>NC_087066.1:44502561-44877583 GCF_963678635.1 Symsagittifera roscoffensis | reverse complement strand
AAACTCAAATGTTACACTAGTGGATAAAATTAGATGCAGTTTTCCACTTTTACGCACTAAATAGCCCGTTTTCAATGTTAAATTTGGACAACAATTACTTCTTTTTTCTACAAAATTTTTGCAGAGACCAAGAGCAAATAATCAGAATTACTCTCCAAGAAACTATCAACATTTAACTGCAATAACTTACCAATGTAATCTGGGTCTAAAAAAGCCAGACTTCCGCATATTCACTAAACTTTGCATTTTAATGAAATCTTTCTTGATTAAGCGGAGTGAAAAATGTTCATGCGAATTCCTAGCGAGAAAAATGAAATAACCGATGCGAAGTTTATATTTACACAGCTGTTACTTCCTTTTTCATGAGGGTTGACGATGTTAGTGCAGATCAGGAAAACCGTCGTTTTCAGTCCCAGGTTGAGAGTTTCATAAAGGGTAGTTCTGACTATTTGCTCAGTGCTGAATAAACTTTGTAAAAAAGCGGTTTTTGTCCAAAATTGACAATAAAAACAGGCTACTCGGAGAGTAAACATCTGAATTTGAGCTTTTTTTTCGACTAGTGTTGCATGAAATCAGCAAATCGAAAAGGTAGAAATAAAAACAATAAAAACTCAGAAATTTTTAAAATGGTTACATTTCAGTTGTTACACAATTTGAGTGATAATTGCGATTTTCTGATTGATTTATTTTTTAAATTCCAAAATATAGAGTTGTAAGACACTTTTCATGATCTTTGATCTTTTTGTACTTTTTAGTTTAGAATTTAAAATCTAAAGATATACAGAAATGTGCGACAATGTTTGTTGAAATTACAATTGTGAAACATTCTTGATAACCATCAGCCAAAATTTTTTAATAAAAAAAAAACAGGTAACCCATTTTCTGTTATAAAAACTATAAAGAAAACACAAATAGTTGTCGAGTTGGCTCCAGCTATTGGTTCAATCAAGATAAAACCCCTTCCAACTGTTGTCCGAACGACAATAAATTTTTTGTAAAACTATTATAGTGTCGAGAAAAACTGGTAAAATTTTTTCAAATGTTTGGCGCTTTTTTGGAATTTTAGAATTTCCTTATAAAAAAGTGAAGTTTTTGTGCCAAGTTTTTTAGGTTTCTCGCGCCGACAATAGAACATGAGGAGGAACTTTGAATTCGGGTGTGGTTTTTAACATTTCGCTTTCCACGCAGAATCAAGTATCACAAATAATCATCTGACTGGGTCATCTGATATATCATTTTGAAGCTTTTTAAGTTGTTATCTGTACTACATTAAATAATTTTCATCAATTTACCGAGTGTCGTGAAAAATTAGTTTGGAATTTTTTATCGCGTCTAATTTTTAGCGAGTTTGGAGGCTTTTATTAGCTTATGTTTCATTTCAGCATTGAACATTTTGTTTTATTAAATTTAAGTTGGTTTTTATGCCATCTCAGGAACCAAGAATTTCAAAACTTTAAACTATTTATGAAAAAATAGTTTGTAAAACTACAAAAAAACCTGTTTGAAGTATTGAAAAATTGTTGTACAATTTTTTTTTTGCTAATCAAGCAATTTTTTGTACAAAAAATGTCTCCCAATTTGCCTTGTTTAATATGACTGTCAAATATTCTAAAGTTCTCTTTTCTGTTCGGATCCTTTTATCACACGCAGTAAAAACTAGACTAATTTTAAAATTACATCTTTTTTTCGTGTTTTTTACAAGATAATGATAGAAATATTCTGTGCTACTTGCATAACAACAGGCTATTGTTGTTTATTCAGAAAACATGAAAAAAATCTACGTATCTAGAAAAACCAGAAAGAAGGTCCAAGTGATGTCCTTTCTAACTGTTCTAGATATCCGTCCTGAGTTTTGTTTTATTTGGTGAAATTGTAAGTTTAAGTTCTATTTTATCAATAAATTACAGCTTACAAATTTTAGGGTATACATATATGTTTTTAGTCTTCACTCTAATGGAGCAAATCTAATATTACTAGGAATTTTTTTTCGTAAATAGGTCAAAAATAAAAATGCTCATTTTATGACTCTTTTGGTATATTTCAATTTAATCTATTTAAGCTTCTCTAAGGATAAACAAATTTAAAGCATATGTTGCAGCTTTTTTTTTGGCTAGTCCTAGGTCCTGTTTGAACAAATAGGTCTAATGAAAAAATGTGGGTTTACTTTTTTTGCAAAGCCTTAGAAAATCTTTGCAGTTTTTGTAGAAATTTCAAGTTTTTTCAGAAACCTTTGTACCATTTTCTAAAACAAGGTACCAATGGAAAAACCGGCTGCTCTTCTATGTGCCTGCATAATTCGCTAGTCTCTTTTCATTCTACCTCCTCGTTCTACATTCTCAGTAGAGGAATTTTTAACCAAATTTTTGTGAATTTTTTCTTTTTCTCAAGTAATAAACCTACAAATCTGAGATGGGGATTTCCCATTAAAGAACCAATTATGGGGATCTCCGCTTTTCAAGCGGCTATTCCCTAAGTTCCGTTGAAACAAATTATTACCTGAAACAAGCCAATTTCATTATTTGTCCACAGATTTCTGCCTGCATGCCTTACACGACATGCATGCAGTAAGGGCTTATATTTACACTCATTGGTCTTTACTCTTACTGTGCATCCTTATTAGTTTTTTTTCCAATAATTTTGCATTTTGAATTTTTTGATGGTCTTCAACTGATATCTTTTTCAATTTTTGACTTGTAATTTCGGATTGATTTTGTCCGCATACTTTCCGCTTTCTTTTTACAATCCAACTATATTGCCTAATTGATTTTTTTACATTAAGGATGCTTTTAGTGTTCTGTTTTAGCTCTGCTGTTCGTTTGCTATTTTTTAAGTCCTTGACCCTTGACATCCTTTACATATTTTTTTCGATTTAAAATTTTCTTCTACGCAAATGTCATATTGTCATGTCATGTTTTGTTTTCAAAACTAGTGTTATTCATCATGATAGATTTAGTTTTTGACAGTTTCACATTTTTACTGGCCTGTTTTTGAGTAGTTCAAAGGAAGAAACTTTCTATGCTCACCTCTGGATCGCACAAAAGGCTAACAACTTTGGTAGTAATTGAGGATCACGTTTTTCCTGACAACAATTTTTTTCGGCTTTTTTCTGTTTTTTTTCGGCTTGACAAGTTTCAGCCTATACCATAAAAATTTAAAGGCCATATGTTGCGCATTTTGATGAGCTAAAAAGTTTATGTGTGCGTGTCTGTGATTGAGAGAAAGGGGGACTTAATAGCTTCTTAATAGGTTTCGGCCTAAACTACGTCGGCTCAGTCGCCTCAGATTGTGTCGTTTCGAAGAGATGTGCTTGTGTTTTGATGGTGAGGGGGACTAATTAGCTTTTTTTAGTCTTAATTTTTTTTTTGGTTTTTTTTGTTTGTTCTTTTTTTCGACTAAATAGGTTTCGTCCAAGATCAGATCGGCATAGTTTCTATGTGTAAGTTTGTTTGCTTGAGGGTGTGGACGTTATGATAATTTCTTTAAAAATATACTTTTGACCGGAAGTTCCATTTTCGAAAACTACGCATTTCTGTATTAGAACAATTTATGATTAAAAATAATAAAAATAGGAAAAATAAGTGGATCCAGCAATAGCTGAGTCACTGGTTCAATTCGAAGCGACTGTGATGCAGATGCGAGGACATGAGACTCCTGATCAGCAGGTCAATGATTCAAATTCTGAACTTTGAATTCGTTTTTTTTTCGGTTGAGTGTTTCCTGCGCAGCATTGGCAATTTGATAGAAGCTGTAGCTGCTATAAATTATAATAAGCATAAAACTTATCATAACTTTTTAATTTTTCCTTTTTCGGCTTAATAGATCCGGACTATAAAATATTGGTGCTAGTTTTGAGTGTTTTCAAACCAAGAAAACTTTTCATAATTTTTAAATCTTGTAGATTTTTCAGGCTCAAAAAGTTTCTGCCAAGGTATTTGTTAACGCTTCCTAAATTTGTTCCGATGCTAGTTTCACTTTCTACTGTATTGTTTCAAAGCTAGACATATTCAGTATGATAGATAGAGTTTTTGACATTTTCATTCGAAATTCTTGTGTTGTATCGAAAGTGATGCGAAGTTCAGCTTCGCTGCTGTAAAATTTTTCTCTTTGTTTTTTTTGTATCTTTTTTTTCGGCTTATTAGGCTCCGGTCTGTTTTATATCGGCTTGCTGGCTTAATTTTGAGTAGTTTTGAGGGGAAAGAATTTTTATGCCCACAACTGGATCGCACAAAAAGATAGAAATTTTAATCGTAATAATAGTACAAATTTTTCCGGCTTTTTTCGTTTTTTTTTCGGCTTGATTATTTTCTGACTATTTCATCTAGATTTAATGGTCGCAAATTGCGCGTTTTGATGCGTGTGTCTGTTTTTGAGGGGAAGGAGGACTTAAACACTTCTTATTACTTTATAAAATTTTGGTTTTTTTGTGTTCTATCTTTTCATTTTTCTCGACGATAGATTTCGGCGTATATTACATCGGCTCAATTGACTCATAACACGCACTAAAACTGACACTAATTTGAAAAAAGAAAAAAACATGCTGTTTTCTGAAAGTTGTCAAAAAATTCTGTGCTACTTGCATAGCAATCGGCTAATTTTGTATAATCCGAAAGCATGAAATAAATCTACGTATCTACAAAAACCAGAAAGAGGGTCCTATCTACATTCTAACCGTTCTAGAAATCAGGCCTGAATTTTGTTTTAGTCGGTGAAATTGTAAGTTTAAGTTCTATTTTACCAATAGTTTAAAGCTTACAAATTTTAGGGTATACATACATAAGTTTTTTTGCTTCCTTCTATTGAAGCGAATCTAATATTACAAGGATTTTTTTCATGTTTAAGTCGCAAATAAAAGTTCTCATTTGGTGGCGTTTTTGTTATATTTCAAATTATTCATATTTATGCTTCTTTAAGCATAAACAAGCTAAAAGCATATGTTGCTGCTTTGTTTTTGGCTAGTGTTGTCTTAGGACTTGTTTGAAAAAAAAAGTCTGAGGAAAAAATTTGGGTTTTCTTTTTTTGCGAAACCTTAGAAAATGTTCGCAGTTTTCGTAGAAATTTTAATTTTTTTCGAAAAATTTTGTACCATTTTTAAAAACATGTTACCAATGAAAAAACCGGCTGCTATGTACCTGCATAATTCTCTAGCTCCTTTTCATTCTACCTGCTCGTTTTACATTTTCAGTAGAGAGATTTTTGGCCATATTTTTGTGATTCTTTTTTTTTCTCAAATTTTAAAATTACAAATCTGAGAAGAACAAATGATGAGGGATCTGTTAGAGAAACAAATTATGGGAGTCTCTTTTTTTCAACCGGTTATTCCCTAAACTCAGTAGAAAAAAACTATGACCTCTAACAACAGATTTCAGCCTACACGACTCTTAAGCAGTGTGTGCTTATATTTACCCTCATTGGTGTATTACTCATACTGTGCATCCTCATTGATTTTTCTCCAATAATATTTCGATGGTTTTTATTTGGTTTTTTTGAATTTTGGTCTTCGTCGTTTTCGGTTAATTTTTGTCTGCTTAGTTTCCGCTTTCTTGATACCATCCAACTAAATCACTTATTTGATTTTTTTTTACATTATAGATGCTTCTAGTGTTCTGTCTTACCTCTGCTATTCGTTTGAAATTTTTTTAACCTTGACATCTTAAATAAATTTTGACGACTTAGTTACCTAATTTCGATTTGTTTCTATGAAAACACATTTTCTGTACTTGCCTCTGGATTGCTCAAAGTGCTAAACATCCTAAAATAAATTTAATTCCAATTTTTTCAAGACAACATCTTTTTAGCTCCTTTTCCCTTTTGTTTTGACTTGATAGGTTTCAACTTCTACATTATCGGCTTATCGGCTTTGTGTTGCATACTTTTACGAGCGGAAAAATTGTGTGTGCGTGTCCTTGTTTTGAGGGCGAGGGGGTTTAATAACTAACTACAGATTTTTAATAAGTCTTAAATCTTGTTGATTCTTTTTTGACTCAAAAGTTTCTGCCAAAGTATTTGTTACCGGTTTTGTAAATTTTTTTACAAAGCGAGAATTGTACATTATGATAAATATAGTTTTTGACATTTACGTTTTTTTCAATTTTCTTCTGTTTTATCGCAAGTAGTGCGAAGCTCAGCTTCGCTTGTGCTAAAATTTTACTGTTAGTTTTTTCCAGCTCGTTTTTTTGGCATATTAGACTTCGGGCTGTTTTATATCGGCTTAGTGGCCTAATTTTGAGGAGTATCAGGTAAAAAAAATTATGCTCAGCTCTGTATTGCACAAAAAGCTAGAAATTTCAATATGAATTATACTTTTTCCTAGCAACAAATTTTTTCGGCTCTTTTTCCATTTTTTTGGCTTGATAAGTTTTGGCCTATACCATATACATTTTTTCGGCTTTTTTTCTATTTTTGTTTGGCTTGAGTTGTTTCGGTATATACCATATAGGTTTAATGATCGCAGAATGCACCTTTCGATGAGGGAAAATGTTTGTGTGTACGCGTCTGTGTTTTGAGAGGAAGGGGGACTTATTTTTTATAATGCTCTTTGAAAATGTTTGATTGTTTTTTTGTTTAATCTTTTCTTTTCTCGGCTTGATTGGTTGTGGCTTGATTGTTTGATGTTTTTTGTTTTTTCTTTTCCTTTCTCGGTTTGATTGGTTTCGGCCTAAACTACATCAGCTCAGTCGCCTCGTATTAAACCGTTTCACAATACGTGTTTGTATTTTGAGAGTGAGGGGTACTTATAAGCTTTTTTAAATCTTAATTTTTTCGGGATTGTTTTTTTTTTGTTTTTCCGATTTCTGTTGATTGGTTTCTGCTAAGGTATTTCCGGCTTTGTAAATGTTGATAACTTTTCTTACGATGCTAGTTTTACCAAAAACGGCTATTTTTAAGTTGAAAACTATCCCCATTAATTGATCTAGCTTGACCAAAAATGATAACTTTGAAGAAATTTCATCACTATTCTCGAAAACCACCATCAAAATCTGAAATAATGGGTTTCATCAAAAATCAAGGCGTGGATGTCGTCCCGCATAAAAAGCTATTCCCATGCTTTGAAGAAAAGCTTATGTATTTATGAAAAGTCAAGTTCTTAAAGTTTTGACCGTTTTTGGAATCTTTTTAATTTTTTTTCGAAATCACCCAATCAAATCAGAGATATATACTTCAATTGAAGGAGCGAGTAGTGCTTTTCTCAATTAAAAAACCACCAAATCCCCTGCTCATGCGAGTTTCGGCTGAAATCTAATTGTTGTGACAAACTCATTGATTAGATCAAGCGTGCTAGGCTTTCCTCACTGACTTTGATTATCCTACCAAATCTCGCCGTCCCAGCCGTAGGCGTTTGAATTTTCTTTGGCGTAACTACAAGCAAGCAAGAGTGAGCTTGAGGAACAACCTACAAAACGTCCTCAGGTTGAACCACTCCTTACTCCTTTTTTAGTTTTTTTTCCATCGCCCTTGTCTCACTTAAAACCGAATTTAGGTCCTAATTGGAAGGATTCATAAATCACTACAAGACTCAACGTGTCTCAAAGAGCTTCCTTTCTCGCCCCAGTTGTCTTTGTTTCAGGTAGATGCCGCAATTCCAGGCGAGCCGCATCCCTGAGTTTTCTCAGAAGCTAGTTATCGGGATTTCAGGAACCAAAAATATCAAACCAGCTCTATTTAAATTACCAAATCACTCCTACTGTGGTGCAACGCTTCATGATTCTTGAAACATCTTTGCAATACACACCAAAACGCCCAAAAACAAAAACTAAAATATCTGGAAACAATGAAAACAGGCTGCATGCACAAGAGTTAGAACAGCAGTGGAAAAACTTGATGAACTTCGTTACTTACAAGTTTCAGCCCAAGTCACTGATCATCCCCAGAAAAACTGTAAAAAATCTGATTCAACACGCAAAACTTATATTCATAACCATGTTTTCGTTTAATTTGATAACTAAATTCGTACACCCACATACACTTAGTCTCAGCTTATCTCAACCTAAATCTAACCCTCAAATGTTCTGCCATGATGGCATCCATTTCTCGTTCTACGTTAATGGCTTTCTTACATCTTTTCTTACAAATTTATTCTCTTATTGCCTCGTTTTTAGAAACAGCTTGCGAGGTGATCATCATGACTATTTCAACTGTCATCGTTGCAGGTCCCATTTTCACTCAGCTACCGACACACATAAAACAATCCCCCAACACTAGCTAAAAAATTGCTCCCAAAGTCCACCCTCACCCTTCCACTGCCCCACTCTCACAAAACGCAAGAGAAACCTCTTTTATAGAACCTGTAACAATACAAGACTGATGGTCAAACCTCTTTCCACGACTCATAGAAACCAAAAAGAAAATTAACACCGAAGTTGTCCACTGGAAACTGGTGTTTATGATTTTATCAAAAAAAAGATGGTCATAACTTCATTGCAACCCTCAAAGAACTCTGAACAGCCTAATTGAAAACAACGAAAAGGCGTTACCAATCGACGCAGCAATGATCATTCCACACTTACTACTGTGCAAAACAAAGTCCAAAAACGATAGATCCTTGTCTAAAACAATAGCTGGGAAACATAAGCAATGGCATGGCGGACACCTGGATGACTCATATAACAAAGGAAAGGCGCTGCAAACGCGCTTAACAAACGCGAAAAAACGAACAACTGAAACCGAACCAGTACAGTTTAACATAATCCTGAAAACTGGAAAAATATCAAGTGAATAGCAAAACTAATGGACACATCCAAAGCGTTTTTTCGCTCGACGAGATTGTTGAAGCAAAAACAGTAGAACAGACACTCACTGAAAAGCATCCACCTTCTGATTCAGTTGATGATAACTATATTACACCAGTATCAAATGAGTAACAGTCGTAAGCATAAGCTACACTTGAAATTGATAATTACGCAATCGACCTGGCTTCTGAAAACGGATACTTTAACTGGCTCAATGCTTTTTCACTAGGCAGATACAATTTCAACCTGAAAAAATCAGAGGTGGTATGTATTTAGGATACGGATGAGAACCGACCAAAACTACACTCAAATGTGCATGTGGTGCAAATTTTAATCTGACCCATGCCCTACATGCCCTAAGACACAATGAAATTAGATACAAATTCGCCAACATAATGAACGAGTTTTGCCATGACGTCAAGATTGAGCCAAAAATTCACCAAATCAACGTTTTTCGGATGCACCAGTGGCCCTGCTACAACAGCCAAGCGTAAGATGCAGTGATTAACCGAAAAGATAAGTAATCTACCCAGAGCCGATAAACGCCGTTAGAACTGAAATAAGCATCGCGCTCCTCAGGAGCTCTATAGAAGGGGGTGCAGATCGCTGCGCAAAGTTTAATTTATCGACAACTCTATAAGCTCTATTTTGAAGAAAGGATGGCTAAGATAAGTTAACATTACGACTATACATTTAAATTTACAGTTTGCTGATGTAAATGATTTTTTAATAACGCTGAAATGACCCTATCAAGCTGTGCATTGACAATAACTAAACGGAAGGGCCTTTTTTAAATTTTTTCAGTACAATATCAGTAAAAATAATAACTAGTGAATCCAGCTTTAGCTGGGTCACTAATTTGGTTCCAAGCGACTATGTTGCAGATCCGAGGACGTGAGACTCCAATTCAACAGGTCAAAGATTCAAAAGCTGATCTTTGAAACAGTTTTGTTTTTTTTTGTCAAATTATTCCTGCATCGAAATAGCAATTTAATAGAAAGTGTACCTGCTTTCCTGCTTGCTAAAGTTAGTAAAGTTACAATTGGACGTGGAGTAGATGGAGAACGTGATTCTAATTGTTGTACTAAACTGATTAATTGTTTGGTTTTCAAATATAATACGCCTCCAAAAACGAGGACCAGATTGGCCTCAAAACAGCAGCAAGAAGCGTGCACAGTCTGCGCACAGTCTACAGGGGAGAATTGGCTGATGTGTGAGTCCTGCAAAAAAAGGACCCACAGCCATTTCATAGGGTAATCATCGACAGAGTTCGAATTCCTGGAAAGAGCCTCCAATGTCAAAATCATGAGCAATGAGTGCTCCATTTCTGGACAAACTGGAAAAGGCCAAGTCTGTCGTGCAGTCTCTAAATTCATCGGCCACTGCTCCCAAGGCTAGGTACTCTGACGTGTTCAAATCAGGTAATGTATATGCTCTTGAGCTTCGTTTCAGCGGCATGCCTGAATACGAGCGTTCAAGTGGAATTGACAAAAGAGTTTGAGCAAAATTTTTTGAGCACGAAGAAAACGCCTTATGCGAGTGTTTGGATTCATTGGGCGTCAACCCAGATAAAATTTCAGCATTTCGTAGACTCGGAAAAATCGATGCAGATCTTAAGAGATCAAGGCAACTAAAAGTCAGGTTTCGAAACGTGTATACGGTTGATAAATTACAACCTTGCGCGTCTATGCTCAAAATATATGAACCTAATTATTTGAGAGAACCTAATTATTATTAATACGCAAAAGAACAACAAGGAAAAGAACAACGCTTATTGAAAAACAGACGAGAACTATTAGACCAAGTAAATAACCTGAAAACTGTTAAAATCCACAAAAGTGTTTTGTACTTGAGCAACAAAGCAGTTGAAACAACCGACTGGTAAATTTTTCGATGTTTAATTCTGCAGATTTTTTTTGCCCATCGAAAACATAGCTTACTGAGAAAATATCGGATGAAGAGCTATTTTTAGTTTAATACAACTGCTTTAGATCGGTTCGTAAATCAAATACTGGTCAAAGATCACATGGTGGAACTATGATTTGCGTTGATTCAGCTTTTTGTCAGAAAATGCAGATTTCGGATATTACACAAATAGTTCCGAAGTAGCGTGCTACGTGACTGTAGCTAATAGAAAAGTATTAGTTCTTACTTTTCACGTACCCCCAGCAAATAATTAATATGCACTGAACTATGATGAGTTAACTCATATGTATACAGCATTTTCAAAACTGAAATTGAAATGTGATGGCTTAATTTTATACGGAGACATTTCACTTTTCCTCCGATAAACTGGTGTAGTATCTTTTCTCAAAACCCAGTTGAGATGAAATTTTTAAATTGGAAATTCAAAAACGAAGTCAGAACGTCAATTTTGACACCACTGCTGCAGGTGTATTTGATTTAATCGTTATCAGCGAAATTGTTTAAGTAACTGTTATTCAAGAAATTGACGATTAAAACAATTTCGCGAAAATGTCAACTCATTAACCAATAAAAAGAAAATTCAATATTGAGTCGTCATGCCTGTATAAACGTAATTATGTCAAAAAGTACACACTGAGCTCTGTTGCAAAGGAAATTACAAATTAATAAATCAGTTAATTTTAGAAATTAGAAAAGCCGTTTCACACTTATTGCTGGTCAAATCAAAATGTCATAGTTGAAAATTGGTACAAATGGTTGAGTATCTTTCTTGCGCAAACTATAACCTAAAAAACGAAACATAAAGCATCTTTACCACCATGGATTAGTCAATTAACGTCACATGCGATGAAATGTTTGAACACGGCTCGGAAAGAGTACTTTGAGTCTTATTATAAAGTTAAAAGTTAAAAATCAGCAAGAGAAAAGCTTGTTGAATGAAATAAAAAAGTATTTGAGCAAACATTAGCAGTGGAAAGTTCTACTGGAAATTTTTTCAATTCTTGCAGTGTTGTTCAGAAGTCAGTTTTATCAAGTATAATGCATTATAATAAGGATAAAAGGGACAGTGACGAATCAAAAATGGCGTTGTCTTCAAATTTTTTGCCTCCGTGTATATCAAATCTTCTTTTTTTAACGAAGAAAAAAAATCCAAAAGACAATACCATTATCTTACAAAGTATAGATTTTTATGAACAAGAAAAATCCGAATTTTGTGCTTCCTTGAATGTAAATAAAAACAAGGGCACTGACGACTTGCCTCTTTTTTTTGTTTGTGAATCGTTTTCTATCTCTCAAATTTTTCGAAAAATCATTCAAATGAGTATTTTCCCCGAATACTGGAAAAGGGCAATCATCAATCCTCTTTACAAAAAAGATGACAAAAGTGATATTTAAAAAAACCGACCCTTTTCAAGGCTTTCAGTTATCTTCAAAACTTAAGAAAGAATAATTTTCGAAGGTTGTATGAACATTTTCAAAACACCTTTCACGTATCCCAATACGAATTTTGCAAAATTCATTCAACTATAGTTCAATTACTGACATATTTTCAAAAAAAATGAAAACGGAAATAATATTAAAACTGATTTTACAGACTTCAGTAAAGGTTTCGATTCTGTTGATTACGGAATTTTGTTGCGCAAACTCCACGCACAAGGAATTCGACACAAAAGTTTGAAGTTGATCAAATCCTGCTTGAATGAAAGCTCTCAAGTCGTTCGAGTAATTGGAAAATTTTCAAAAAAAGAACTAGTTACAAGTGGTGTAGCCCAAGGCAAAATTTCGGTACTTCTGTTTATCTTGATGTTCATTAATGACCTTCCAAACCCTGTAAATTTGTTATTCCCCTATTGTTTTGTGACGATGCAAAATTTGTAAGCCTAAATGTGGGATGGCTAAAATTTCAAAATGATCCTGACAAAATAAGTGAATCGACGATGGAAAGTAATATGCTTTCAACGTAGATATATGCTCCCATTTGAGTTTTGGGAGAAAAAACCACTCTATAGATTTTGACAGAATCGAAATCAAACATATTGACTGCCAAAAAGATCTAGGATTATTTTTTGCAGGGGACCTCAGCTGGAATGCACATGTAGACAAAGCATGTCTGAGAGCGAACATAGATCTTTATGATCAGAGGGAGTACACCAAACGTGCACTGGAAATCAAAATTAAACCGAAACTGCAATGGTAATCCCAGTAAGTCTATACGCAAGTCGAAACTGCAATGAAAATCCCAGGAATACTATATGCAAGTCCCTGTCTCGGCTTGAACAAGTATGTGATGTCAGAATTTCAAATAATACAGAAAAGGGCTGTTAAGTGGATTTTAAACACGAATGCTTCCTACAAAGAAAAATTAAGACAGCTACAAATTCCTGCTTGTTTTTACTGAAGCGCTACGATACTACTTTGCTCGATATCCGTTGTTATACAGATCTTTTTTGCGTCCCTATGTTTCAGCTAAAGAGACCATTGAAAACAAATTTGAACAGTATTTCATAAATCAAACATGTCGTCTTGCAAATGCTCATAGGATTGACTTAAGACACTGGACTGGTTTGAAAGGTGCCCTACTTAAGCTCTTCTAAGTGAAGTTTAATCTTTATGACGAAAAAAGCAAATGCACATGGAAGCTTGCATGTAATTACGCCATGTACAATTGCAGAACTATTGTAACAGTCGCCTACTTAACTCACATATAAGACTAAGAGAAATAGGCCCTATAACCATTACCTCAAGGGTCAGGGACCCTATCTCTTGTGTTTTTTAACCTCATTCAGTCGGAGCCAATTGGGTTCGCTTCCGACATGAGACTACAAACCATGTAGCAGCTTAAAGGCTACTACCAAAACACCGCCCACTCTAGAAATAAGAAAGCCTCCATGGTCCGGTCTCTAAATACCTAAAACACGCAAACGCCATTAAAAACAAGGTTGGAAGCAAAGTATACCGTTAAATTTCATTGGACAGTGGAATTTTGATCCATTTCAGATGGATCAACCTTAAACTCGCCTTATCTCAACATAATCACAAAAAATGCACTCAGGAAGTTTTAATTAAGTACTCACATAGTGATGCGACGCTAGAATTGAGTAAATAACAGTAATAAGGAAACTCTAGAATAAGTTTGAAGTGATTAAGTTTTGCTCATGAAGTTTTATGTCCCGGACCATTGTGCAGCCTCGGCTGTCCACCTTCCCAGTTAAGTCTCACTCCCGTCCAATCAATCGCACTTCCTTTTTTCTATTCTCGATCCTCTCTATCAGGAACAAGACAACTCTACTCGTAGTGGAGATTCCGGTAAAATTGCGAATAGCAACTTTACTCTCGTGATTTTTGTCGACTTTCCCGCAATTCTAACTCGAATCTTCTGATCTGATTTGTTTTGTATTTTCAGTTCAGTTGTCACGAGAAACTTGAGCATGACATGTTCAATTCGAGTTTTTGAAAAATTACTTTTATCCCCAAACAAGGCCAAACTTCCAGATATGACCGACTGGCACATACTCCCCGAACTCAAGACAGATGTCCTCATTGCGCGTCATCCTCATGTCAGTGAGACTCCAGAATGTTTAGTGCGTCTCATGATACAGTGCCAGTGGTCATTTGAAGAAGTTTGCAGCAAATTCAACTTTATCTACATCGGCAAAATTCATAGCCATGCAAAATTGTCATTTCATAGCTAAACAACAATCAAAATCTGCATCTTCTTGCGCCCTGAATTTCAATTTATAAGCCATTTCTTCAAAATTTCTTTTGTCCAATCCCAGTCAGAAAATTTTCATGCAATTTTTTTATATATATAAATAGATAAAGTATATTAATAACAATATTTTGTATGTTGAAATTTCTTTTGCGTGAACTCAAGCCCCCGTCTTTGAAGGACTGGGTCCAGACCCAATCGACACAGTGATCTGCCCCGTTAATTCCTCCTCATCATCGAAACTGATCACGATTTCCTCCCATGCTTTCAGTTTTTCATAGGATTGCATCCATTCCCCTTGCTCTTGCAATCTTCTCGTTTAATTTGGTAGGCACTTCACTTTGGACTCTCTGTTCAAACGAAAAGAGTTATGCTAGCTCAAGCTCACATTTTTCGCCAGGTCCTCTTCCAGTTTTGATTCCCTCACCTTGGTATTATCTCTAGCCCACTGCCAACCCTTTTCCAGCCCGTGGTTATCCCGTTACGGTGGGTGAGTAGAGGTCTCTCGAAAGCTTCGGGCCCTATCTCGGCCAGGAATCGACGATACTCCTTCTGGTGTTTCTTCATGTGATTCTTCGTCGAAGTACACGTGCCTCACTTCCGTGGGTACAGCGAATACTTTGCACGCAGTCTGAACCAACTCAAGCCTCCTGCTATAGTCAATGGCATGTATGGTCTCCACTGTTGGTACATTTGCTTCCCGATAATTCGTTGTATTCTCCTCAATCCATCGTAGTGCCAGCATCGAGTTCACCACGAAGAGAGTGATCTTCTGTTGATGGTCAGGTAGTCCAATTGACCGAATTACCTCGACATCCCATATCAAGCATAGGTTTGACCGCTCTGGATACCACACCGTCTGTGCCAGACAATGCCATGGGAATTCTCCGTGGGTCAAGTTGATGCTTCGGAGCTTACGTTCTCCAGAAGCCTCGAGCAAAGGTTGAAACTCCATCATTTTCGTATGTGTCACATCAGTCTTGTCCACAGCTTGTGTGTTGCTTGTCGCCTTCCCGATCGCGTTTTGCCTCTCGAAGTCACTAGTGTTCTCCGTTTCTAAACTCAAGAGTTCTTCTCCCCAGATCTCACTCAAGTCCTCCCTTCGATCCCCTGGCATTACTCCCAACATCTTCCGTAACAACCGATGCGAGTGATGTGACATTCGCGCCAAGTGCACGCACTTGGATACCGAGAAAGCCTTATCAATCAGCATCAATCAGCACCCTCTGTCTAGATGCTTCCACCAACGCCATGTGTAGCGGACCATGACTTTCGCACAATTTCGCCATGACTGATCCCACCAGAGACTTCGCATTCATCGGCCGACTGTAGGTCTCGCTCACGGGAAACCCCATATCTGCCTCAAGACTGAACTTCTATCCCCTGATATTCTTCTGGGTCATTTGTAGCACTCCAGGCCAGGAGTCCACACTCAACGCTGTCTTCACATTATGTTCTGATTCTAGCATCTCCAGTTACTCCAGACTACACGTTGTCGATTAAAACCCCAACGCAGTCGTTAAATTACAAGAGTGTTCTCCACCTCCACTCGCTAGATCATGATAAACGCCTGGCTCCATCTTCTTAGATGACTGGTTGGGCTTGCTCATGACTTCTTCAGATTCTTCTCGATGAGGCAGGATCAACTTGTTTATCACGTTCAGATTTCCAAGATCCTCATCCTTCTCTGGTGATTTCTCACTCGCTCCGTGACTTCTTCGTTCAAACTTGCCTGAGGATGTGGACACCAAGATGTCCCACCAACCCCAAACAGTTCCGAAGTTCGTAGACAATGTGCTGTCTTTGCCTCCCAGCCTCAGCTCTACCTTCCTCTCAGAACGCGGCACACTGATGACTTCGGGCACCTTCTCAAGCAGCAAAGCCAGGCTCGGTTTTTGCCTCTCGGTTGGATCAATCTCGATTATCTTCTCTGTCCAGAGCTTCAGCAGCTCCGTAACTTCAAAATTCATATAGGCAGCTCCTGCCTCCGAATCCAAGAAAGGACTGTATGATATCCCTATTACGCTGGACACATACTGATACTCCCCTTGCTTCGTGGGCCTCGAGTAATCTTCCGCTAAAGCCAGGATAGGATGCACGTCATGACTCTCATCAAGTTCCTTGTTAGAGAACCATCGGATGTCGTTAAGTTTTGCATGGTTCTCCAGGGACTGCCTCGAAACATTATCCTTCTCAATCCCAGCACTCTGATACACATTCAGGATAACGGCCGAGACTCTCTTTTCTAATGCTTTAACTCCCTCCACGTTTTGATAGCATGCCTGGTTGGTAGTATCAGGTATCACCGACATGATCCATATCAAGAAGCAGGTGGCATCTTTCCTCCTCGCAAGACTCAACCCTGAATTGTCTCGAGCTAAATGCTGCGTCAGCATTCAACACACGTGCAGACCTTTGTCGCACAGTTTTAGTTTATTGTATAAAGTCATTGCTTCTACCGCCACTCCTACCAAGCTCCACGTAAACATCAACTGCCCCAAAGTCCTAACAAAAGGATTCGAGGAAAAAGGTTGTGCCGATGAGGGTGCCCTCATTTTGCTTTCAAAATACTCCAACAGCAATTTTTCCCAAGTTCGTCCCAACTGGCTCCTCAACTCTAGTTTATTCACTTCTGTCCTCTGTTGGGTAGCCCAATTTCGACGTTTTCTGGAAACCCCGCGACCCAGTTTCTTCAGGCGACCCTCCAGTTATTTCGCAGTATCCAGTGCTATCCATCAGGGGCGATCAGTATTTCTCGTCGATCCTCTTTCGAGGGGGGTCACTGGCTACTTGTTTTCCAATGCCCTGGTGTCGACTCGAGATCCATTTTTGGCCGATGTCCACTTCCCACATTCGTCCACTGGTGAAGTCTCTCTTCGCAATCACCTTTTGGGGTTTGAAGTCTTCCTCCATTACCGGAATTGTTGCGGTTTCCATCTCAATCAACACCTCAGCCAACTTTCGGGTCACCGAGTTGCCTTTGTAGGCGGTCGTATTCCATCTCGCTAGAACCATTGGAGCCGCCTCCTTCAAATTTTTTTCTGGAACCGCCTCCGCCGATGGACTCGCTTCTTCTACCTCCCGCTTCCTTTTCCTCGACCTCACTCCTTTACTCGGCGGCGTAGTCATGATCATCACTGAGTCCACTTCTTTGTCCAGCTCTTCTTCATCTGACTCTTGCCTCCCCCTTCTGTCCTTCTCTAGTCTTAGGAACCTTAATATCTTTAATTATAATATTAGGTTTACTTTTATCATCAATTTTGGTCTTAATTTTTTTTATTCTTATTTTTTTCACTCAGAGTAGAGCTGTCTTTACTTGATTTACACTCGGTGTTCGGCTTCGTTTCGCCTAAGCGAATCATCTTGCCGAGCAACTCCTCTCTCGCCTTTTCGTCCAGTCTAGTGGCCATCAAAACAGGGTCTCCAAATCCTACCACAGTGTCCCACAATTCTTCTTTGAATTCATCCACGTTAACTTTCCATTCCACTTTTTTTGATTAAACTCGCCCGAGAAATCCTGCCACCCTTTTCGATCCAGCGTATTCGAGTACACCCACTTATTTCTTCCGAAGGTGTTCTTTTTCCTCGCTTCATCACTCAAGAGTACCATGCCCATGTTCGAGGGCTTGCTCGCCAGTGGCAACTGTAGATTCTTCCGGGGGATCCCAAGGGTGGTGTGACCGTGTCCGCCCAATCATCGCAGCTCAAGGCTTTTAGCAGCTCACGCGTGTTACCGGGACTAAAAATCCCGGGCACCACCTCTTCGTTGAGCGTAGCCCCTAACTCCATCTCTTCTTCAGCCTCGCTGAGGGTTTCATCCATCCTCTCTCCCTCTCCCGATTCAGGTTGGTCTCTCTCCAGTGCGTCTTTGAATCTGCTCTCCACCGGAAGGCTCCTCTTGTCTCCAGGATTGTCGACTGACAGGGGTGAAGGCGTCGCCCCATCCATCGCTTTATACTCCGTTAAAGATACGTAAAGAGCTCCCGCTGCGTCCAGCTTCCATCCATCGTGCTGCAACTCCACCTTCTCTAGTCCATAAGGTGCTAGGTGTCTCTTCGTACTGAACTTCATTTCGTCCTTCAGAGCTCGATGATCCTCTTCCACGATAATTCTCCCGCTATCGTATATTGGCTCCTTGTTTTCAAATCCAGCCTTCGCAAGCACTTTAATCACTTCCCGACTTCATTTTTGGGAGGCATTGAACCCCGCAACTTCTTGGCTTGAGTGGTCCACGAATTTACCTTGATTTCACACATGTGGAAGTACACTGCCGCCAAATATCCGATGAACAGAGGATCCCAGCCTTGCGTGAATGCCTTCTGCTGCTGCTTCACAGCTTTTCGAGCGTGTATCGATGGGAGCATCATTGGGCTATTCTACCCTAAGGTCATTTGCCTCACCATCGGGAACTCCGGGATGGTGACAGGCAACACGTCCCGCTGTAGAATAGTCCCAAGTTCTCTTTTCACAAGAAATCAAAACTCTTCATCCACGCTGGAAATCTCAAGACTTCTCTAGTTTTCTTCGCCAAAGGATTCAGATTCCATATTTTCGGGTAGGACTCGATAGGACCCTCTCGTCCCCCCCCCATTCTGCACTGCAGCTTACCTCTGAAGATGAGCACTATCAACTCCGGATCTTTCAATTTTTCGAATAGCACCAATTGACTCATCTGTGCTCTCAAGTTTTCTTGTTTATACCAATTCAGCGCCCTCCCATCCAAGATGCTGATCAAGCTCACATAAACGACTGAATGTCGCTACGCGGTCACAAGTGGATCTGGAAAGGCATATGTCACAGCGGATCCGTAGATGCAAGTCACCACCTCCCCCAGTCCTCTGAATAATTCTAGAGGATCCGATCGCATTGCCACGCACAGATCGGTCAAGAGAGGCATACCTCCATTCACCTCCTGTATCTCTTCTTTAGTCTTCGGATGCTTCTCATCTCCTGTCAAGTGTCGAGTCTGCATCAACAGATACTCCACCAGTAGAGTTTTTAGCCCAGCAGCACACTTGTAGGAATAAGTTTCAAGACTCGAGTGGGCTTTTCTCGCTGATAGGGGGTCCACATATTTCATTAGGCGATGAAACGCCGCCAGGTTCCTATGCGCCAAGAGTTTTAGTGTTAATATCCGTAAATTCTATGGGTTTCCACGCCTCTGCGGAACATGTACGCGGGACCCATGTTGAACAGGTAACTGGGATACACCAGATACAAAACTAGCAGCAGGTTAATCGACATGCTCAAGAGATCCTGCACAAATGCCTCAAAGATAGTATTTCCCGGGTAAAATACCTTGTCCATGGTTTTCTTCTCCCAGCTTGGACTCAAAGAATCTCAAGATTTTGTCAAATTTTCTGGTATTCAATTCACCCTTTGCATGCTCTCTCCAGAAACCGGCGATGGTGATCTCGTTTGTTGACGTAACGAACGTCCCCGCCATCATTTCCCTCCTCTCGGAGATCTCAAGTTGATCCTCCAAAAACCATATTTGCTTGATCAGGGGGTGCGCGCTTTCCCTCGTTTTTTCTGTCACATTTTGCAGCCTTGGTGTCAGAAACGGCCATCTTATCTTTCTTGAGTCAGTCGATACACCATCGACTCCAACTGCTTCTCTGCTCCTGCCTCGTTCTTCCGATCGTTGATAGGTCATCTCGCGTTGCTAGTGCAAACCGTTATCGTGAGTTCTATGCTCCACAGCCACAAAATGGCGCTCAAGTTCTCACCAAGGGGTGGTCATACCCCACTTCAGGATTGAGCTTCAGTTGTCCAGACAGATTAGATATCTCACTTCATCACAAAGCACTTCATCCAACACGATCAAGATGTCTGCGAGCTCATAGAAGCCCCTCAGGGCATGACACACATCTGCCCATGCCGCCGCTTCTTCTGACTTCAGAAGTCTCAAGTTAACCGGCTCAAGCTCCAGATTAGGAGCGGCCATTAGCATCCGCAGCTCGCTGTCTTCCAATATCAAGATCAACATCGCGTATACGAATTGAAGAGCTTGGTGGCATATCTGCATAGCCTGGTGATGAAGAGAATACCACCTTTGTTTTAGACCCCAATCGAGAAGCCGCCAATTCCTGCACCTCGTTCATTGCAGCAAACAATATCTGAATTACCTCCCAGATCTTCTTTGACATCGGCTCTACGCTTCTCAGGGGCTCAAGTAATCCTACATCGTGCAGGTGATCGTTCATCCCCGCAAACAACAACAAATCAGGCTCACGCGGCGTCTCTGACTTCATTGCCACGATCAGAATCAACATCTTGTGTATTTCCGCGCCTGGTAGCAGGTACACCAATGTCTCTGGCCAAAATAACTTTGAAGACGTTCCATCGAAGTCCGACCCCGCCACAATGATCACCCTCGCTGATCCAGGGTCTGAGCGATCATAAACTGCCAGAGTCTTGGCCAGCTGTAAGGTCCCATAGGATTTCCCGTATCTTGGATTTTTTTGAAAATTTCGGGCCCAAGTAGGCAGTATCGGGGAGTCCCATGCTTTTCGGCTGAAGACGTTTTTCTACGGCTCTTAACTGCGCGGGAATCTCCACCCTAATCCTGACAATACTCGTGCGATGCTTCGGTGGTTCCCCGGTGAGGCCTGGGCTTCTCAACTTCTTGAAAGGCCGGTAGTTGACTGGTCCAATGATCGATTTCTTAGAAATCCCAGTTACGTCTGCCGTTTCCAAGGTTTTATCTCGAGAAAAGTGCGCTTCATGTGCCTTCAGCCAGTCCACGCAATAGCGATTGCTCAGATCTTCGTGGGACAGACTCTTGAGTCGCAATACCTCTATTAGCTCCCGCCTGCAGGCCAGATCCTTGAGGTCCAGATCGTTCACTCGCTCGAATTACCTGGCTTTGCTTGGTTATCCAGGGCCTCCTGTCGATGCTTTGCCGTTCTTCTACTTTTCCACCACCACCACTGACGACACCACTGAGCTTTGTGGTGTGGAAGATTCCACCTCATCCCTCTCCGTGGGTGTCAAACCCAGCTGCCTGCTTCTGCTGCTCTTCGAACTCTAGAATCAATTATCCCTCACAATCGGTCAGCACTGGACTAAATGAGAAGAGGAAAGACCTCGGGTTGGATAAAAAGTGAATTGGCCAGTCTCCACCAGATCCGACTTTAGATTGATGATGTGTCTCTGAAAGACACCATTTAGCCACTCCGTGCCCTTGGGCTTATCGAAGTGGATGCCTTCCGAAGATGAGTTCTGCGGAAGGAAATCCTACATCATTCTCGCGACATTGAGCAGCCTCACGGGCAGGACGCTTCTCTTCTGCACTCGCCTGATTACATCATTGATGTGGCGCACTCTCTCATTCATTTTCATCGTGTTCTGGTCTGGCATCATTTTGTAGGGAACCGGGCAAATCGTAAGAACCGTAGGGTTCATTTAGCTCCTCAGCTCCTCAAGCATGCAGCTCACCTTGTCCTGCAGCCTTATCATTTTCAGCGATTCGCTTCTGGAAACATTGTTAGTTCCTATCATCAAGGTGACCGTGTACATCTTTCCAATCTCCAGCATCTCTAGTGACGCAAACATCTGGGGCGTTGCTGCACCCGATAAACTCAAGACTCCCGCCTGCCAGTGCGCCTGGATCCTCCTCAGGACCCTGACAAGACTGTCCCCAATGATCAAGTGGACCGTGCGCTCGGGTATACTAGGCTGCGTGAAATATTCCACCCAGGCCGCGTCCTTGAAGGCGTCCCTCTATACCCGGTTATATCGGTGTTTTGCGGTTATATCGGTGTTCTTCCTGTAGTTGGCAATCATATCCAATTGAGTGGCTCAGCCTCACGTGCCGGACTCTCGGGAGTCCTTGACTGCAGCCTCTCTTGTAATTCCTTGAGACGTGATGTCAACGCGCCAGCCTGACTGCCACTAGTTGAGCTGGGTGTCAGACCCGGTAGTGCAATATCCATTAGTGGTTTGATCCGACCTGAGTCAAGATCTCTCAAGGAACGGGCGGGTTCTGGTGGCGTCCACGTGTCCAGGCCCTCATTCATTTGCTCCTGGGCTACGCGGTCCAGGTTAAAGCGGCGACCCGACCTGGGGGTTACATCAATTTCCATTCTAGAATAGGTCTCGATCTCGTCATCATGGGCTCAATCGACGTCTTCATCGTCCGTTCTTTGCCATTCGCGAGTTCTTGCTGTTTCCTCTGCAGCCGCTCAATTTCTGATTTTATCTGGTCGCAGTTCGCCGCGCTCTCTTGTAGTTTTCGGGCTTGGTCCCGTTCCGCTTTCAACGGGTCCCGTTCAAGTATCACCTTGCCCCTACCAAGATTTGCTTGGTCCCTTTCCCTTTGGACCCTTTCCAGTTCCCTCTTCAAGCTGCTGAGGTCAGGAAATGACTTTTCTGTTTACTGTATCGTATCATTGATAGAGCCTTGCTGCTAGTTTGGGTCCCAGTCTCCGCCGGCGGTTTGGTCGAAAGGGGAAATTCCCCTGCGCCATACTCCGTCGTGTTGTTCGAGCCGGTGTTTCTCGCCAGGTCGAATCCACTCACGCCTCCGTCGATGTTCCAGGAGAGCCACCTGGTCTGCTCGTGGTTGGAAATTCCGTCTGAGGTGTAGCCCACCATCAATACAGCCTCGGTCGCCGACTCCCTGCACTCTCCTTGCGACTCTAGTTGCAGAGTAGCATTAGGCATCACTGCCAGCCTCTCGCTTGCGTGTAATCGAGATCCCTCAAGCGCGTGTATAGCTCATCGAGCGTGGAATTTTTGAATGCTGCCGGTACAGATTTCCAACTCTGCTCATGAAATTTACTTTACTTGTCCAACACTCAAGAAATACCTCACCTAGATCAAAACTCAAGAAATACCTTACTCCAATACCGATTGTAGAATACTGAGTGATGTTTTGCTATCGTTCTCGTGTTTTTCAACCCAATTATCGCTTTTGTCTTTATGATTCAAAATCGATCAGAAAATAAAGCTGCCTTTTAGACCAAGAAACTTTTCCCTCATGACCATCTAAACCTCCCCCCTTAGAACCATTATTCGAACAAATTCTGATAAAATGATTCAATTAGGTATTAAAATCATGCAGGTCCATTTTATGTTTTAACACATATAGTTCTAAATAAAATTTCTGTTTTAATCGTCATGCCATTATACTAAAACCCATTTTCCTGTCGCGTGCCTCCCTTTCACCTAGCTCATGACCCTTGTGTCCCCAACTCGAGACCCTCGTATCCATCCGGAACTCAGGCGATGCTGAAGTAGTACTTCTTGTGTAGATTTACCATTATCTCTGTTTCTGCGAATACCGCAGGATGGTGTATAGTTCCCTAGGGTTCAATCTGCCCCTGTTTGGATCGTAGACTGGCATTGAAACCTCTTTCATTTCTGTTTCCACCAGGAAGTCCCTCAATCGTGTCAATACCAGCATCACGTGCTCGGGATCTATCTCGTTCCTCTCACCGACTCATTTTACCAAAAAGCGTAGGTATTTGCCAGGAACCTGTGAAACTGAAGAAGGAAGTGAGGGCAGACCTACCAATCCTGGTCTCTGCCTGAACTGAAACTCCACATTCTGGTACTCTCTCTTAAACTCGGTTTCCAATCTGGTATTGAAGCTCATATCCGCTGTTATGCAGATTGCGCTGGTCCTATCTGACAGGATGAAATCACTGTCCGTGATTAAGATATTTTCCGTATACTCATTTGGTATCTCGAACTTGGTCTTGAACTTTTTTCCAATGGTAGGCACTACTTCTTCTTGATCCAGCTGCAGTCCGTTAACTTCTCTCATTTCCCTGAGTTTCATTATCATTATTTTTTGGTGTGTGTAAGTCCTAGCTCCAGTCCCCGGACAAAAAAATTAATCGACGTCCCCGTCGATGGTGTTGGGCTCAAGTTGTCAGGTGTATGTTTAATGGTTGGTCTGTCGCCGTCCAACCAGAGTTTCTCCCTCCTACAAGCTTCCCTGCTGATATGTCAACTTGTTGGATACTTTGCGTTTCTTCCTCATCAGCCTTCAGATCATGCATCCACTCTAGTATCGTCAAGATTGTATTCTCTCTTCTTTCTATCTCGCTTTGTTCTAGATCCACTTCTTTTTCTGGTATGGTGTGGTCCTCCTGCCACGAGTGCTCACTGTCGTTGATGATCTGCCACTCCTCATCTGCCACTAGGTCGCCCATGATCACCATCTCTGCATTTAGCTCTTCTGTCTGTTTTTTGTCAATCAGGAAGTCGTCGTCATACCTGTTGTACCTCATACTTGTCGTCTTGCGCCCGCCCTTCCTGTTTCCGTTGTCATGAGCGGATCTGGTTCTGTCCTTTTTGGCACCTCGTCCTGTTCTGGTTCATCCTAGTCCTCTTCTGCAAAAGATTTTCGTCCGAGCCTACCTCTATCTTTTCATTGTCGTCCAAACTCATGCTTTCGTTGCCATCATTTTTCTCCCTGGTGCTCTTCTCATTTACCTCGCACGCCGGCTCCACCAGTAGATACTCGAGTCCTTCCATGTTTTGCGTCACACACCAGTCTTACGGTGACGGGACGTGAGGTCTCATTTTTTCATAGTGCTCCGCACACCCTGTGCTCAAGCGATAGAACCGACCCTGCTGGTGCACTTCTGCTACCATGAACGGGTCTCTCCATTTCTTTAGCAGCTTTTTCGTCCCTTTTGGAGGTATGACATTCTGGAACACCCAGACATGCTGTCCCACAGTATATGGCTTCGATTGAAGTATTTTCTCATCACACTTCCTCCGCTGTCTCATCTGTGCTTGGGCTGTATTCCTTATGCACAGTTCGTTCAACTCCTGTTGTCTCTTGAATGCTTCCTTCACGTATGCTTGAGGTGATGTCTTCTGCCCTCCATATTCTGGATAGAAGAACGTCAGGGCTATTGCTCTCTGCCTGCCTGTTTGCATCTTGAAAGGACTGATCCCCGTTGTTGAGTGCTGCGTGCTATTGTACGCTCCCACCACTTGCGGCAAATATTTGTCCCAATCCGTCATATACCTCGAGCACTATACCCTAAGCATATTCTTTAGCGTTCTGTTTTGCCTCTCTACTTTCCATTCGTCTATGAATGGTAGGTCGTCGAGTGTGCTTGTGCAATGTGGGATCTTCTCATGAATTCTTTTGTCAGATCTCCAACGAAGGCTTTCGCGTTATCTGATTGGAGCGTCATCGGACAACCATACCGCGATATCCAGTGCATTATCAAGTGGTCGCAAGTTTCCTCTGCCGAGGCTGTCTGACATGGTACTGCTTCGGCCAGTTTCCTGAAGTGATCTATGGTTACCAGTATCTGGTTATCCCCAAATCTGTCATGCAGATCTTTTGGTGATCTATCTGCACAACCTCGTTGAATTCTGGGCTTTCCACAGATTTGAGAGGGAACTTCATTTTTCTTGGGTCTTCACCTTGCAAGAACGACAAAATTGCGTTCACCCATCTCTCACAAACCTTCCTATTCCCTGGTCAGTCAATTCGATGTGATATTTTTTGCTTTACCTTGCCTATCCCTTGATTTCCCATCTGATCGTGCGATCTGAACAACACTTCCGTTTGGTAAATATGTGGTTATATGATGAGATTATGCTTGTGTACTAGTTTCTCTTCGTCTCTTCTCCTGCAGGCCACCACGCCATCAGCTGTGTGGTAGATTAAGTCCTTAAGTTTCTGTAGAACTGGCTCACGATATTGTAGTCTATCCTCCTCCGGGTTTACTTTTTCATCCACTCCCGTTCGTATCTATTTGGAGAGTTTGCTTGTCATTTTGTCGTTTTTCTGTGCTCGTATCAGGTCCGATAGCCTGTACCTCGCCCTGAAGTGCTCCTTTAGTGCCATCATTTATCCGTTCAGTTCTTCCGGGTTGTGGATTTTGTCTTTAAGCTTGACGCATACTATCCCTCTCAAGACCTCCCAATCATCCTTCGGCTCCAGATTTGTTCTAATGTTTGAGTTGCATGATAACTCCTTGAAAGGTTTTCTTGATACCGCTATCATCTGTAGCTCCTCTACTCCGTTGACGTCATGATGCTCTACGTTGTATATCCCGGACGAGGGATCAGTTTGTAGTTCCCTGTCATGAGGCCTCCTTTTTTCTTCAGCTAAGATCATGCAGAGACTGTCTTGCCCACCATCACTTTCCACTGAACTTTCCTCCCCTTCCTCTAACTTCTCGGACAATTTTTCCTCTTCACCACCACCCTCTGGTGACGGCCACTCCCTGGACTCTTGATCTAGTCCGAGATCTTCTACTTCTTCTTTAAACGGTACTCTCTTTCTTCATAGCGTTGTTTGCCTGAGTGTGTCTTCCGGGATTTTCTCGACTAATGTCCGTACCGCCTCTTTGTTCTCTGGTCACCCGGCTTTCATTTAGTTTTCTTCGCGTGAGATCACTTTTCTTCTCATTATGGTGATTTCCGGTTCATCATTTCTTCTGGTCGAGACCACGGGTTTGTCGTCGGATATTTTCTCAAGCAATCTATCAGATCCTGCCCTACCATCGCCTTGCTTGTTTCCACTTCATCGAGGTCGTAACTTTTTACTTTCAGCGTTTCTCTGACTATCGTTGACTTGAGTTGATTTTTATCGGCATCGCGGGTTTTCTCTTCAGAATTGCCGTTTCCCGATGCTCAGTGGGTAGTTCTGGGTGGTCTAATATATCTTACCTTGTCGAGCCATCTCGTGAGCGATAGGTTTTTGTACATTTCTTTTCTTTGTCCATAACTGAGAAACAATCTTTTATCTCAGGCATATTAACCTCCCTCTGCTCCTGCCTCTCGTATAATTCCGTTTTCTTACTCAAGCTGTCGCCATTTTGGCGTTTGTCTCTCGTTCTAGGTTCAAGTATCATATTGTAGCCATCCAATCGCACTATCCATCTCCCGATGTAGTCTTGATCCATT
The DNA here is from genome assembly GCF_963678635.1 of Symsagittifera roscoffensis. Lineage (NCBI taxonomy): Eukaryota > Metazoa > Xenacoelomorpha > Acoela > Convolutidae > Symsagittifera > Symsagittifera roscoffensis. Next base: position 44,850,334 of record NC_087066.1, on the reverse strand, counting down.
GAGTGCGTCTTCAGCCGACTGAGTGCCCTGTTGTCGACCCGTAGTTTGAGAGGCTCGCTGCCTAGATATTCCCTGTATTTTTCCACAAAGATGGCAACCGCGAACATCTCCGCTTTGGGTGCCCGTACTTCTTTTCTGTGTTGCTCAAGTTTTTCCTATCGTGAGCGATTGCTCTCAAGACAGTCTTTCCATTCCATTCCTGTTCCTGATGGAGTATGCTAGAGATCGCGAAAACCGATGCGTCAGTGTCCAGTAAGTACATTCCCTTGTCTGTAGGCATGTCTAGCACAAAAGCTTCACACAATTCTTTTTTTATTCTATGAAATGACTCTTCTGACGCGTTATTCCACATGAACTTCTTGCTATTATGCCTCATATGCCTCATGAGTTGTTGCATCGGATAAACTTTGTCCGCATAGCCCTTGATGAACTCTCTGTTGTAGATGGCGAACCTAAGAAAGCTCATCAACTGATGTTCAGTTTTTGGTGACTTCAAGGTCAGCACTGCTTCTACCGCAGCAGGGTCTGGTCAGATGCCATGTTTATCTACCATCCTCCCTAGGTACTTTATTGATTCCTTTAGAATCTCGCATTTCGAAGGTTTGCATTTTAATTCTCCCGTTTGCATGCATGCGAATACCTCGTCCAATCGCTCGAGGTGGTCCTCCAGGGTAAGTGTTGCAATCACCATGTCATCCACGTAACACATCACCAAGTTGCCATACCTCTTTGTCACACTCGTTAGTGCCCGCGCCATTAGTTGCTGAAATGTGGCTGTCGCAATGCAGAGGCCAAAGGGCATCCTCTTCCCTTGGAACAGCCCCCGCTCGCAAGCAAACCTTGTTTTGTACCTGTCTTGTTTCCTAAGTGGCACCTGCCAAAAGCCCGACCCCATATCGAGAGCTGTGAAAAATTTTGCGTCCCCCGATTTTGAAAGACTTCTATCTCTCTTAGGTATGGGATAGGCATCCTTCACCGTGACGCAGTTTAGATATCGAAAGTAACAACTGAATCTCAGTTGATCCTCTTTCTTTTTGACCATCACTACTCCACACGCCCACGGTGATTTGGATGGTTCTATCATATCATACTCTTGTAAGGTTTCTATTTCCTTTCTACATGCATACGATTTGTTCAGGGTCATTCGCCTCGCCCCCTCCCTCTGCGGTATTGCCGACTCTTCTAGTTCTATTCCATGTTCAACAAAACTACAGCACCCGATGTCCGCTTGTGTCTAGAAAATACATCCTGGTTCCCATCTAGCACGTCCTTGATGTCTTCGAGCTGTTCCCCCGTCACCTTGCCCCTTAAGTGTTCAATTTCTGGTAACACTTTTTTAGTTTATCCATTTCTGATTCTTTCTGGGAAATTCGAACAGCTCGAAAGTCCATCGTCGGTTTCTGTCTTAAGTGATTTGATAAGAGCTGATGAAATTTTTATTTTCTTCAATCTGCTCAAGATACAAATCTAATCCTTAAACTTCATTTTTGTTCACATTTTCAGTCATTTCATATCTAGTTTTTACCGACAGAGCGTATCCCAGCTTCCTGCCTCTCTGGATTGTGATCGATACATCAAGAGTATTCAACAAGATACTGACTCAGAGGCCACTCTAGGTTATCGAGAATAATCTTCCGAAAATAGCAGCCCTTTGGCTATTAGGATTCGGTACAATACGTACCTGCATATTATCACTTGGTTCATTATAGTTCCTCAATCACAAACTTTCATTGTGGCCTCGTTCGCTTTCAACCTCACACTCCTCAAGAAAACAGGAGCTTTAATCTCCTTCGCAATTATCAAAATTACCAGATTAATTACGTAGTTCCTTTCCAGATTTAGAATCCTGAGCATCGCATTGTTAAGATCAATCGTTACACATCGAAATTCCTGATGATGTCTCTGCTTAAAACAAATTGATCTGACTCATCTAGATTCTCCACCACCAGGAAACTCATCCACAGGTTGCGTTCTACCAGATTCACAGCTACTATCGGTGTCCTCCCAAGGTCCCTCAATGCTTCTTTGTTTGCCGCTGACAGCCGTATCCTTGAGTCTACCAGGTCTTCTGTGTCGAATCCCATTCTTCTCCATGTTTCTATTCGTATCACGCTCAAGACAGCTCCCTTATCCAACAGTCCTCGTAATTGGGTCTTTTTTCCGCTTATATCTAGTACGTGTGCGGATACATCTGCTTCCGTTCCCAAGTGCATGGGATCTTCTTCTAGCATGGCGCAGTGCCCAATCGACCTCACATTGAGTTCCTCTCGGCCTACGCAGATTTGACCGGCAAGATCCTCATCACACGTTATCATCGTCTTGGTGTAGATATTGATTCCATCTATGTTTAACATGACCTCACGTGGACCATAGGCTTCCGAATATCTGCTACCTTTCCTATTCGATTCTCTACCCCTTCTCGTGAGTAATGCTCTAAATGCTGTCGAAGGAGTTTGTGGGCTGATTGTGCGCAGATAGTCAGCATATACATCTTTATGCATCAAGGTTTCATCACTTGGTTCACTCAGATTCCATGTTACTTCATGTTCCCCAACCGTGATAACTGACATGATCCTCTCCCCAATCTTCGTAATTCCGAAGGGTTTCCCAATCACCATTTTCAAGTTGTTGTAATTGCTCCTGACTGTTGGATTGTCCCTCGTCTCTGGTTCTGGTCTTGCCATTGAGAGTGTCTCGTTCCTCTGTTGTCTTTCTATTTCCTGCTTCAGTCTTTCTTCGATCTCTTTTGTCGCCAAATCTTGTTTCGCTTTGTTAATGGCCTCTGCTGCTGCTTTCTCATAGTTTATTCCCGTGAACTTTTTGATTGGCCCCTCCGGTATCTCTCTTTGGTCACGGCCTTCATTGATTTAGTAGTTAAATCGTCACCTCCATGTTCTGCATGTCGTTCTCAGCTTGTCTATTCCTAGTGTTTCGCACCACCGCAAGCGGTAGCTTTTGTTTTGAAAGATTTTGACTCTTTACTGCTTCCCAAAACATTGGGCAGTCCTTTCTAAAGTGGCTTTCCTGATTTCAGAAAAAATACCTAGCGCCTATTTTAATAATCAAGCCACAGTAAAACACGTACTCTTCCACCTGACTCATGTCTTCATGCCTTGTTTGTAAGTAGTGCAAACCGCTAAATGGCGATCTGTAGAGCCAGAATTCTTACATGACCTTCGTTTGTCCATGTCATCTCTTAGGTTGTACCATGACCAACTTTGTTGTTGGCTTCCCCCTTGCACGTTCCTGTTGTCTGAAAATGAGTATTTCTTCGGTTTTTCAACATGTACTCTCTAGACTTCTGTCTCATCTCTTCCGGGGTTGGTGCATTGTCTTTCGAAAGCGTGTATATGTTGCCAACATTGTTTTCAAGTCATCACTCTTCACCAAATCAATAAACTTTGAGGCAATGCTAAAGTTTCTCCTGGTAGTCGATTCCTCTGGATCACTTCTCCTTCTCAAGCTCTCAAGATCATCTAGAAATCGGTCAATTGATTCATCGTCTCTCTGTCTCTTTTTCCTAAATCTCATCATGGCTTGATGTCCCTTCATTCCGGACCCGATAGGTTTCAGCAGATTTTAAAAAATCTTGTCTGCAGTGTTACGTTCCTCTTCCTTTTTGGCTACTACGCACTTCAGTGCCGTGCCCTCCAGGTTGCTTAGTTTTGCTGTGCAGGCCTGTCTTTCATTTATCAGGTTGTCCTACTCGAGATGTAGTCTCATTACTTCAACCCAGGTATCTATGCAACCGTCTGAGTCGTCTTTGAATTATTTTGGTTTCTTGAAGGTATTTCTCGTTTTACCTCTTCCTCTATCGCTCGACTCTGTCTTTCTTGTAGCCAATGCTTCTGCCCCTTATTCATCATTTTCAAAAGTACTTGACCATGTCATGGCATCATGTGTTACGCTCGTGCGTGCGCTTGTATCCCTTGTTATCCTCGTTGAGTTCGACATTCCTGTTTTTGTAGCCGTTTTGTTTACCCTGATGCCATGTTGTTACTGATTTGAGGTAATGGTGTGGATTCCTGTTTCTTGCGTTGAGATTCCACAAAATCTACCCCTGTTCCAGATTGCCTTTCTGTTATGTCTGCTACCATCTTCTCTTGGGCAATAGAGTTCCTCAAGAGTGCATCCAACTTGCATTGTATTGCACAAGAACTTTCTGCTTGGTCCCTGCTCATTGTGTCCATTCTCGTCTCTAGATTCTATAACTTATCATATACTGTCTCATTTTGCTTCTTCATTTCTTTCATACATTTTTTGATATGTTTCTCTACCTTGTCTCCGTTGTCTCCACCTTGTCCGCCATCTGGTGTAGCTTTTCTTCAGTGGCCCTCACTAAGACGAAATAGTTGTCTAGATTCTCATTCTTGTTATGCCGTAATTCCTTCTGCAATTCCTGGCGGTCCTCGCCGCACTTCAGTTTTTGTCTATCTGTTCCAACTTTGACATAAATTCCCCTAACTCAACTAGTGATACTTTTGCTTCTGTCGGTTGCCTGTCTTGGTGACCCGCTCTCTCCTCAATGGCTTGCTCTTTCCCCTGGTTAGTCTTTGTGTTATCGTGGAAACCGTACCAAAGGTTTTGCTCTTTTCGGTCACTGTTGTCACCTCTTCCTTCTCTTTCGATTGCATTCCGACAATCGCCGCTAATCTCCCTGTGAACGATGCTCTCTTTGTTTGTGATTCGTCCATTATCGTTTCTGGTGTGTTGTTGGTGGCCTCGTCTCCATTGCCTGTTGTTGAGAACTCTATTGTCTTCGATCCTGGTTCCTCTGCATTTGGCATAGGTGTTGACTCCGTTGTATTTCGTTCCCTTTCATCTATGCTCTGCTCTGGCGTCTCAAGATCAATTTCTGCGACGCGCATCACCTTCTGATTAACCAGCTTCTCATCGGTCTTCTGCCCCTTATTGCTTCTGGTGTTGACCATATTAATTGAAATATTTTTTCTCATTGTTCTTGGGTTTGTGGGTGTTTGCTTCCGTTGTGTTGACGGTTGGTTTTACTTTGACCAACCCTTTTCCTTTCTGGTAAAGACATTCTTGTTCTCTTCATGATGTTTATTTATATTTTACTTTATCTACAGTTCTGACTATGTACAGTTGTTGCTTTAAAAATGCAATCAAATTATGAGAAAAACCTCCTATGTTCTTAAAAACTTGTAAAAAACCATTCCAGGCCAATACTATTCCACAATCCGAATTTCAATTTGCTAATATCAATGTCGTTCCCATTTCCCCATAGCTAGTTTTGATCTTCTAAGGGTACCATAGTCCCTGTCAGAATACTCAATGGTTTCTCTATTCTAGGACTTTAGGGACTTTGGAACCCTTAGATTAAGTGATGGACCCTTAGATCAAGTGTTGGGACCCTTAGTTCAAGTGTTGCGGCCCTTAGCTCAAGTGTTGGGAACCCCAAATCAAGTGTTGGGACCCTTAGCTCAAGTGTTGGTCCCCTTAGATCACGTTTTGGGACCCTCAAATCACTATCCCAGGACTCAAGTGTTGGTACCCTTAGCTCAAGTGTTGGGACCCTTAGATCACTATTCCAGGATTCAAGTGTTGGGGCCATTAGCTCAAGTGTTGAGACCCTTAGATCACTATCCCAGGACTCCAGTGTTGGGACCCTTAGCTCAAGTGTTGGGATCCTTACCTCATTTGTTAAAAACCTTAACTCACTATCCCAGAACTCAAGTGTTGGGACCATTAGCTCAAGTGTTGGGACCCTTAGATCACAATCCAAGGACTCCAGTGTTGGGACCCTTAGCTCAAGTGTTGGGATCCTTAGCTCAATTGTTAAGACCCTTAACTCACTATCCCAGGACTCAAGTGTTGGGGCCCTTAGCTCATGTATTGGTACTCTTAAATCACTATCCTAGGACAGCCTCCAAAACTCTTGTAAGCTTCTCCACTACCGTAGCTCAAGTGTCTGGACACTGTGCCAGTCGGTCATATTTGGAAGTTTGACCTTGAGGAATACGGACAACGTAATTTTGGGGTGAAGTACAATTTTTTAAAAATTCGAATTGAGCCTGTCATGCTCAACTTTCTCGCGAAAACTGAAAACCTCAGAAATACAAGATCAGAACGACCGAATGAAAAACGCGGGAAAGTGGTCGAATTTAGCAGCGGGAAATTGCTATTCGCAATTTCCGTGCTAAAGAACATCGATATTCAGTTGGACCAGAGTGAGCCTTCAGTGGAAAGGTAGACAATCGAAGTCTCCCAGTGGTCCAGACCAAAAATTCAATTCTCAAGCTACAACTTGTTTGATTAGAACTTATTGAATCAAACTTAATTCCCCATTAATTCTCAATTTGCTTATTAATTTAGTTACCTCAAATTCTTGAGTGTGCCGATATGTGAGTACTCAATATAGTTTTCTTGAGTGTGTTTTATGATTGTTATGTTGAGTTAAGGAGAGTTTTAGGTTGATCCATCTGAAATGGATAAAAGTTCCACTGTCTAATAAAAAGTAACTGTACGGACTGTTTCGACCCTGTTTTTAACGGCGTTCGCGTGTTTTGGGTATTTTGAGACCTAAGTATGGGAATTTTCTTTTTTTCTAGAGTGGGCGTTATTTTGGTAGTGGCCTTTAAGCTGTAACGGGTTTTTAGTCTCATGTCGCAAGTGAACCGAATTGGCTCCGACCGTTCGAGGTAGAAAAACACAAGAGATAGTGTCCCTGACTCTTGCGCCAATGGTTATAGGGACTATTTTTCTTTACCCTCATATGTGACTGAAGTAGGCGACTGTTACATAGTGTTTTTATGGCGCTTCTGGAAGTTTTTACGACATCATGAATACGGAGTCGAACCCACTTGACACAGCTTCGGGCTACATGCCCATTCTAGAGCACCGGCGGTGGTACGGTTCAGCGGGAACGTGTAAACCTTCCGGTTGTACCTTGATAGCTTTTTAAGAAAACTCGAGAAAACTGCCTGGTACGCTCTCCGAACGAGGCTTAGCTAACCGAGTAAGGGGGGGGGGTAACTAGGGGGACGAAAAAACGAGCAAAAGACAAAAAGCGAAACAAAAACCGAAAAAGAATAGAATAAGGAACCACAACCATAAAACAAAAAGAAATGATAGTGACTTTGATACCAGATTAGTTGGATCAAACCTTTATTTTAATTAAATAGTATACCCATACTGTTTTTATAAGACCGATCGTTTCGATCAATTGAGCATTTTAATAAGGTGCCGAGTGTGGGGCGTTCTTAAGGGTTTTCAGATAGCGTGCAACTTAGCTGGACCACTAGGAGACTTAACCGGAAGAGGCGACCAGTCGAGTAGGAAAGTGGTTCACAGGGACTTAACTGGACCACTAGGAGACTTAATTGGAAGAGGTGACCAGTCGAGCAGGAAAGTGGTTCACAGGGACTTAGCTGGACCATTAGGAGACTTGACTGGAACAGGCGACCAGCGAAGTGGGAAAGTGGTGCTGGTGATCAGGTGCAGGACACGTCAAGGAGACAACCAGCACGGAATCAGAACAAAAAGAGAGGACGCGGGTGTTCTCAAGTTGGTCAAACGGGTATCGTTAAAATCCACATTACATTATAGGAGACAAAAGTAAAATTGGATAGGCGAAACCCCACTGTTTTGAGGAACGTTTTTACTCAAGCAGAGCCTGGAAACAGGTTCTACGGTTTTCTCTCAAGAGGTTTAGCACCCGGCGCTTAAGGTAATTTTCGGCTTAACGGGGGGGCTAAAGAAGGGGGAGGTTAGAAGGGGGCTGGTTAGGTTAGAGGTTCGCGGTTGTAAATTGTAAAAAGGGGGACTTATTAGGGTAACTAATTGATCGACATCGTCGATTTAGTTACATTAGAGTCTTACACGCGTTGATTATAGGAAGCGGATATCCAAATTTAAGATCGAATTAAGGTAGGTACCCTGGTCGGATTGGATGGGGGGAACGGAAGTAGACGATTTTTTTGATACCCCATAAGATTGCTAGCAGGGGGAGGAAAACGCGTGGCAATCAGGTACCAGACGTTTTTTCTAATAAATGGTTGACACAAGTCACCTTTGAATTTTAGGTGGGTTTATCTTCCTGTTTTTATCATTTTTTCCCTGTTTAACTTTTCACGTTTTTGGTGAAAAATTTTAATGGGTTTTGAACAAACAGGTGATCACAAGACACCCCCGAACAAGTTGGGTGTCAACTTGCATCAAAATATTAAAAGTGAGGTAAATACAGGGGGGTTAGTAATTGAAACTTTTGGTCAGTTAGGTTGGTTTTTTTTTGGAAAATTTTTTACTAGAGCTCAAGCGGTGGTACCAGGTACAGTGGTTCAAGAGTTCCGACAACGAAAGAGAAGAGTTCCCACTATCCCAACACTTGGTAGAGAAGTCATGGGACAGGACCGAAGAGTCTTGGGTTAGTGTGGCCTTGGGACAGTACAGTCTTGGGACAGTGGTTATGGGACAGTGCGGCCTTGGGACAGTACAATCTTGGGACAGTGGTCATGGGACTGTGCAGTCTTGGGACAGTAGTCTTGGGACGGTGGTCTTGGGATAGTGCGGTCTTGGGACAGTACAGTCTTGGGACAGTGGTCTTGGGACGGTGGTCTTGGGACAGTAAAGTCTTGGGACAATAGTCTTGGGACAGCGCAGTCTTGGGAAAGTGGTCTTGGGACAGCAGTCTTGGGACAGTGGTCTTGGGACGGTGGTCTTGGGACAGTACAGTCTTGGGACAATAGTCTTGGGACAGTGCAGTCTTGGGAAAGTGGTCTTGGGACAGCAGTCTTGGGACAGTGGTCTTGGGACAGTGCAGTCTTGGGACAGTACAGTCTTGGAACAGTAGTCTTGGGACAGTGGTCTTGGGACAGTGCAGTCTTGGGACAGTACAGTCTTGGAACAGTAGTCTTGGGACAGTAGTTTTGGGACAGCAGTCTTGGGATAGTGCGGTCTTGGGACAGTGGTCTTGGGACAGTAGTCTTGGGACAATACAGTCTTGGGACAGAACAGTCTTGGGACAACACAAGAGAAGTCTTGGGACAGTAAAGAGAAGTCTTGGGACTGTACCTAATAGTCTTGGGACAGCACGAGGAAAACTTGGGACAGTTCAGGGAAGTCTTGGGACAGCACGAGAGAGTCTTGGGACAGTACATAGAAGTCTTGGGACAGTACCAGGAAGTCTTAAGGGGTACAAAAAAGTTGTGTGACGGTACCAAAAGGTCTAGGGACAGTGCGAAATAGTTCAACGCTCAAATAAAGAGCAAAAGGACCGGTCCGAACGATTAAATCGCGAAAGATCCGTTCTAATAAAATCACGAATTGAAAATTTTTTTTTAAAGGGAAATAGGAACGTTTTTATTTAGAATTTTTATCCTTATAATAGAAATTTGTAAATAATAATATTTTTAAAAAAAGCAATTGTAAATAAATATCATGAGGCGGAGTAGGATACCGATATCAGAAAAAAAGAGTAAAGGAGTCAAAGACAAATCATAACTCGTCGCAACGAAAGGTAACACCGTTTGACCCAAGAATAACAAGAAAGAACTTTTCAGTGAGCATGGTCAACACACGAAGCGCAAAAGAGAACAAGACGAAAGTGAGCGCTGAGGAGGGACAAACGGAACCTGCTATAGAAATTGGTCTTGAGACACCAGATCAGAGTGTTGATGAGGTAGAGAAGAAGTGTAACATTCGCCCGGAAGATACATATCGACGGAAAATAAAACTAAGTCCTAAGACGACTGGCTAACGTCTAAACAGAGCTTTATATGCTTTTCACCGTCTCTACCAAGCCAGTACTTTCGGTGGTATTTTCTAACATCGGGTCGACAAAAAACGTTACTGCTTTCGGCTTCGGTCAAAACACTCAAATTAACTTAATTACATGCAGAAATAGTGAGCTCATGGCTGGGTCTCAGTATCCCCAGACCACGAGGTCACTCCTAAAAACAAGGCTACTCCTACTTATTGAATTATTATTGTTTTTGTTCAGTAGATAAAAATCATCATCTCCATCGAAGATGGATCAACCCTTTCCCCCAACTCCTAGCTTCTCATCCTTATCAAAATGATTCCAGTTGTTAATTAAATTCAATTCAGGACATGACAAGGAAGCTAAAAGTTCATATAAAATGATAAAAGTCTCAGTCCCGAAACCCTTCCGGATTCTTGAATCCACTGAATCAAGCACGTTAAACTTGATTTCTCCGTAACCCGGAAGGATGTCTTCCACCCTTCACCGTTGTTCGCAACGGCCTTGCAACTATTGTAGCGACACAATAGTTGCAACTCGGAACGTTCTCTGTTAACTCCGCGATTCGTTGTCGTTTCTTAATCACAGTTTCCGTTGTTCTCGCAATCGCAAATAAGGTAGGTTGCTTTTTAGCTCTTCTGTTGCTTTTTAGCTCTTTTGCCAAAATGGCAGTTTCCGACGTTTCTCAGAAATGCTACGTCATCACTTCGAAAATTTAAAATTTCAAAATACCAGAATATCTTGACCTTCACCGTTCTACTAATCATCCGAATATTGTCGTTAATCCTTCAAAATCACTAACTCGGAAGGTTCGCAGCTAAAAATTCCTAAACTGCAGAGATTGCATTTTGTCCATTCTGGTCGAATGTCACATAATCCCCGGACAGTCCGGTCAATGTCCTCATTGAATCACGCAATGTTCGTAAAATAGCTACAGTGTAATCGAACAGAATTTACAAAATGCAGGAAATTACTTTTATCCACGTCACATCGACTCACTGCAGAATATAAATGGCATCATACCACATCACTATAGCCTTCAAATTCTTTCATTAATCTGCACATTGAGGATATGACCTAAGATAAAACATATTTTCCGACTTCCAATGTCAATGTCAGGATAAAAACTTTTTCTCTTAGATTTAAAAGGTGTTGGTTTGCAGGACAGTCCTGCCAACCAACAAGCTAAAATTATCCTACTATGCTTTTTCCCTTCGGAAATCTTGCTTGTTATTGTCCTGAATATTAAAACTAAGAAACTCTGTGGTTAGAAAGAACAATGAAACAATCTCCCTCTTCGAGAGATTACCCAAGCCTTCCATGTCACCACAAAGTGATCAGTTCTCCTAGCTGATTAAAAACAGTCATGTAGGCTGGAATATTTAAATATACTCCTTCACTCAAGCCTTTCTAAATAAGAAGTAAGTAAGTGTCTCTGAAGCCACTCAATTAAAATCAAAATGCAAATTTATAAATGCAACAATTTCAAAAACTCAACTAAATGTTTCAGTTTTCAATTACAACATGGTTGCTTGGTTTCTCACTTGAGTTTTTTCACACACATAAAACAATTCTGAGTTTTAACTTTCTCTTCATCACTCCTTTGTTTTCTTCTTTTTTTGTCGTTTAGAAGTTCTAAAACTTCTAAATTCTTCTAATTTCATCTCTTTTTTCGGCCATTCGTCAATGTTCCATTTCTTCCTCCTGTGATACTGACTCTGCACTCTCAGTTTCCGAATCCTGCAACACGTCGTTAGCTATCCTGATGCTGCTGGAAGCCGTCCTCCAACACTTCTGCTCTTCTACCCTCTGTTTGCAACAAGGTAGGGGATTCACGTTAGATTCTCTGTTCCTGCAGAAGCTGATGTGGAGACACAACGTCACGTTTTTCTCCAAATCTTCCTTTAACATCTCTGACTTCTCCTTTCCACTACGTTCACTCGTTCTGGAAATTCTTTTCACAGCGGTGGTCACTGCATTCCGATGAGTCACGAGAGCTCGCTTGAAAGTTTCTGCTCCAATGTCCAGCTGATATTCACTGTACACCCTGCCGTGCTTCGACATATGGTTTTTCGCATATTCGTACAACCATGCAGTCATGTTGACTCTGAACCATGGTATCAATCGTTTTCTTGCCCATATCTTCTTCACTTCCATCGGAATGTTTAGAATTTTGCACATTGTCTCAAAAAGATCTAAATCTTTTAGACAATCTAATTTCCGCAACTGTTCTCTCGTCGGTGCCTCCTGTCTATTATTTTCTCTCACATGAGCTTCCAGCCATCGTATCGCCATCATAACTCCCACTATCACTATTGTTATGGGCTGTGATGAATCTGGTAAACCCATGGAGAGCAGCTCTCCAGAGTCCCAGATCAACATCAAATTACTACGCTTGGGATACCACCAAGTCTGCAGCAAGCAGTGGCAGGGAAACTCGTCATGTGTCAACATGATGCTCCTCCAATTACGTTTTCCCGAAGCTTCCAGTAATGGTTCCACTTCCATCATCACTCGGTGGACTTCATCATTCTCGTCCACTGCATTGTAATCTGTGACAGTTGATCCTCTCTGTTTCTGTCTCTCAAAGTCACTGAAGTTCCCGCTCACATATCCCATGAACTTCTTTCCTAGCATTGACTCCAACTCTTCCTTGGTTCTCTCTGGAACTGCTGAGAAGATCTTACATAGCAACTCGTAAGACTTCTCGGACATTCTCGCCAGTCTCACACACTTCGGCACTGAGAAGGCTTGATCCACGATCGTTCTCGTACTCTTTACGTCCACAGCCACGAAATGTACAGGGTATCTGCTCTTGCACATTGGAGCCAATGTTGAACCTACCAAATATCGTGCTCCTGATGGTCTACAAAAAGTCTCACTGTGTCTGATGTTCATTTCCGTCTCGATTGCTTCCCTCCATTTTCCTATGTATTTCTGCTCAGTCTGCAGAACTCCTGGGAATACTTCTACACTGATGGCTGTGACCATCTCATGTTTCTGTTCTAGATTCAATAGTGACTCTAAAGAACCAAACATGCTGTAGAATCCTAGTGCAGTCACTAGATTCACCTCGGTTCCTCCATGGCAATCTGCTATCAGTTCCGTCTCTGTTCTTGCTTTCATCACTACGTTTCCAAATAATACCGTCAATTTTTTGTGTTCTTTCTCCAGGTTCTTCACACAGTCCAGACTTCCACAAACGTGACCTTCCAGTCCACAGACTTCCACCAGACAGCTACCAGGTTTGACCCAGTCTTCTGGTCCCCAGCCAGGCAACTCCACTTTATCTTCTCCATTGCTCCTAGAGGCCGTTATCATCACATTATATATGATGTTGAGGTCACGCAGGTTACAGTCTGCATTCAGTTCCCTCTGCACGTCTTGTGTCGCTCGCAATATCGAGTCAGCGTTGGGACTAGGACACCATGATGGCCTCATCAATTCCCACACTGCCATCAAGCTCGTTCTCAGTAACTCATCTGAGAATCCCAACCCAAACTCCACTCTTTTATCAGATTTTGGTACTGAAGGTGCAGTCACCTCTTCTTCCAAGACCAGTCCCAATTTGGCCTGTGGATTGTTAACGCTCTTAATCGTTACAATTCTGGACGTCCAGAATCTTAGCAACACCGCCTGCTCGCAATCGAAGAAGCAATCGCGTATGTCTTCACTGAGGAAAGGTGTGTACGCTATCCCTATGATCCCGGATACGTAGCTATACGATTTCTTCTTGATCGGTCCACAGTATTCACTGGATTTCGGCAATGCCCCCATAGATTCTTTAGCAAGTCTCAGCTCCTTGTTTGAGAATCTCCTGATTTCGTCTATCTTTCTCATGGGTTCTAATTCCTCGGGTTATTTCATGTTCACCCTCATCGGTTTACTTTGCTGCATATCCAGCAGTGCTAGCAAGAATAAGGCTTTCGCTCGCTCATCGCCTTCCCTCAACATCTTAACACAAGTGTTCAATGCAGGTACTGAAATCTGCTCTATCAGGAATCGAATGAAACAGAGAGCGTCTCTCCGCTTCGCACACGCTACTGCTGCTCCCTCTTGGACTATCAGATCCCTCAGGTTCGTCATAAGGAAAACCTTCTCCTCTTTTGACCTCTTCCTTTCTTCTGAATCATTTTCTTCGCGAGTCAGTCCCATCATGCACCAGGCGAACCTGAGTTGTAACTCTGTTCTTACGTAAGGTACTGCCACTAGAGCATGTATTCTTGGCGTAGTCCTCATCTCTTCTTCGAAGTACCTTAATACCACTGCTTTCCATGGAAGGCTCACCAACTGCTCCATCGTTTCTGCCTGTATGTCAGACGACGCTAAAGTCCCGTACGCCTTCTGCTTGAGGGTGGTGCCTTGCAACATCGTTTCCAGATAACCCTCTATGGCTTTTTCGTCTTCCAGGGCCATCACATACCCTCTAGCCGAGTTTCGGTATTCTAACATCTCCATGTATCTACCGGCGGGTTCATCTATCGACACAGTCTCTGACACTGTTTGTCGGTTATATTCCACTGGTATTAGTTGTCCTGCGACACTTCCCTTTCCGTGATTCATGGGAGATGGCTTAAAGTCTTTCATTTCGCTCTCCCCACATTGGCTGAGTATTTCCATTTCTAAGGTTGCTCCAGTCAGAGTGCGGTCACTCCTTTTGGATTTATAACCTGTTGACTTTATCCCCGCCATGAGAATGGGTGGCACGATTGCTAAATCAGTTAACATTTTATCTGTGCCAGGCAGTTGATAATCACCTTGCCCCAAATCCATGACCTCCTCGACTCGTTTCCTTTTCGCTGAGTTAACAGCTTTCATCGATATCTCCGAATCCACCTTCGTCTTTACGACTCTCCTCGGTATCACTCTGCTGCCCAACTTCATTTTCATCGCATTGATTTTATCAATCACCAATTTTGATCGCATCGTCCCTCTCCTGGCTCTTGACAGATACACCACCTCTCCTTTATCGTCCTGCGGTGTCATCTTGATGGGAGAATTCGCTTCACTTTCATCAGTGGCCGAGTCGATCAACAACTCACTCAGTCTCCCTTCACACTCATCAAGCTTGTCAAGGACTTCCCTCATCAAGGGTTGGTTGAGACCCGTTTTCAGAATGGACTGGGTCCCATAGCTCTGAACCACTGCCCAGACTTCTTCCATGAACGCCACTCTGTCTAATTTGCATCCCGTCCTACTCTTGTGGTCTCGGTGATGTACTTCACATTCTTCTTCGGGCAGCGTTCCCAAGAAAGGTACTCTGGCTGAGGTCTCTATTCTTCTCCTCCTAGGTGATTCCATGAGGATTCTCTGGTCGTTATTTCTTGAATTGCCAGGAGAGCTGCTCTCCGGCAAATTCCGTTTCATTTCCATAAAGGCTGACGGAGGCTCCAGTGTCGAGATGCCTTCATCCGCTGGCTCAGTCGTCTCCAACGTATCTGCATTGTTCTCAAGATCACTGAAGATATTGAAATCCAGGCTGGATTTTCCTCCTGTCGATGCCCTGTCGTCTTCCCCACCAGCTTGATTTGCATCTTGTTGCATGGGTTCTTCGGTTTGACGGCTTCCTCCCTGTCCGTCATCTCCTTCTGACATATCCTTGTTTGAGGTCGAGGGTCCTTGTTCATCATTGTCGGCTCCTTCCGGAAATCTCGGTATGAGCAATGTACCGGCCGATCTATTTTCCTCTTCTCCATGGACCACTTTGATTTCCTCGCAGCCGAAGGGTGCTAGGAAGGTTCTCGTCTGCAGTATTCCTCCCACTTTCAACTCCTGTTTCACACTAGTCAGGATTAAGGAGGCTTCAGGCAGTTCGGTCCTGCCTCTCATCCTCATCGGAGCTAAGCATAATCCCGTCCATTCCTCGTCGAATCTCCCAGGCTTGGGAGTCGCGGCGTTGCTTATTCGCCTTCTCGTTGCTTGATCCGTATATGCAAATCGTGTGTATTGTAACACGGCAGCATTTCTTCCTACAAAGTATGGATCCATCGTTCCCATGAAATTCTCTACTCTCCTTTCATTGGTTTTGAATGCTCTCAATCTGGGAGTTTGTACCACGGAGACTGCTCCGAGCAACATCCTTCTTGTCAGAGGGAATTCAGGGATTGCCTCCGGCAGCTTCTTGTAATCACCCCAAACCTTCGTCTCTTCTCTCACTTTATGATATGCTGCAGTGAGACGAGGCACTCTGGTTATTTCACCATTCGTTTCATTATAGGGTCTCAGATTCCAAAGCTTCGGAAACACTTCAATGTGTCCTCTTTCTACTTCTCCCATGCGATCACGGAAGTGATCGTCAAAATTGATGACTGTCATCTCTGGCTCTGATATTTTCGTAAACAACAGATCTTCACTCATGAGCTTCCGCAATGTGTGCTGCTCACACCAGTTCAGTGTATTACCGTCCACTGCTGAAATGAGGTTCAGGTGCAGCACCGACCTCCTATATGCTTCCACTTTAACGCCAGGGAACGCAAACGTGACTGCCGGTCCATAGATCACCGTCACAAACTCCTTGACTCCTCTGATCAGCGTCAAGGGATCGGTTCTCATAGCCAAGCTCAGATCGGTTAACAGCGGCATGCCTCCAACATGTCTTCTAACATCTTCCTCTCTTTCTGTCGTCTCGTCTTCTCCCGTTCCAAAGCGTTTTTGTTGTAAGAGATACTGGATAAGAGTGTGTCTCAGGACTCTTATCTTGTTCCACGAGTCCGTGGATTTCTTCATATCTAAGTTCCTCTCTCTCTCTCTCTCATCTGCTCTGGACAACGTGTCAGTTTCATCAGTCCTCCCAAGTTTCCGTGGGTAATGGCAATCAATGTCAGAAGTCCATCTAGCCGCAGGTTCTGGGTTCCGTCGGTGAGCAGTATCGCCGGTCCTTTCACGAAACTCTCTGCTCCAAATGTCACGAACAAGGCTATTAGTTCCACTATCGATACTTCCACTACTGCTTGGAGGAATTCTTTTATCAAGTAATGCGAGACTTTCGGGTAAACTTTTGCCAAGAAGGACGCGGTCCATCCGGCTCCCAACCCTTCTAGCATGCTGTCTGTCCGTTCAAAGCCCTCCTGTCCCTTCACTTCCTGCCCCAGAAGGTTTCCAGAGTAATCTCTCACATTCTGTTCACAAATTTAGCGGTCTTTTCCCCGGCATTTTCCTCCAGGTTCACCTCCTTCAACAAGTAGGCATGTATCTTTGTGATCATCACGGGGCCTTGCTCAAAAGCGTCTGCGCCCAATGCCGCTACTCTAGGGTTCAGGTGTAGCCACTGGTTGGCTTCCGGCTTGGTTCTCAGAACCATCGCCTCCAAGTGAGCTCTCGTCTCTAGTGAATTTTTCCTTCTTGTGTCTTCACCTGCCACTTCCATTGCTCGTAACCATAAGTCGTTGGACATCGCCGCGATCACTCGATGGTCGTCGTCTACTCCTGGTTTCAGTTATAGCTGTCGACTGAAATTGGACAGTTCCAACCCCAGCACCTCGTCCAATACTAACATGTGTAGCGCATGGTCCTTGAATCCTCTCATCGCGTTTGAGATATCTGACCACACTGCAGGCAGTTCAGCCTTGAGTGGCCTCAGGTTCTCCATCTCTATAATGCGATTCGGGGCTGATATGATCACATCATATTTTCCTTCCGAAAGTAAGGTCACAATCGCATACACAAATTTCAGTCCATCCGAGAGATGTGCATATCCCGGAGACAACGCGAATACTATTCTCGGTGTCACTTTGGTGAATGACCCCTCCTTCGTCGCATCCACCACTTCACCCATCGACTCAAGGATATCTTTTATCGCTGGCCACACAGCGTTCTCTGCCGTTGTAGGATCTCTGAGTCTGCTCAGAAAACCTCTACTGTGTAGATGGTCATTGATGCCAGCAAACACAATCGTAATTGGGTTCATGTCCGTCTGCCTTTGTACCCCAGAGATATCGATTGCAGTAGGTCCAGGTCGACCGCTGCCAACATTATGACCTCCGGCCAAAACAGAGACTTGGAGGTGTACACGAACTCTGAATTCGTTACTATCATAAACTTGGCCTTCCTCATTTCTGCTTTGTCATAGGCGGCGAAGATGGTCTCATCTTTCTTTATCGCTATCAATCCGCCGTATCTCTGGGCATCACCATCTTGATTCCCTAGTTTTGGGTATATTCTCTCCTTCACATGACCAGGCGGTGAGCTTAGTTGCTTGAACATCTTCACATGTTGTCCGATCGGTGCCCTTGTCACTAGAAATCTTCCAGGTCTCTCTTCTCGATTCCCTTCGTCATGATTCAACCTCACGTCTTGCAATGGTCTCGCGTTCACTGGTCCCATTGGGTTGTTAGAAGGCAGTCCCTCTAGGTCAGCAAATCTCAAGGCCGTCGTGGAGCTGAAATTTATGCTAGCGGCTATCAACCAGTCTACGCCGGTTATCGAGTACAATCTGCTGACGGATTGCGTCGCTCCATTCAGCATCCTCCTTGCATCTTCGATGAAGCTTACCCTCTGGAGATCCAGCTTCATTAGCTCGTCTTTGTATACATGCCAGGGAGACGGTATGGGTCTTGACCACATCAACGAGCCTCTGCCCGGACGTCTCTCCTCTCGACTGGTACTTGTCGTCTCCGATCTAGTGTCCGATCTAGACGTGACGGCTGTCTCTTCGATTGGGTTGACAGGTCCTATTCTTCTCCTAGGATGGATGGTCCTCCTCATCGGCGCTTCTCCCAATCGATCCTGTACGTCTGTCCTTTGACCTGGTTCGCTGGAGCTTTGTTGCCTGTAGTTCGTGACGGCCGGGACCGTACCCAAGCGTGTTTCCAGGCTAGGGGGCACAAAGGTGGTAATCACCGCGTCACTCGCTGTTCCTTCTTCTTTCAGCACTCCTGTGTCAAAGAGCTCTGCTTCTAGTTCGTCCAGCCGCTCTTGGAAGACTCGATTCAACCAAGCTTGTCCTTCGATACTGTCGAAGTGGATGCCGTCCGTGGTCAGTCTGGCCTGATCCATAGCTCTCAACTCATGTTCGATGTCCATGAGGATCATTCTTCTGGCGTTCCGACTTGCGAGGTTCCTCAAGATGTTATTCCACCTGACGACTCCCTCGTTGTGCCTTCTTCCTGATGCTGTCAGGCTTCTCGTATTCATTGGCACAGTGCAAACGGTCAGTAGCGCGCAATTAAATTTCTGCCAGAGGGTAGTAAACAAACACACCATCATTGACTCCCATAGTGCTTCCTGCTCATCTGAACCTCTGGAGATGTCATTCGTCCCAACCAAGATCATCACATTGGGGATCCTCCCTGGATTCATCAGTTCCACCATTCGATATAACTGGGCTATCGTCGCGCATCCAAAGGCCATCACCGTGGTGACCCACGAGGTCCTCAAATTCGACAGCACTCTAACCAAGCTGTCTCCCAGTATCAGATGAGGTTTACTGCCGGGCTCCAATTCGCTCGATAGAAGCAGGCCCTCGGATATGTCTCCGGAACTCCCGTGAAATTATATTTCAATTGATTATTCTTTTGCACGTCTATTATGCGAGACACTTTCTTCGCTGGCATCTTCCGTATTCTTCTCTCTGGGGCCCTCGAGCTCCCCATGAGTGGTGTCACGTCACTTATCCCCTGTCTGATCACGGTCTGGGAGAGTCGTACTCTGCCCGTGTCGTCGATCGTTCCATAGGGTGCAGTCACCCCGGAACCTGGCCCATTCTTGTTAGCGACCAGTCGTCCAGCTGTCTCTATCAGCTTCTTCACTGTCTGTTCCACGACGGGGTCACCCAAGGTGTCACTAGGATCCGGGATCGTTACTCGATTTGTCTCTGCTGGGAGCCGTGTCTCCGTTGTTTGACTCATTTCTCGAGGCGTCAAGAGCTCCATCGGGGACTGCCCACGAGGAATATTCCTTGCAGGTATCACTTTCTCCACGGCCGTTGCCAACGCCATGTGTTCCGATCGCTCTTTGTAGTTCTGCCTCAAGCGCTCAATTTCTTGACCCTGCTTTTTGTTGCAGTCTTCAAACAATTTTCTCCGCATGTCTCGATCTTCCTCCATCTGGAGCATACTTTTGGTCATCTCGTCCAGCTCCTCCTTCGTACTTTTCATTGTTCATCTCATCCAGATCTTGCATGGTTTGGTTCGTCTGAACCTTCTGTCCTACTTTCGCCCTTTTTGGTGGCACAGCTGCTCTCAGTGGTGAACCAGACGAGGCCGCCTCGCTGTTCATCTCCTGATGCATTCTCGTCAGCCCAGGTTTGGGCTTGGAGGGCATAGGCATCTCACCTGGTTGGTAGGTCCTAGAACTTCCCAATCCAGGCTCATTCGCCAAGTCACTCCCTGAGAGAGCCCCGTTTCTCCACCTCATCACTCTCATGTTCGGGCGGTCTAGTACTCCCCTTTCTCCATATGCTGCCATCAACAGGACATATGCTGCCATCAGGGCGGTCAGCAACATGACTACCTCTGGGTCCTCCAGAGCGAAGTCTCGATCGATCAGCCGACGATAGATCGCATCTACCATCGGTTGTCATGTCCCAAGATGTTGATCAGGGCGGTCAGCAACATGACTACCTCTGGGTCCTCCAGAGCGAAGTCTCGATCGATCAGCCGACGATAGATCGCATCTACCATCGGTCCCACATATGCCTCTGCCAGGTCCATCAATTCATCCAACTGAAGTTATCCATTCTATTCTTTCAAGTTCGGTTCGGTTTTGATTCAAAGATTTGACTCAAGTGAGTAATTAAATGATCAATCAGGATCTAGAAAAGAGGTTACGAATGTCACACTTGTCAGTTCCATTTAACATTTATCGCTAAAATGCTAAAATTTGCTTAAAAACAGTTCAGATAAAAAGATATTTATCCTAAAATTTATTAAAATCAATCGGTCTCTAAAATTTTGGAATTCGACCTAAGATTGGACAGTCCAAACTTTGGATCTATTCCTAAAATCGTCATTCAGTTGTTCAAGGTCACTAACCCCTACTTACCCATGATCTTAATAACTTAACACATAACATAACATAACATAACACAACACACATATCACATATTACATACAACTTAGTCTTTGGCCTAACACCCTCTCGCACGTCACTCAGCCTATACTTAAGTAATATTTCTTATGTAGATATACTTGTATATTCGTATCAGAGAATATCACGTGTACAAGCGCGTACAATTCCCGAGGATGCAGTCTTCCTCTGTTTGGATCGTACGCTGGAAGCGAGAGCTCCTTCACGTCCATTTCCACGAGGAAGTCCCTCAGCCTCGTCAAGGACAAGACAAGGTTCTCCGGGTCCACATGCTGCTTCTCCGTCGCCCTCGTTACCAAGAAGCATAGGTATTTTCCCGGTATCTGCGACGCCGCCGGAGGTAAGGCCGCTACGCCCCCTATCCCTGGTCTGGGATAGGGGGCGTAGCGGCCTCACAAAAAATTTCACAAGATGCTATTAATTAGTGACCACGAATCCCTGTATGTTATCAGAGTACAGTTTGTATATAATTTATTCACACTAAACAATTATCGGTCGTAAGATTTGAAAACTAGCACAATATGATGTTATCAGTCAATTTAAAAGATAGTGTACTCACTACCCAATCAAGCACAGTTTATGAAGATTTAAAATCAAAAACAAAAAAAATATATAATGACAGAATATGAATACCTCTATATAAAAAAACGTATGTGTATTGTATTTTTAATCGGTCGCAGTACAATAGTCGAACTCGTCTTTTAAAGAAAAAGTTTTCCTTGCTCGGTGCTGCACCAAACAGACAAAACTTTGAAGGCAGTAATTTTCTCAAGTGGGCGTCTATTGCACCCACCGAGTACTGTGTTACCTATCTGCCTTCGGACTGCCCGAGCTAGACCTACTAAAATCCTCAGGGCAGTCACTTTTCACAAAAACGTATTACGTTACAATCCACACCAATGAATCATGCTCTTTTTAGTTTAGACTTAGTGTCGCGAATATCCGAGTTCGGACCTGTTTTGTTTTGGCCTGGTTCTTATTGAAAGTTAAGTTACCAGTACAGTCACTGATTCCTAGCCTGTCTGCTAATAACCTTATACCTCTCACTTTAGTCTTTCTTCCGTCTACCTAAGTCCTTTAATAAAATGATACCCCTCCGGATTGGCACAAATAGGACCCTTCCGGACTAACAAAATCTAGACCCGTCCGGATTTAGACCCCTCTGAGTTAGTTAATATAAGATCCCTCCGGATTTGGACCCCTCCGAGTTAGCAACTATAATACCCCTCCGGATTCGGACCCCTCCTAATTTGAAAAAAAAAATTTTTGACCCCTCCGGATTGGGAGCCCTCCGGTTTTGTAAAAGTAGCTTTTCGGAGATCTCCTTCTTTCAACCTATACCCCTCCGGATACGTTTTTTGATGCTATTTTGCTTTTTAAATTAACTAGGAAGGGTATGTAATGCTTTCCTAGACCCTTCCGGATTGAAGTTAAGCCTCTTATTTGACAATTCACGCTAACGGTGAAGGGTCTTATCGCTCGCCTAACTTCGGCTCGATTAAGGTTTTGCTGTGCGTTTAGCCTTCTCTTTTCGTCTAGAACAACCTAAATTTACTTTATTCAACCGCTATTACCTTTTTGTAGGGGTATAAGGGCTTTTCTAAAACAAATTTATAAAACGTGAAGGGTCTACCCTCCCAAATTGGTGGATTTGCTAAAAACAATCTCAAAAAAATTTTCACGCTTACTTTTCCGAAAAATTTTTGTCACTATCAGTAAGCTCAGCGAATTTCTGATCTATTGGTACCAAGATCAACTGGATATGCCCAGTAGTCCTAAAGTTATTCGCCAAAACGCCAAATACAGAAAATTCTCTATTATAGGTTCCGCCTAACTTTTTCCGCAAATCTGGTCCTTTCAACCTAAAAATTATTGATCCGAGCTCAGAAGGCTATACTCTTCTAGTTCAATGCAAAAGACCCGATCTAAAACGCTTTAGTTGAAAAAATTTGCGAAAAACTATGCTACCTGTACCCCTCCGGATTGATGAATCCACCAAATCAAACACGTTAACTTCGATTTCTCTGCAACCCGGAAGGCTTTCGGGTAGCGGGTTTTAAAACTTGTAGATTCACTAGTGGAAGTTGTCCGAACAACTATTTTTACTGTTCTAACTCAAAAATTTCAAAATGTTTTTTTTTGAATTTATAGTGTTTCGTTTTCTCAAAAATCACGAAATTTCGGTTTTCGGTACCAAAATAGTTCCAACCACTTCTGAACTAAACTTAACCGGTTCTATCTATTATAGTAGTGCAGTTACGATGTAACACACTACTTAAGCGTTTTTTCCGTTTCAAAAAATATCGATATCTCAAAAATCGCGACTTGTGGGGGGATCAAAATATCGCTGTTTTGACCCTAAAAATCGGTCTGCTTTCTGTGTTTTTCACTGAAAAACGGTATAAGAGTATTATTATAGGCTATATAAGTAATAATATTAGTAATACTATACCCCTCCGGGTTTGTTTAATATCCGAATTAAGGTGCTTAACTCGGATATTCGCAGTTCGGTGAAGGGTCACTACAGTGCAGCACTGTCGAGCCCCCCACAGATTACTATCTTTATTTTTGTACCAAAAGGGATACAAAACTTGTTAACGATACCCAACAGTCGATTGTTGTTGTCTTTGAGCCCCTTCTTGTTGCTCCTTGTACTGCTTGCCGGATCAGTCTTCTCCCAAGACCCTTCCGAATTGAGCGCAAATCAGCTGACCCTTCCGAATTGAGCGCAAATCAGCTGACCCTTCCGGATTGAGCGCAATTTATCATTAACGTGCTTAAATGCTCAAATAACCCTTCAGTACAAGCCTCACAAACGGGCTACAAAATTGATCGTAACGATCCTGACTGATATAAATGCCTGTAACAACAATATATCTATCAACAACAAACGGGGGGGGGGGGGGTTGGATCACAACTTGTCTGGGGGGATGATTTCTACTGATTTTTTAAATTTTTTTTAGTGTTTTTGGTGTTTTCGATTATTTTTTTTTGTTTTTCTTGGGCACTATACTACTTTTTGTTTGGTTTTATATATATCTTTAAGTATAGCTCTTCTGCCAAAATGGCCGTTTCTGACGTTTCTCAGAAATGTTACGTCATCACTTCGAAAATTTAAAATTTCCAAATACCAGAATATCTTGTCCTTCACCGTTCTACTAATCATCCGAATAACGTCGTTAATCCTTCAAAATCACTAACTCGGAAGGTTCGCTGCTAAAAACTCCTAAACTGCAGAGATTGCATTTTGTACATTCTGGTCGAATGTCACAAAGACAACGGAGTCGACACCAATGCCGAATGCAGAAGAAGAAAAGCAAAAAATGATGGACTTCTCGTCGATAGACACTGTGGAGGACACGACGGGCAACACGCCAGAAACCATAAAGGATGAGTCTCAAACGAAAAGAACGTCATTCACAGAGGGGTTCGCAATGATGGTCGGAATGAAATCAAGAGACATAGTGGAGGAAGAACCAAAGACCGAGAAAGGCAAAACGTTTGGAATAGTTTCCACGATAACAACAGAGGCAAACCAAGACGATGATCAGGTCAAACATGGGGCAACAGCTGACCATGAAACAACATCTTCTCTTGAGCTGGGCGATTTAATGGCGAAGTTAGATCAGATCGACAAAAAACTAAAATGCAGCGAGGAGGATTGAGAAGTGATAAGGAAGGAAATAAGATACAACAAAAACGAGTACCTGGACAACTATTTTAACCTGGCAAGGGCGACGGAAGAAAAGCTTCAGCAGATGTCAGACAAGGTAGAGGCCTCTGACAAAGACCGAGAGAAGAACATCAAGAAAGACATGCAAGAAATGAAGCAACGGTATGACACCGTGAGCAGTAAGCTAGGGAATCTGGAGACGAGGATGGACACTATGAGCAGAGACCAGGCGAAGAGTTCGTGCGCCATACAGTCCAAATTGGATGCCATCTTGAGAAACTCTATAACATAAGACAATCTGGTAACAAATCGAACACAAGGCAACAAAGTCGATTTCGTGGAACCACAACGGAACAAACGGGAATCAACACCGTTCCGGTAACCCGGGATACAGCAAGCACAGCACCGGGGGGCCAAGACAATTATGAAGAGTGGATCCGCAAATACGACGAGTGGTCCAGGGTTTTCCACGACGAATAATAACGTGGGACCGAATGTCATGACGTGGGCGAGCACCTGGGAAATGATGAACATGACACTGGAGGCCTTCGCCACGCGGAACACTGACTCAAGTGAAAGAGGAGGTGACAAATCCAGGAAAACCTTCAAGAAGCCGAAAGAGTTTAAAGATCACTCAGATGGGTCCATCGACACATGGGTAGAAGTCATGAGACTACACCTGGAACAAAACAACTTGAATGACAAGAGACAAGCCTGCACGGCGATATTGAGCAACCTAGAAGGCACAGCGTTAAAATGTGTAAATGCGAAAAAGGAGGAGGAACGCAATACTGCGGACAAGATCTTCGAGATATTGTTGAATCGATTCGGGTCAGGTATGAAGGGTCACCAAGCGATGATGAAATTTGAAAAGTAAAGGCAAAGGGACGCTGAACAATTGATCGGTTCCTGGATGATCTCGAGAGCTTGAGACGAAGGAGTGATCCTGAAGAGTCAACAAACAGAAGGAACTTTAGGATCGCCTCGAAGTTCATCGATGGGGTAAAAAGTGACGACTTGAGAACAATGTTGGCAACGTACTATACACTGTCGAAAGATAGTGCACCGACTCCAGAAGAGATGAGACAAAAGTCATGGGAGTACATGCTGATGAATCCGAAGAAGTACTCGTACTCAGAGAACAGGAATATGCAAGGGGGGAGTCAACCACAAAGGTCGTCATGGTACAAGCCTAGAGATGAGATAGACAAACGTAGATCATGTACAAGTTGCGGGTCAGCGGATCATCACGTGGCGGATTGCACGACGTACAAGCAGGGCAAGAAGAGTTTAGGATATGCACCGGATGAGGAAGATATGAGCCAGATGGAAGAACATGAGTTCTATAGAGGCTTGATCATCAAAACAGGTGCGAGATGCTTCTTCTGCAATCAAGAGGGGCACGTCAGGATGGACTGTCCATTGTTTTGGGAAGCAATAAAGAACCAGAGTCACCTGAAGCACAAGTTGGCGTTGGCGGCGGTGCAGAACCAGAGAAACAGACAAACTGAGTTTGAAACAAAAAATTCGGAGGCACCGAGTGCGGAATTACCAACCAAGACGGTGAAGGCTGTAACGCAAGTCAAGAGTGCCATGGAGGCCAAAGCCATGAATTCTCTAGAGATAAATTATGAGAGAGCAGCTGCAGAGGCCATCAACAAAGTGAAACAAGACCTAGCCACGAAGGAAATCGAGCAACGATTGAAACAGGAGATTGAAAGGCAGAAGTTGAACGAGACGTTAAGTGGGTTAGTACCAAAGCCAGAAGCCGAAGTGGGAGCGACAAAGAGTGGAAACTGCAATACTCTGAAAATGGTGACGGGAAAGCCATTCGGCATAACGAAGATTGGAGCCAGGATAATGTCAATAATCACAGTGGGCGGTCACGAAGTAACGAGGAATCTAAGCGAACCCAGCGATCAGACAGTAATGCACATTGATGTGTACGCAGACTACTTAAGTGCAATAAGTCCGCAGACAACTTCTAGAGCCCTGAGGGCACTACTAACAAGAGGTGGGAGCAAGTCAGTCCGCGTCGAGAACAGATATACGGAGGCTTATGGTCCGCATGAGGTGATGTTAAACATAGACCGGATAAACATCTACATGAAAACTATGATAACATGCGACGAAGACCTAGCCGGACAGATCTACGTTGGCAAAGAAGATGTGAAATTGAGATCGATTGGACACTGCGCCATGTTGGAAGAAGATGCAATGCACATCGGGACGGAGGCAGATGTATCAGCACACGTACTTGACATAAGTGGCAAGAAGACTCAGTTACGTGGGTTACTTGGTACGGGAGCAGTCTTGAGTGTTATACCAATTGAAACTTGGGAGCGAATGGACTTCAACAAGGATGATTTGATAGACTCGAGAATACGGCTGTCAGCTGCAAACAAAGGGGCGCTGCGGGTGCTAGGCAGAACACCAATAATAGCCCTAAACCTGGGGGAACGCAACCTGTGGATGAGCATTCTCGTGGTAGAAAACCTAGATGAGTCTGACCAATTCATTTTAGGCAGAGACTTCATCAGGAACTTTGACGTAACGATTGATTTAAACAATGCTATGTTCAGGATACGGAACCCGGATAGAGGGTACGCAATTAAACCGGTAAATTTAATAATGGCGAATGAAAATAAAGCACCGGTATTCTTGAGTAGGACAGTGAGGCTGAAAGCGAACGTAGCGGCAATTGTAAGCTTGCGAATGAAAAACCATAATGAACTAAGTGATAACAAGCAAGTATGCATAGTCCCAACTCCTAATAGTCAAAGTGCTGCTGTTTTAGGACGATCCTTCTCAATAACCAAGAGCGGCCTCTGCGTCAGTGTCTTGTTGAATACTCTTGATGTACCCATCACGATACAAAGGGGAAGGAAGCTGGGATATGCTTTACCGGTGAAAACTCGATATGAAATGACTGAAAATCCAAAACAGAATGAAGTTATTGATTGTCCCAATCATAGGGGAAAAATTTGTATCTTGAGACGATTGAAAAAAATAAAGGTTCATCAGGTCTTGGAAAATCACTTAAGTCAGAGACAGACGATGGACTTTCGAGCTGATCAAATTTCGCAGAAAAACCAACACTAGAGGAGATGGAAGTGGATAAACCAGTTTTACCTGAAATGGAGCACTTGAGGGGTAAGGTAACAGATGAACAGCTCGAGGCCAGCAAGGACGTACTAGAGCGGAACGAGGACGTTTTTTCGAAACATATGGCAGACATTGGATGTTGTAATTTCGTTGAACAAGAAATAGAGCTTAAGGAGTCTGCGGTACAGCACAGGGAGGGGGCGAGGCGCATGACCCCGCACAAATCGGATGCATGTAGAAAAAAATAGTGACCTTACTAGAGTATGATATGATAGAACCATCCAAATCACCGTGGGTGTGTGGAGTAGTGATGGCCAAAAAGAAAGGCGACCAATTGAGGTTTTGTTGTGACTTTCGGTATCTGAACTCCGTCACGGTGAAGGATGCATATCCCATACCTAGAATTGATGAGAGTCTCTCGAAGTTAGGTGATGCAAAATTTTTTACGACTCTTGATTTAGGATCGGCTTTCTGGCAGGTCCCACTGAGGAAGCAGGACAGGGACAAAACGGGGTTCGCCTGCGAGCTGGGGTTGTTTCAATGGAAACGGATGCCATTTGGTCTTTGCAATGCCACGGCTACATTTCGACGGTCGATGGCACACGCATTGATAGGTGTGACAAAGAAATACGGCAACCTAGTAATGTGCTACGTGGATGACGTGGTAATTGCGACGCCCAAACTGGAGGACCACATCGATCGACTAGACGAGGCGCTTGCATGCATGAAGAGGTCAGGACTAAAGTGCAAACCGTCAAAGTGCGAGATACTCAAGGACTCGATCAAATACTTGGGAAGGATGGTGGACAGGCATGGCATCAGACCAGACCCCGATTCTGACTTGGGAATTGCCAAAGACGGAACATCAATTGATGATCTTCCTGGGTTTTGCGAACTACTACAGGGAGTTCATCAAGGGCTAAGCGGACAAAGTATACCCGATGCAACAACTAATGAGGCCCAAAGGCAAGAAGTTCACGTGGAACAACGCGGCGGAAGAATCATTCCAGAGAATAAAGAAGGAGTTGTGCGAGGCACCGGTGCTAGGTTGCCAACGGAAAAAGGAATGTACGTGCTGGA
This sequence comes from Symsagittifera roscoffensis, assembly GCF_963678635.1. Taxonomy (NCBI): domain Eukaryota; kingdom Metazoa; phylum Xenacoelomorpha; order Acoela; family Convolutidae; genus Symsagittifera; species Symsagittifera roscoffensis. Next base: position 44,821,733 of record NC_087066.1, on the reverse strand, counting down.
CACGGATGCGTCGGTAGTCGCGATTTCTGGCATTCTCTATCAAGAACAGGAATGGAACGGGAAGACAGTCTTAAGACCAATAGCGTACGGGAGTAAAGTCTTGAGTGATACGGAAATGAAGTACGGGGCGCCAAAAACAGAGATGTTCGCGGTGAGGCAGCGAGCCATTCAAGTTGCGAGTCGACAACAGGGCATTCAGCTGGCTGAAAACGTACTCAATGGAACAGAGCTACATTGGAAGGTGGATAGTTCGACTGGACGGATACAACATGATAATTGAGCATAGGACAAGAAACAAACATCAAAATGCCGATAGCTTGAGTAAGAAGACGGAATTCTACGAGAGGCAAGAACAAAGAGAGGCAAATAGGCCCGAAATCAAAGATGGTTTTTCCTTCATGGATAAGGAAACGTATGATAGTCTTCCACTCATGAGATGGCTCAACAAGTCAGGCAAACCGATAGGAGATCACCCCGAATTACCAAAGGAGCCTCCAGAGAAAACAATCTTGAAAAGAACCCAAGGGATGCCAATGGAGATAATACTCAGGTCGAAAATTGTGAGGGAGACACTCAAGGCGAAAGGCTATGACCTGAACCAAGTAGAGACGGGGAGAGCAGTGATAGATGATGACTTGAGGAGATTACTCGAGAAACTGGCGGACAATAGGCCCGTGATCAAAGAGAAGGGCAAAGAGGAACCAGAAGTCACGATTCTGAGAAGGAAGAAAGCGGATAGTGGCGAGGACTCCAGTAAAGAAAATAAATCTGGTGAGAGAGAAGTCGTGCAGGCATTGGTTGATAAAATCCCTGAAGACATACTTGAGCGGACTCGGGTTAGGAGCAAAAAGGTGGCCTTCAAAGATGAGGCTGAACTCCTTGGAATAGGTCAAGAGTCCGGAGAGTGGCCAAGAGCGAAGGAAGATGCTGAAGAAGAAAAAATGTCCGGGGAGAGTGAAGAATGGGATGAAGACTCAGAGAAGAGCAGCGATGACCAAAGTAGTCTATGCACGATACTGGCGGAAGAGAAGATGAGGCACCGAGACAGAGAGCTACAGACGGATCCCTCCTCAGGAACGTACAACTTGGATCAGCAGGAAGTGCGAGGAGGTGAAGAACTTGAGAAAATTGCAGTGTCGAGGAAACCATTTAGGGAGCTATCGTGCAACTCAAATGTCAGAACAAATCTGGTGCCAGAAGATGACAGGAAGATCATGAGGAGGATAGTATGCGTAAAGCTGAAGGATGACATCCACAACCCTGGAGAAATGAATGGTCGGATAATGGCACTAAGAGAACACGTCAAGGCGAGATATAGGCTGTCGGATCTATTACGGGCCCAAAAGAATGACAAGATGACAAGTAACCTCTCCAAATGGATCCGGACGGGGTCCAAAGAGAAGGGGGACCTGGAAGAAGTCAGCTACAAGATATTGAGCCAGTTCTACAAAGACAGAAAAGACTTACTCTACCACACAGCTGATGGGGTGGTAGCATGCAAGAGAAAAGATGAGGAGAAGATATTACACAAGAGTAACTTCATCATATTGCCACAGTTGTATCAGACTGAAGTGTTATTCAGATCGCATGATCAAATGGGGCACCAGGGGATAGACAAGGTGCAACAAAGATTACTTCACAGGTTTGATTGGCCAGGATTAAGGAAAGCTTGCGAGAGATGGGTGAATGCATGCCTGCAAGTGAAAGACCCAAGGAAAATGAAATTCCCACTCAAGTCCGTTGAAAGCTCGGAATTTAACGAGGTTGTTCAGATAGACCATCAAAAGATCTGTATGACAGAATCGGGATATAACCAGATACTGGTCATAATAGATCATTTCACAAAGTTGGCAGAAGCGGTGCCGTGTCAGACAGCCTCGGCAGAGGATACTTGTGACCACCTTATAACACATTGGATATCACGGTATGGTTGTCTCATGACATTTCAGTCGGACAACGGCAAAGCCTTCGTGGGGGACCTGACAAAAGAATTGATGAAGAGGTCACACATTGCTCAAGCGCACTCAACGACCTACCATCCCCAGACCAACGGGTTAGTGGAGAGACAGAATAGAACGTTGGTGAATATGCTGAGGGTATACTGCTCAAGATACATAACAGACTGGGATAAATATCTGCCGCAAGTGGTTCTGGGCATACAACAGAACGCAACACTCAGCAACAGGAATCAGTCCCTTCATGATGTTGACGGGCAGGAAAATAGCGATGTCTCTAACATTCTTTTACCCATAACACGAACGGGAAAAGACATTGCCTCAAGCTTATGTGAAAGAAGCGGTTAAGAGACAGCAGGAACTAAACGAGCTCTGCAGGAGGAACACATCGCAAGCACAAATGAGACAGCGGAAGAAATACGACGAGAAAATACTGCAAGCGAAACCATATGCAGTGGGCCAATACGTCTGGGTCTTCCAGAATGTTATACCTCCCAAAGGGACAAAGAAACTAATTAAGAAACGGAGAGGACCGTTCATGATAACGGAAGTGCACCAGCAAGAACGGTTCTACCGCTTGAGCACGGGGAGTGCAGCGCATTATGAAAACTTGAAACCTCATGTCCCATCCCCAGAAGACTGGTGCGTACCTCAGAACATGGAGGGACTAGAGTACCTATTGGTGGAGCCAGCTTGCGAAGTGAACGAAAAGGGCACCAGAGAGAAAAATGATGGCAACGAGGACTTGAGTTTGGATGATAATGAAAAGAGAGAAGCGGACTCAGAGGCGGAATCCTTTGTGGAAGAAGACTGGAAAGATCTGGAGCAGGACGAGGCGCCGAAATGGACAGAACCAGACTTGCCGATACCAGCGGGAACAAGGAGTGGCAATCGCAAACGGACAAGCATGAGGTACAATAGGTACGGGGATGACTTTTTGACTGATAAGATACAGCCGGATGAATTATGCAAAGAGCTACTGAGTGTGGGCGAACTAGCAGCCGACGATGAATGGCAAATCATCAACGATAGTGAACACTACCCGCAGGAAGACTACTCCACACCGAGCAAGAGACGAATCTGGAACAGAGCGAGATAGAGAGGATGGAAAATACAAATTTGAGGATACTAGAGTGGATGCGCGATGTCAAGCGTAAGAGTGATGAGGAGCAAAGCATCCAGCAAGTCGACATGTCGGCGGAAAAACACGGGAAAAAGAAAGATTCCCTCTTCGGTTGGACGGCAACCGACAGGCCGCTCGAAATACCACCCAATAATTTAGACCCAGCATCATCGACGTGGACGTCGATAAATATTTTTGTCCGGGGAGTGGAGGTAGGACTTACCCACACCGAAAACTTGATGATAAAGAAACTCAGAGAAGTGAGAGAAAAGAGCGGGCTGGAACTGGATGAGGAGGAGGCTGAGCCTACCATAGGGAGGAATTTCAAAACAAAATTTGAAATTCCAAATGAATATTCAGAGAACATCCTGATTACGGACAGCGACTTCATTCTGTCAGACAGGACCAGCGCGATCTGTATAACGGCGGACATGAGCTTCAAATCAAGACTAGAGGCCTACTTCAAGAGAGAGTACCAGAATGTGCAGTTTCTATTCAGACAGAGACCGGGGTTGGGAGGAATGGCTGCACTTCCCACATCAGTTTCACAGGCTCCGGGGAAGTACTTGTGCTTTCTGGTAACGAGGGTCAATGAAAGGAACACAATAGACCCTGAGCCCGTGGTGCTGGCACTAACAAGGCTGCGAGACTTCATGGTCGAAAGAGGAATAATGGAAGTCTCGATGCCGGTCTATGACCCGAACAGGGGCAAGTTGAGCCCAAGGGAACTGTACGCTATCCTACATGTGGTCTTCGCAGAAACAGAAATAATGGTACACCTACACAAGAAATACTACTTGAGCATCGCCTGAGCTACGGGACGGGTGGACAAGGTAGGTCTTGCGTTAGGGGTGCATGGGGATCTCGAGTAAGGGTACACGGGGATCTCGAAGCAGGTAGATGGGTTTTAACGTAATTGGCATGACAATTATAATTTCAAAAGTTGACGGTGCTAAAACATTAAATGAATCTGCATGCTCTTAAAAACTTTCAATTGAACTATTTTAGTAAAACAAATGGAGGGATAATGTTTTAACCACAATAATGGAGGGGTTTAGGTTAGGAATGAAACAAATTGGTCAAAATGATGGATTTTATTTTCAGATTGATTTGTTAAATCGATTTGACGACCTAGCAACACTCATTTGGAAGAAAAAAGAAGGTCTTGAACAAAGTTCACGGTCTGTAACATTGGAAAAGAGATATTTCTCAAGTACTCAAGTTGGTTCGTACGGTAATACTCAGTTTGGTTGGTACGGTAATACTCAAATTGGTTGGTACGCAAGATCATCTAGAAATCGTAAAAATGGCAGATCGATTTTGGAAATCTATGCCTGCGGCGCTAAAGAGGCCTACGCTCGATGAATTGTACAGACGCTTGAAGGACCTGGACTACACCCAAGTGGATGAGAGGATGGCAGTGATGTTGAACGCCATCCTGCAGTTAGAGGAGCAAGGTGAATGCAGGGAGTCCGCGACAGAAGCTGTCTTGATGGTCGGCTACACCACAGAAGGGATATCCAAACAAGAACAGACCAGGTGGTTGTCCTGGATTGCGGATGGAGGTGTGAGAGGATTCGACTTGGCAAGAAATCCTGGCTTGAGCAACAACACTGAGTACGGCGCGGGAGAATTCCCATTACCGACCAGATCACCGGCAAGATAGGCGGGCCAGTCCACGAGCAAGCCACTTTCTATGATGCGAGCGCAGCAAACGGATGAGACAAATCCTGACCTCAGTAACCTGAAGAGGGAACTAGAGAGGGTGCAGAGGGAGAGGAATAATGCGATTCTTGACCGGGATAGCGCGAAACTCGAGAGGGATCAAGCAAATCTGGAGAGAGATCAAGTGATCCTCGAGAGGGATCAGACGCGGCGTAACCTTGACATGTTAAAGGCAGAGTACCAGCAAGAGCAAAGGGTACGAGAGAACGAGGCGAACTGCGAGCAGTTGAAGTCAGAACTTGAAAAGATCCAGCGGCGACAACGAGAGTTCGACAGGCAAAAGGAAAAGGGGACCAGGACTACGGAGCGAGCAGCTGCAGGCTCAAGGCCGGAGTCACGTATGGAGGTGGATGAGGCTCCCAGGTCAAAGAGACGATTCAACTTAGACCGCGCTGCTCAAGAACACATAAACGAGGGACTGGAAGTGTGGATACCAACCGAGTCAGTGTCCTCCGTGAGTGGTTTGGAGACGCAACGGATACGCCCACTGATGGACGTGGCACTGGCGGGATATACCCCGAGCTCAACCCCGAGCAGCAGTCAGGTGAGCGGGAGCTCGTCGTGTCTCAAGGAATTACACGAGAGGCTGCAGCTGAGAAATCGTGAAAGTCCAACTAGAGCGGAGCTACCCCCGACTTGGAGGGAGCAACCGGTCAGGAATGTGGTGATCGCAAGCTATAAGAAGAACACGGATGGCAGATATCACAGGCACAACCGCACGGATTGGAACGCGGCGCATCGAGCGAGAAGGGATTGTTGCCATGACGCGTCTTGGGTTGAATACTATACACAGCCACGAATACCGGAGGGTGCAGTTCACATGATTGTAGAGGACAGCCTGATACGGGTGCTGACCCGGATCCAGTCGCACTGGCAGACTGGAATCTTGAGTTTCTCTGGAGCCGCAACGCCGCAGATGTTGGCATCACTCGAGATGCTGGGGATGGCAAGAATGCAAACAGTGACTCTAATGATGGGGACCAATGACGTGTCCAGAGGTGAGTCAAGAAAAGTGATGAGGCTACATGATAAAATGAGCTGAATTCTGGAGGAGTTGCTGATTCAGATGGATCCCGCCATACTCACAGTTTGAACCATCACTTATAATATGAAGGCCGACCAACATGCGATAGAAATGAATGAGAAAGTGCGGAACCTGAACGAAATAATCAGGCAGATACATCAGAGGAGTGTCCTTCCCGTCAGATTGTTGGACGTAGCAGACCAGATGGTGCGATCCTTCCCGGAGAATGTGTCTTCAGACGGAATCCATTTTGACAGACCTAGGGGTGTGGAGTGGTTGAACAACGTTTTCCAGAGGCACATAAGTGCGCTGGAGGCAGATCTGCTTGAAACGGCCCAATTCACATTCGGTCCACCCCCAAATCCCCCTTTCCTTGCCACAAGACCCCTGTCCAGTCGCCTGGGAGCGAGAGTCGACTCAAGAGACAGCTCGAGGAGCAGCCGGACCAGATTACCGGGTTCCACGCCGATGGAAGCCGAGGAAGCAGAGTCATCGACGCCCCAAAGTTCAGTGGTATCCTCAGTGGTGGTGGTAGATAACAAGAGAGTGGAGAGACCAGCGGAGACAAGCCGAACACGATATCTGGAGAAGATAAAGGAGTTAGACCTGGAGGATCTGGAGTGTAGACAGGAGTTGGCGAAGGCCCTGGGGCTCAAGCACGTGTCACACGAGGAGTTGAGCCGACACCATTGCGTGGATTGGTTAAAGGCCCACGAAACGCATTTCTCGAGAGCAAGAATGATGGAGACGGCTGATCTGACTGATATCCCCGTAAAATCAGTCATGGTACCGATCAATTACAAACCTCTCAAGTTGCTGGGTAGTCTGGGACTCATAGTGGAGCCCCCCAAGCACCGAATAAGTTTTGCGAGAATCAGATTGGCAACTCCCGCGCAGTTGAGGGTAGTAGATAAGCTACTGGAACCGAAAGAGATGGAACTACCAGACGTCGCTTACGAGGGTGCGAAATTAGCGGACGACCCAAGATATGGAAAACCCTGTGGGAGCGCCCAATTGGCCAAGACACTGACAGTATACGATAGATCGGATCCAGCGGCCGCAAGGGTGATCATCTTGGCGGGCTCGGATTTCGAGGGAACGTCTCCCAAGTTGTTCTGGCCGGAAACTCTGGTATACTCGCTGCCAGGTGCAGAGTTGAACCAGATGTTGACCCTGGTGTTAGCGATGAAGTCAGAGATGCCTTGTGAACTACAGCTACTGCTGTTCGCAGGAATGAACGATCACCTGCATGAGGGTGGACTTCTAGAGCAGTTGAAAGGCGATGAGCCTATGCCAAAGAAAATCTGGGAGGCTATCCAGACGTTGTTTGCCGCGATGAACGAGGTGCAGGAAAATGTCAGTTCTCGAGTCGGACCTAAAACGAGAGTGGTATTTACGACGTCCCCTGGATACGCGAGCATGCATCCTGCTCTGCAGTTTGTGTATGGCATTTTGATCCTAATGGCCGAAGGGAACGAATGGCGGATTCTGATGGCAGCTCCCAATCGGGAGCTGGAACCCACGAACTTGAGAATTTGGAAGTCGGAACTGGCAGCGGCGTGGGCGGACGTGTCCCACGCATTAAGCGATTCTATGAATTGGCAGACATCCTCATTGTATTGGATGAGGTCCTCTTACTTGACATCTCGAATCTCGCTAGGCAACAGAAGTTCAGTCCGGTGATAGGGGTTGACCACCCAATAATAAGTCACCTGACAGCCAGCCTATGGTTCCAAGGTATGGACTTGACCATTACGAGCTCCACCAGCAAATAGAGGGGACCAAGTAACGAAAGAAAGAATGTGGCTGCGGCCAAAAAACAACTAGGAGCAATGGTATATCGACTAACACAAGAGAGAAGCAGGTGGCCGTTTCTAACACCAAGGCTAGAGAATGCTACGGACAAGACGAGGGAGAGTGCCCCATCTCTCGTGAAGCAGGTCTGGGAATTTCTTGAGGGACAATTGGAGATAGCCTAGAGTAGGGAGATGACGGTGGGTAGATTCGTCACGGCAGCGAACGAGGTCACCACTGGAGGATTCTGGAGGGAGCATGCAAAAGGTGAGTTGAGGACGAGGAAAGATCACGAGATCCTGAAATTCTTGAGTCCTTGTTGGGAAAAGAAATACATGGCTGGAGTGTTTTATGCGAAAGAGACCATTTTTGGGGCCTTTGTGCAAAAGCTGTTGAGTATGCCCACAAGCCTCTTGCTGGGCCTATATTTGGTTTACCCAAGGTACCTGTTTAACATGGGTCCAGCGTACATGTTCAGTCGGGGGTAGAGACACTTCGAATTGACGGGTATCTGACACTGGTGCTCCTGACTCATGTCAAACTGGTGTCGTTTCATCAGTTGATGAAATATGGGGAGCCCCTGTCAATGGGAAAGACCCACTCAAGTATAGACACCTACTCGCACAAGTGCGCTGCAGGACTGAAGACGTTGCTGGTGGAGTATCTTCTGATGCAAAACCGACATATGACTGCTTAGGAGAAGAATTCAAAGACGAGAGATGAATGGGGGGAGGCGAATGGTGGTATCCCTCTACTGACCGATCTATGTCTGGCAATGAGATCTGACCCAGTGGGAATGATCAGGGGACTAGAGGAGGTCGTGACTTGTATTTACGGACCAGCGGTTACGTACGCCTTTCCGGATCCTCTAGTGGCGGCATACCGCAATTCAGCGGTACACGTGAGCTTAATAAGCGTGTTGGATGGGACGGCGTTGAACTGGTGTCAACAAGAGGTGCTGAGGGCACGAATGAGTAATACAGTGCTCTTTGGGAAGGTGAAAGATCCCGAGTCGGTAATGTTTAACTTCCGGGGGCAACTGCAATGCAGGATGGGGGGAAAGCGTGAAGGCTCCATTGAGACTTATCCCAAGTTCTGGAATCTGAATCCCCTAACGGCGGACGGACAAGAGATCCTGAGAATCCCCGCGTGGAAAAAGAGCTTCGAGTTGGTAGAGGCGACACTATAGAAGGAAATCCTGCCCGCAAGCGTTCCTGAGTTCCCAACAGTCAGGAGAATGACCCTGGGGATGAATAGCTCCCTGGTGGTCCCATCCCTGTTTGCAAGAGCTACGGTAGAAAAGCAGCAAAAGGAGTTCGCCGATGGCTGGGACCCCTTGTTCATTGGGTATAAGCAGCGGTCTACTTCCACACTTGTGATATCAAGATAAACTCGTGGACGACTCAAGCGAAAAAAATGAGAGACTCAATGCCTCCAAAATTCGAGGTTCGGGACATCTTGAGAACGCTCGATCAAGCGAATTTGGAGAACATGTTACCGGTATGGGATGATGGCTGGATGATCGTAGAAGAAGGGCACATCGCACTGAAAGACGAGATGAAGTTTGCCACAAGAAAGTACCGGGCGCCTTACGGATTAGAGCAAGTGGAAATGAAACAAGAAGAGAAAGAGCTGGATGCGGCACGCTTGTTATATGTGGCCCTGACAGAATACAAGAAGCAAGACCCAGCGACACCCTCAACCCTATCAGTAGGCACCCCTGGGGACAAAAGAAGCGGCCCCGTAGAAGACCGATTTAGAGAAATACTTGAGAGAAGGCGAGCCGAGTCAGAAGCGGAAAGCATGAATGAAACTCTCAGTGAAACAGGAGAAGAAATGGAAATGGGGAAAATGGCCTGAGCCGAAACCAGCTGAGGAGGATTTCACCGCCCAGGAACTACTGCAGGACCTGAGCGGAGATGATTGGGCGGACACTGCCACGCCACCTCTGACCTCATCCCCTCGGAAAAACCTGGAATTACCCTTGACCAGCGAAATTTCCAACATGGGAATGATACTCTAGAGTACAAAAGGGGGTAAGAAGAACACCTTCGAAGGGAACAAGAGCATGTTTCTAGAGACTCTGGATGAGAAGGTTTGGTGGGAATTCTTGAAAGAATTTAATCAAGAGACGAAGAGTGAGACCACGCTAGATAACTTCAAGGAAGAACTGTGGAACACGGTGGTCAAGTTCGGGGAACCGGTGTTGATGGGCACCGGGCTGGATGAAAAGCAAGAAAATAGTTACTGAGCAAGATGGTCAAGTTGGGGGAGACGCGACAGAAGACCAGGGATGATGAATGTAAAGACAGCTCTACTCTGAAACAAACACTTGATGATAAAATGATTAAAGTTAAAGGGGAGGATAAGTTTAAGACTAGTAATATGATTAAAAGTACTAATATATTTAAGGCTCGAAGAGGGGGAGGCAAGAGTTGGAAGGGTCGGACCGGGATAAAGAGGTCGAATCAGTGATGATAGCGGCGACGCCCCCAAGTAGAGGTGTGAAGTCTCGAAGAGGAAGAGAGAGGTAGTGGGGTTGAGTATTCCTTCGACGGACGCAATCTCTGAGAAAAATCTGAGGGAGACTGTTCCCATGGTCCTAGCGCGGTGGAAGACAGCAGCCTACAAGGGTTACTCCGGACCAAGGAAGTTGGCCGAGGTAGAAAAAGAGATGGAGGTTTCCACAAGTTTGGCAACGGAAGAAGACTTCAGATCCCAGAAGACGAACTCGAAGAGGGGTTCGACTAGTGGACAGATGTGGGAGGTGGACGTCGGCAAGGAATGGATATTGAGCGAGCATCAGGCTACCGGGAAACAGGTAACCAGTGACCCTCTTGAGAAGAGCAAGACGACACCGCTCGGCCGTGGTGGGTGGCTCTGGAGACAATGAAGGAACTGGAAGACTGCCTAGAGAAACACGATCACGGAGTGTCTCGCAAGCGACGCAATTGGGCTACCCAGCAAAAGGCCGAGATCAACAAGTTAGAACTGGGCAGCCAACTGAAACGAACTTGGCAGAACTTACTACGGGATTATTTTGAAGAAGCGATGAGGACACCCTCATCTGCGTTGCCGTTGATAGCAAATCCCTTCGTTAGTATAGCGGACAGCTGATGTTCGCGTGGAGCCTGGCGGGAATAGAGCTAGAGACGTTGACCTCACATGACAAGTAGAAGCTGGGCGGCAAGAATCTGGAGATTTATCAGATGCTGACGCAGTACGTCGCCAGGGATAATTCAGGCTTGAGTCTGGCAAGGAGAAAAGATGCTACTTGTTTCTTGAGGTGGATAGTGTCCGTGATGACCGACAGTACCATCCAAGCGTGTCAGCAGAGAGCAATCGGAAGCAAGACAATGGAAAGAGGAATCTCAGCGGTCATTCTGAATGTATACCAGAGTACTGTAATAGAAAAGGAGGATGGCTCCAGGCAGTCTCTAGAGAATCATAGAAAGCTAGATGAAATACGGAGGTTCTATAACAAGAAATTTGAAGAAGGACATAATGTGCACCGTAACTTAGCCTCGGCTGGAGAGTACTCGAAACCCAATAAAAAGGTAGAATATCAATACGTGTCTGGAGTGATGGGAATAGCATACAACCCCTTCTTGGATTCAGAGGCCGGGAGCGCTCACAGGAATCACGAAGTGACAGAGCTATTAAAGTTTTGGACGGAAAAAAAAATAATCGAGACAGACCCAGCCGAAAGAGAGAAGCCGAGCTTGGGCTTGATTCTCGAGAAGATGCCAGAAGTGAGGAGTGTGCCGCGCTCAAACAAAAGTGTCAAATTGAAAATGGGTAATGGAATCGGCATGTTGGTTACGAACTTAGGAGGGTTTGGAAGTTGCTGAGACCCTCCTGGTGCCCACATCCCCAAACAAGCCTGATCGAGGAGGTCACGGAGCAAGTGAGGCTTGCGCCGACAAAAGACGAGGACCTAGCAACACTGAGTATAGTACACAAGCTGATCTTGCCTCAGACGAAGGAGCCAGGCGAAGCAACGAGCAAGCTAGGATCGGTGAAAAAGATGGAACCGGGTAGCTGTCTTGACCTGACGTGTGGAAGCGGAGAACACACTTGTGATGGACGATCATGCGTCAGGATACAGTCCATCCAAAAAGAAGACCTAATCACTTGGTTTGGAGACATCACAGAAAGGGAGAAGAGTGAAGTACAGATAGTGGCTGAATGTAACGCGAATACCACCGTGAATATAGCAACAGCTTTGGGATTCTTCTCAAGAATGTGTAGTCTGCAATCTTTGGAGATGCTAGAGTCTGAGCACCAATTGGTGACTGCGTTGAGCGTGGAGTCATGGCCTGGGGTATTGCAAGTAACCCAGAAACACATCAGAGGCTGGAAAGTTGGTCTTGAGGCGGAGATGGGGTTTCCCATAAGTGAAGCCTATAGTCTGCCATTAAATGCGAAGTCCCTAGTGGGATCAGTGATGGTCAACCTATGTGGTAGCCACTACCCACTGCACATGGCGATGGTGGTGGTATCCAGCCAGAGGGTGTTAATAGACAAAGCCTTCTCGGTGCCAAAGTGCGTAAGATTGGCCCGAATGTCGCATCACTCACACAGACTATTGAGGAAGATTCGGGGAACGGTGCCGAGGGAGCAGAGAGACGACTTGAGTGAAATCTGGGAGGAGGAACTTCTGGGTTTGGAAAGTGAGAACACGAGTGACCTCGAGAGACACAATATGATTGGCGGGAAACCGATGAATAGTGCTCCAAACCTGGAGGAGATTGATGCGATGCATGAGAAGATGATGGAACTGGAACCTCTTCTAGAAGCTTTGGGAGAACGCAACCTTCGGAGCATCGATATCACACATGAGGAATGCCCGTGCCATTGCCTGGCACAAACGGTGTGGTACCAAACCTCTGACTGATATGGGATGTGGAAGAGATTCGGTCGATCGGATTACCAGATCACAGACAAAAGGTGACAATCTTGGTGGTGAGCACGATGCTGGCTTTGCGATGGACCGAAGAAAATGCAAACGAAATATCGGGAGTCGAAGACACCAACGGCAGAATCAATATACGCTATAGATTACAGCAGGAGACTTGAGTTGTTTGAGACTTCATGCAAGGTCTTCGCCATACCAATGGAAGTCAGGCACGTATGGAGCCGCATAAGGTTCTGTCCGTGGTTTCGAGCGACGTTGACGTCTTGGCTGTACATGGTGACGAAAGATCACATTAAGAAATATCAGAAGGAACATCGACAGTTCCTGGCAGAAATAGGACCGGAGGCCTTCAAGAGACCTCTGCTGACCCATCGAAATGCGATCACGACAGGTTGGAAAAGAGTCGGTAGGGTGTCTAGAGACAATGCCAAAGCAAGAGAATCGATACTGGAGGAGGACATGGCAAAAAACGTGAGCTTGAGCCTGCACAATTCCTTTTGCTTGAACAGGGAATCAAAAGTGAAAGGTTTACCAAATCAGGCAAAGAGGCTGCAAGAGCAGAGGGAGTGGATGCGATCCTTCGAACAATTAAAAGCGTGGGAAGAGATCGTAATCAGCTCCGATGATGAGGAAGCGCTGCTAAGGCAGATCACGATCTCAAACTCATCAGGGCCTAGCACCTCGAAGGCTAGGGATACGAAATGAGCAGAGACCTCAAGGGGCTCGAGTGTGAACTCGGATGAAATCCGAGATCACGAAAAAGAAATTTTAACGAAACAAAGTATTGTTATTAATCAGCTATAATTATTTTATAAATCAAAATGTTGCGTGACAATTTCCTGATCGGATAGGACAAAAGAAATTTTAATTTATTAGCTTGCAAAGCATGAATTAAAGGTGCAGGTGTATGCAGAATTTGATTGCTGTTTAGCGATAGTGTGACAATTTTCCATGGTTGTGAATTTTGGGGTGTAGATAAACTTAAGTCTGCTGCAAACTTATGTAAATGACCACTGGCACTGTATCTTGAGCTACACTCAGAATTCTGGGGATTCACTGGCAGACGGCAACACGCGATGAGGACATCGATCTTGAGTCCGGGGAGTATGTGCCAGTCGGTCATATTTGGAAGTTTGACCTTGAGGAATACGGACAACGTAATTTTGGGGTGAAGTGTAATTTTTTAAAAGTTCGAATTGAGCCTGTCATGCTCAATTTTTTCGCGAAAACTCAAAATCTCAGAAATATAAGATCAGAACGCCCGAAAGAAAGACGCGGTAAAGTGGTCAAATTTAGCAGCGGGAAATTGCTATTCGCAATTTCCGTTACTTAATTTGAAGAGAGTAGAGCTGTCTTATTCGTGACAGGAGACAGAAAGTAATCGCGAGCTAAAGAACATCGATATTCAGTTGGACCAGAGTGAGCCTTCAGTGGAAAGGTAGACAATCGAAGTATCCCAATGGTCCAGACCAAAAACTCAATTCTCAAGCTAGAACTTGTTCGATGAGAACTTATTGAATCAAACTCAATTCCCCATTAATTCTCAAGTTGCGTTTTAATTTAGTGTCTCGAGTGTGCCGATATGCGAGTACTCAATATAGTTTTCTTGAGTGTGTTTTATGATAGTTATGTTGAGGTAGGGAGAATTTTAGGTTGATCCATCTGAAATGGATCAAAGTTTCACTGTCTAATAAAAAGTAACTTTACGGACTGTTCCGACGCTGTTTTTAATGGCGTTCGCGTTTTTTGGGTATTTTGAGACCTAAGTATGGGGATGTTCTTATTTTCTAGAGTGGTGGGGGTTTTTTGGTAGTGGCTTTTAAGCTGTGACGGTTTTTTAGTCTCATGTTGCAACTGAACCGAATTGGCTTCAACCGTTCGAGGTAGAAAAACACAAAAGATAGTGTCCCTGATTCTTAAGCCAATGGTTATAGGGCCTATTTTTCTTTAACCTCATATTTGACTGAAGTAGGCGACTGTTACACACTTTATCCATTGTCCAAACACCACCTCCGGAACTCATGTGAAGAATTTTCCAATGTGGTAACTCGAGCGTTGGGATTCTTAGTCCACTATCCCCGTACCACCTCAAAAACTTGTTTGAAAGTTTCCCAAATCCCAATTTTCTTGCCAAAAATTTATTGAGTTTCCTCAAAATTTCCTTCTTTTTTAAAATCCAATGCAAGTTGAAATAAACCTTGTTTTTAAACCTTTTTTTGGTTGCAAATGCACCAAATCTACGTAGAACTCTAAAATTTGTCCCAAAAATAGTAAAAGTCGATAAGGAAAAACGAAAAAGGAGAAAAATGTATGTGCTCAAAAAGCAGGGTCGACAAGGGCTGTCTTTCAAAAAAATGTCTGGTACGTAACTGTCACGCGTTTTTCCTCACCCTTTTTAACGTTCTCATTGGGCGTTCATCTATTGGGCTCCATAAACTGTCTATTTCCGATCTCCCCACCAGATCCGGCCAGGTTACTTACTTTGTTTCGAGTTTACTATCGGGTACCTTCGCATTCCAACTCTTGTTCTGAGTTTTTATTTAGACTGTTCCAGACTCTAGCTAATCTATAATAAGCAAATCGACGATTTCGATTGTATAGTTACTGTAAGCAAGCCCCCTTTTTACAATTTCCAACCGCCAACCTCCAAATTAACCAGTCCCCATTCTAGCCTCCCCATTTCTAGCCCCACTTAAGCCAAAAAATTACCTTATGCGCGATGGGTGCTAAGCTTCTCGAGAGAAAGTTCGTAGAACCTGTTTCCAAGCTCTGCTCAAGTAAAACAATTTCTCAAAACAATGGGGTGACGCTTATTCCCTTTTATATCTATCTCCTATAGTATAAGGTGGACTTTAATGATACCCGTTTGGTTGAAAAGTGCACCCTGGTGATCGCCTTTTACTGTTGTACTGCTCTGATCACCCTACTGGTAGTCTGTTCCCAATCGTGCCTTCTCTGGCTTTTCAGATCCCCGTTCCGCGAACTACTTTGATTTTCGGTCTGGTCACTTTTTCCGGCAAAGTCTCCCAGTGGTTCTTCAAGGTTAAAAGGCTGTCTGAGAACCCTTTCAACGCCCGGAACTCGGGCACCTGCTGAAAATTTGCAGTTCTGATCGAAAAAATTGGTCTTATTTGAAAACAGTATAAGTGTACTATTTTAATTAATATAAAGGTTTGATCTATCTAATCTGAAAATCAAAACCTCTGTCCTTTTTTGGATGTCTTAAAGAGTTTTTTGTTTCTATTTCTAATCTTTTTCGTTTTTTGTTTCGCTTTTTGTCTGTTATCTTTTTTTCTTCCCCTAGTTGCCCAACGCCTCTGGGTCGATTCATCGCATTTTTACCATATTCACTCTATCCGGATTAATTTGGGACCAACTCGACGCCTCTGGGTCAGTTTGTCGCATTTCTATCATATTCAATCTATCCGGATCAATTTGGAACCAACCCGACGGCTCTGAGTCGATCTGTCGCATTTCTACCGTATTTACTACATTCGGATTAATTTAGGACCAACCCGACGCCTCTGGTTCGATTTGTCGCATTTCTATCATATTCACACTATCCCGATCAATTTGGAACCAACACAACGCCTCTGGGTCGATCTGTCGCATTTCTACCGTATTCACTCGATCCGGATCAAATTGGGACCACCCGACGCCTCTGGTTCGACTTGTCGTATTCCTATCTTATTCACTCTATCCAGATCAATTTGGAATCAACCCGACGCCTCTGAGTAGATCTGTCGCAATTCTATAATATTCACACTATCCGGATCAATTTGGGACCAACCCGACGCCTCTGGGTCGAAATGTCACAGTTCTTATTCTCGTACATTAAGACCTATCTTTTTGTTTTATACATGCATTTGTTTAAACTATTGATACTTTTCATGTTATCATACTTGTATTATTGTCTTTTCAGAAGACTCGAATTCACACTTCTTCTTCTTGCTCGTTTCCCTAGTTGCCCCTTCACTCCGAAAGAGCACGGGGAATTTTTCTCAATCTCACTTAAAAAGCTATCACGGTACAACCAGAAGGTGGATACGTTCCAGTTGAACCGTACCACCGGTACTCTAGAATGGGCATGTAGCCCGGAGCTGTGTCAATTGGGTTCGATTCGGTAGTCTTGATGTCGTAAAAACACCCAGGAGCGCCATAAAAACACTACATATCAGTCGCCTACTTAAATCACCTATGAGGCTAAGAAAAATAGGCCCTATAAACATTGGCGCAAGGGTCAGGGACACTATCTCTTGTGTTTTTTTACCTCACTCAGTCGGAGCCAATTCGGTTCACTTGCGACATCAGACTACAAACCGTGCTACAGCTTAAACGCTACTACCAAAATACCGCCCACTCTCGAAATATAAACGCCCCCATGGTCAAGTCTCTAAATACCTAAAACACGCGAACGCCCTTAAAAACCAGGTTGGAAGAATAAGTTTGAAGCGAATAGGTTTTGCTCAAGAAGTTTTTTGTCCTGGACCATTGGGCAGCTTCGGCTGTCCACCTTCCCAGTTAAGTCTCACTCCTGTCCAATCAATCGCACTTCCTTTCTTCTACTCTCGATCCTCTCTATCAGGAACAAGACAACCCTACTCGTACTGAAGATTCCGGTAAAATTGCGAATAGCAATTTAACTCTCGTGATTTTCGTCGACTTTCCCGCAATTCTAACTCGAATCGTCTGATCTAATTTATTTTGTATTTTCAGTTCAGTTGTCACGAGAAACTTGAGCATGACAGGGTCAATTCGAGTTTTTGAAAAATTACTTTTATCCCTAAACAAGGCCAAACTTCCTGATATGACCGACTGGCACATATTTCAGTGATTTGAAAGGAGTGAATTGACGGGTCCTGTACCCCTTGTGGAAACACAAAATCCCTAATACTGCTACTACTCCTAATCTCAATAAAATCTTCTCAAGGTGTATTTTTAATCTGTTCATAATTTAACTTTGTTATGCCTGCTTTGAGCTCTTTTTGCATTTTCCTCGCCTGTGTTTGCGAACCGCAGCTTCTAAGTTTGATGGTGTTTTATTGATGTTATGGTTTTTTCCCATTTTAGTAAATGATTTAACCCATCAATCTAATATTTCTTTTCAGTCATAATGCTAGGCCGTGTAAAATTACCTACCTATGTACGAATTACCAATCGTGCAATGGCTAAAATAGCCATGAGCAGACAGGAGCCCCATACTGAGCTGTCATATGACCGTCTACAGAAGAATCTAGAGGTTGTGAAGAAACGTTTGGATCGACCTTTGACCTATTCAGAAAAGGTGCTCTACAGTCATTTAGATGATCCTGCTGGCCAGGATATTGAGCGTGGAGAGAGTTATTTGAAACTGAGGCCTGATCGAGTTGCTTTGCAAGATGCAACGGCACAAATGGCATTGTTGCAGTTCATTTCAAGTGGACTTCCCAAGGTAGCGGTTCCGAGCACAATTCATTGTGATCATTTGATTGAAGCGCAACTAGGCGGCGAGAAAGATCTGGCGAGAGCTAAAGATGTAAACAAAGAAGTGTACGATTTTCTGGCTTCTGCTGGCGCGAAATATGGACTAGGATTCTGGAAACCGGGATCCGGAATTATTCATCAGATCGTCTTGGAAAACTATGCGTTTCCAGGTGCACTTATAATCGGAACCGATAGTCATACGCCAAATGGTGGCGGTCTCGGTAAGTAATGGATTTTTAATTAATCTTCATAAATAATTCAGTAGCGCCTATTTTTTCTTTTGATCAGGGTCCTTGGCAATTGGCGTGGGTGGAGCAGACGCTGTGGATGTAATGGCCGATATACCGTGGGAACTGAAATGCCCCAAGGTCATCGGAGTTCATTTGACCGGAGAAATGTCTGGATGGACTGCAGCAAAGGACGTTATCCTAAAGGTGGCTGGTATCTTGACAGTAAAAGGGGGGACTGGAGCCATTGTTGAGTATTTCGGACCAGGAGTGAAAAGCATATCGTGTACTGGAATGGGCACAATCTGCAATATGGGTGCAGAAATTGGAGCTACTACTTCGGTTTTCCCTTACAATGAGAGAATGGACGAATACTTGAAGGCAACCAACCGAGCTGACATTGCTAACTTGGCCAGAGATAATTACAATTTACTGTCTCCAGATGCAAATTGCAGATACGATGAAGTAAGCTAAAGTTTTCAATTAATGATATACTGCTGATTTCTTGGTTTTTGCTATATGTAGTTAACTCATCTTGGGTGTTTCAGGTCATTGAGATCAACCTCAGCGAACTTGAGCCACTTATTAATGGACCTTTTACTCCCGATCTTGCAACGCCTATTTCGAAGCTAGGCAAAACCGCAAAAGAAAACGACTGGCCTCTAGACATAAGTGTGTCGCTAATTGGAAGCTGCACAAACTCAAGTTACGAAGATATGAACCGGTCGTCGAGCATTGCAAAACAGGCACTGGACAAAGGTGTGAAATGCAAGACTCACTTTACAGTGACGCCCGGATCTGAACAGATCAGAGCCACAATTGAGCGTGATGGACAAGCAAAATTACTCGCTGAAATCGGAGGTGTGGTCTTGGCGAACGCTTGTGGACCATGCATCGGTCAATGGGACAGAAGTGGAACTGACGGAAAGAAGAAGGGAGAGAAGAATACCATCGTCACATCATACAACAGAAACTTCACTGGAAGGAATGATGCCAACCCGGCTACACATTGTTTTGTCGCGTCACCTGAAATTGTAACCGCGTTGTCTCTTGGAGGTACTTTGGAGTTCAATCCAATGACCGATGAGTTGACTGCTGCTGATGGGTCAAAGTTCAAGCTGCAGCCTCCTAGTGGAGATGGCCTACCATCTAAGGGATTCGATCCCGGACTTGATACATACCAGGTGAGATACATTTTTTGTCATTTATTAAATTAGTCTTATTCAGCGATGGATCAACTAAGCTCCAGGACGTTTGTGTCTTTATAATCAATTCGGCTTTGCACTCGATTATCTGAATTGTGGCGAAAAATGAAAGAAATGGAATAGGGTGGCGATTTATAATTTTTCTAGTTTGATCAATGCAATTGTTAATTTTAGGCTCCTCCTGAGGATGGATCAGGTCTAAGTGTCAATGTTGACTCCGAATCACAGCGGCTACAACTTCTGTCGCCCTTTGACAAGTTTAGTCCCAAGTCGTATGAAGACATGACAGTGCTCATCAAAGTCAAGGGAAAGTGCACGACTGATCACATAAGCGCTGCTGGTCCCTGGCTCAAATACAGAGGACATCTGGACAACATCTCGAATAACTTCATGATCGGAGCTATCAACTCCGAAAATGACGAGGCCAATAAAATCACAAACCGACTGACCGGAGAGATGGGCGCTGTTCCAGACGTAGCTAGATATTATAAGGCACAGGGTGTTAACTGGGTTGCGGTCGGAGACGAAAATTACGGAGAGGGATCTAGTCGAGAACATGCAGCTCTTGAGCCTCGACATTTGGGAGGACGAGCAGTCATTGTGAAGAGTTTCGCCCGAATCCATGAGACCAACTTAAAGAAACAAGGCCTCTTGCCCCTGACATTCAATGACCCCGCTGATTATGACAAGGTCAAGCCAGATGACAAAATTACTCTCAAAGATGTCGAGAAATTGACACCAGGAAAGCAAGTAGAAGCTGAGCTAAAACACTCGGACGGAAGCAAGCAAGTCATTAAGCTGAACCACACAATGAACGCCAGTCAAATCGAATGGTTCAAAGCAGGTTCCGCTTTAAATAGAATGGCGATGAAGTAAACTTTACAATGCGTATCTGGAGTGAAATAAATTGTACATTGAAACACTTAAGTTTACTAATGGCACTGAGACTAGAATATTAATAATATAACCATCGGTCCAAGTTATCTTTTAATACTTGTATCCATGAATTGTTTGCGGTAATAACTTCATTAAATGCCGTTGAATTTGTACAGTTCGACAGATACAAGTCTATATTTTAGCTTTGAATTAACCATTGTTTTTGAATAGTTTTGATCACAAGCAAGTGGTGTCTGATCGGTAACAAGATTTTTTTCTGTTTATATTAGCGAGCGAAGTGTATTAGTACGAACATTCTTTTTTTCCTAACCAATTCGCAATTAAAAGTGTTCACTAATTTTGGTGGCACTTTTGCTATAATCACGATCTATTCATAGGATCTATTCTCTGCTTTATGTATGGCTAGTGTATGTATTTATTAAGCTTCCGTGGCTCTTACAGCGTGTGACTTTTTATCTGTACGTTCTGGATCTAATCCCAGACGTAAACAAATGTTTACTAATTCGAGGCTTATTCCTACTTTTTCATTGCACTTTCCAGAGCTGCTTTTGTGTAGCAATTCTATCAACTGCATGCTTACGCGATCTAATTTTTTTCAGTGGTAGTAAATATATCAGCTAGTGTTTTGCATAGTAAATATATTTAGCAGAGTTTAAAAAAATCGGCGAAATTCATATAATTTGAATTTAAATAAACCGTTCTTTTTTCACTTGTGTGAGCAGTTGACTTGTAATCATCGGGAACCAGTTTTTTTTGCTTACCCTTCCCGTAAGCATGGGTTTTGCAATTGTGTACTAGACTTTTTTCCAGTAAACAACTTTTTCCACAGGATGATCTCCAATTTCAAGATCTCAACATTTTTTTTTACTTTTTTTTTATCTCAGTTAAAGAAGCTTCGGCCCATATTATTTCGGCTTATTGGCTTCATATCTTGTCGTTTAATGAGAGAAAAATTGTGTGCGTTTGCGTTTTGAGGGGGATGGGGCTTTAACAACTTTTAGTTAGTTTTCAAGTTTTTTTTGGAATCGCGGGTACTACAGATTTTTTGCCGCAAACAAGTTTGTCCACAGGATGATCTCCGATTTCAAGATCTATATTTTCAGCACAATGAAATCTGAACTGCAGCAGTAGTCTCTCTGTTGCAAACTTTCTTTTTTATCGGGTTGATAATTTTCGGCATATTTTATATCAGTTTATTAGCCTCATTTTTTGTCGTTTGATCAGCAAAATTTTTTTTGATTGTATTTAGAGGAATGGGAGGATTAATACTATTTATTAGTTGATAAGTCTTTTTTTTCGGCCTTATGATTTTCCGTTCAGGTATTTTTGGCTTTTTTACATCTTGGAAAGTTTTTTATTCTATTTTTACCTTCTTATTGTCTCGGTGTGAGTTTTTGATATTTCTTTATTACGCTTTGATAGGTTTCGGCATTTCTTTTTTCTCGATTTAGTGACTGTTTTGTACTTTATCACAAGTGGCGCTGAGGTCGGCTTGGGCTCTGTGTAAAATTTTTTTTACAGGCGACAGGTCTGGGTGTCGAGTCCCTGTCGGACCTTGTTCTTCTTCGATGTGTTTTTCTTTTGTGCACTTATTTTCCGACGGCTTCATTTTCAAAGCATGGATTTTTGTTCCTTCAAAGAATCAATATTTTTTATTTAGCAATTTAATTGATAATTGAAAACCGTTCTATAGTTTTTAATTTTGATATGCTTCTTTCTAAGATTGTTATGCTCGTTTAAGAAATTGGGAGTAAAAACTTCGAAATTCAAAATTGTGTGTATCAAAATTTCCTATGACATTTTCATTTTGGCTCAATGGCGTCTATCTTATTTTATAAATCAGCTTGATTGCCGCTCGTTAATTGATTTTGAATGCTCAATTAACGTCAGTGAATGTTGATTTAACGAGAAATAACGTACTTTTTTGAAGATTTTTTTTTTTCGGTTTCGTGATTGTCCTGTCATTTTTTGTCTGCTCATTTTTACTTTTTAATTGTATGCTAGCTAACGTTACCAAATAAGAACATCAAATTTTTGTGTTTGTGAGTGAGAATCTTGATTACGCTTAGCAATTTAAATGAGTTTGTTTTTCAAAATCAGTTTGGAAAGTTGGTAACGCTCAAACTTAATTTTTCGCGGTCATGCTTTTTACTTCTGTTCAAGTTCAAATTAACTTCATTTGCTATAAATTCCGCTCTCCAAATATCAAATTGCGCGAAAAAACGTAAATGAATTAAACTTTCGAAAATGGATTTTAAATTTCAGATTTCCCAGCGGAATAAAAAAGTGCCCAGTGATCCAGTTTTCTCAAATATAGTTATTTGATGAAAAAAATGTCAGTCATAAAATATTTTGATTTTATTAATTTCAAAGCGCGGTTAAATGATCTACTTTTTGTAAGTTTTTGATGCTTTTCTTAAAGTTAGTTGAATTCCAAGAAGTTTTTATAAACGAATGTTTTGATGTTCGATTATAAGGTGATTTTGTATATTGATTTTATTTTGCGTTTTCAATCTCCTCTTCATCAAAAGAAAGCAATGCATGAAGCATCGTCTTTATAAATTTTAACACTTGCAAATCAAGTCGTTTGAAATCAAAGCTTATGTGATTGCAAAAAACTGAAAAAAAAATCTGGTTTTCCTCTTTTTTTTTCAGAAATTATTCCTCCGAGTGGTTGGAGTGAGTTTCAAGTGAGTTTTTATGAATCGTAAGTTTATCATAGGTTGGCTAAAACATTTTAAACTTAGAAATTTGATTTATTTTGCAGTTTTTTTACAACCAATTTTACTTGAGTTCGCCTGAAGACTGACATATTTTTTGTATAGCAAGTGATACGCAAATCAGGTTCTCCTCTGTGCTTCAAATGCCAATTATATGACGGAGAAAATCCTGGTTTGTACAAATAAGACTTGGTGAATAATTTTATGTAAAGACTAAGGTTTTTTTATTGAACAATTATGTACAAAAATGGAGCATTAAATCAAAGTTTTTGAACGAAAAATTGCTGCATTCTTCCGATGTCAATTATTAGTGGTAACTTTTGGATAAAATTTTGATTACATTTTCTGTGATTTTTCAAAAAAGTTCTTCACGTTTTAAAAAACCGACTCGTTGAGTTTGTCAAAAAGTTTTTCTCATACGAGTTGAGATGTTGCTAACTCTGACTTTTCGTAATGTTTTTGCGCTTTCATTTGGTTTTGCATATTTGGCCCAGAAATATTGTGTCGTCTTGGCACGATTGATGTTCTGCGTTCTATTCCCTCCATAATTTCAAGCTTGATGTAAAATTTCAAGCTTGATGTAAAATTTCAAGCTTGGGTCAATTTCAAGCTTGATATGCCTCTGCTCAAATTTTATCGGATTTTCAGATACCAGTTCCTTCAGTTCTTTTTTTAACTATCCATGTTTAGTTTCTTAGGGAAAGTTAATTGCATATTCTGGCCTCTGTCGACCTTAAATCGGTAAAGAATCATGCTCGCAATTTTTTACAGTGGTTGTGCAGATGCAGGATAAATAGTTTATAGTGATGCTTAATTTCTGGTAGATTTTTTTTATCTTTCTTAATTTTTCAAACAAAGGTACCTGATTGGAATATTATGTGCAACTTGCAAAACGTTTCGCTGGCTGTGCTATTTTGCTCTCATATAACGATTTTTCTTAATTATTTCCCGGTGCAGCTACTTGAATGTTTTTTTTTTTATTTCCTCAAGTTAAATAACAACGTTTGGCTGGGTGATAGATCTTCGTGTTTTTGTTGGGTTGATATTAGGGTTAACGGTTATTTCAATAACCGAAGGTGAGAAGGAATTTTTTTGCGGCGTGTCAGGTACCAAAACTAAACGTCGAATTGGGTCCAGTAAATCATAATTGTAAAGCTTTCCGTCGTTATTTGATCTCCAGTGAGAAATATCCAAAAAAGTGTTTTTCTTTTGAACTGACTTTTGCAAAAGGTTCACTGGTGATGTTGGTACATTTAGGTTGTTTTAATTACCCATATAAGTTGAATCTATATCTATCTATCTATCTATCTATCTATCTATCTGTATCTATATCTATCTATCTATACTATATTTAAATGCTAGTGACAGCTATCTCCCACGCTTAAGCATAATAGTTTTGCATGTTTAATGAAAGAATTTTTTCATGTTTAAGCTATATCATATATTGCAATGCTTAAGAAAATTTTTAGTTTAGTTTTCGGCAAGGTCGTTAATTAAGTCGTTAATTAATTTTTTTTCGAGGCCAAATTAAGTCCGTCTGTCTGTATACCTGCTTTTTTTACTTAATTTGATTGTCTGTCTACCCGTCTCCTAATTTTTTAAACTTTCTGCTGTCAAATCTATTATCTATTATATATTTAAATGCAGGCGTCACTATCTCGCCATGTTTAAGCTTTTTCAACGTATTTTTTTTGCACCTTTAACAAAAGTAGTTTGTTAAAGGTGCAAAAAAATATTGCAATGGTTAAGTTTTTTTTCCGATTTTCCCGTTTAAATTCAGTTTTATTTCATCAGGTTTGTAATAAGCAACCAATAGTTGGATGTTGCCAGAGTTTTCCCAGGTTTTGCGATTCTGGCCTCCATATACGAATAACCAAATCCTTGTAGTTTTCGAGATATGACGTTTTTTATGATTTTTTTTTCAAAAAATTTCAAAAATTTAGATTTTAAAAAATTCCAATACGTTTAAGATCTGTCCTGTTGTTGGATTTTGTGAGGGTACTCTCAGGGGTTGCGAATCTTGCCTCTAATTATGGCTGCTCAAATCCTTGTAGTTTTCGAGATATGACGTTTTTTATGATTTTCTCCGAAATTTTCAAAAAAATTAGATGTTAAAAAATTCCAAAACTTTGAAAATCTCAATCCTGTTATTGGAATCTGTGAGGGTACTCTCATGGGGTTGCAAATGTTTCCTCTGAATATGCTTGCTCAAAATCTTGTAGTTTTCGAGATATGACGGTTTTTAGGATTTTCTCAAATTTTTTCAGAGAAATTGGGTATAAATTTCTTTTAAAACTTGAAAATACCATCTCTGTAGTGAGGCTCTTTCAGGGTACTCTCAGGAGTTGTGATTTTTGCCTCCAAATATGACTGCTCAAACCCTTGCAGCTTTCCAGATATGACTTTTTTGTGATTTTTTTTTTAATTTATGAAAATTAAATTAAGTTTCTTTTCAAAGTTTGAAATTCCTAACCTGTAGTTGAGGGCTGTCAGAGTAATCTCAGGAGTTGCAAATTTGGCCTCCAATTAAGAATGCTCAAAATTTTTTTTTAATTTAAGAGATACGATGATTTTTGTGATTTTTTTTTGGAAATTTTCAGAAAACTCAAATTTCAAAATAGTTCACTAAAGTGAAATTCCCAACCCTGTAGTTGTGTGCTGTCAGAGTACTTTCTAAGCTTGCGATTATTGCCATCTAATAAGACTGCTCAATTTTTGGTAGCTTTCGAGATGTGAAATTTTTTCCGGATTTCAAAACAAAATACCTTTTTTTTTAGAAAACTTAACGTGAAGTTTCTCAAAATTTGAATTTCCCAACGTTGTAGTTCGGTACTGTAAGATTACTCTGAGGAGTTGTAAATCTTGCGTCCAAATGCGACTGCTCAATTGCTTTTAGCTTCCCAGATGTGACGTTTCTTAGTTCATTTTAAATTTTTCGAAGAACTTTAATAAAACTTCACAAAGTTTTATGGTTCTTCAAAATTTGTTTAAAAAACTTGAATACAATTTTTGCAAAATTTGTAATTACGAACCCTGTAATTGGGTGCTGTCGAAGCACAGTCAAAGAATGCAGATCTAATTTCCAATATATGCGGTTTATCATGAGTACCGGAGGTGCGTTTTACGCTAGTTGCATTTAGTTTTTTTTTGTGTCACTGTTATTGTGGTTGTGCCGATATAAGTTGAATTCAATTTTTCGGGAGATTATATTGTTGTAAATAATTTGAATTTTTTTGGCCTCTATTTTGATAATCTTAATGGAATGCATACTTGACTTATTCTTCAAGCAAATGGTTCTGTTTAACTACGAGCTCACTAGATTTTGTAATTATTGCGAAGACATTCGTTTTTTCGGTCTTTCGCTTATTCGGTCTGGTTTTTTTTCATGAGACAAATTCCGCTTCTACGAAATTTCTTACCTACTATAGAAGATTTTAATGACCTGAGCTGAAAGTGTAAACGTTTTTTTTTTCATGTGGTATTTATAAAGCTATAGATGCTTGCAAGATGATATTTAGCGCGCGGTATATTTCGTTTTGTCAATTTTTAAGCGGCGAGCTAAGTCGCCTGAGAAATCATTCAAACGACACTCAAATTGTATCACTTAGTCCTTCAGTCTGGGAGTACGTTTTGTAAAAATCTGAAAAAATGGAAGTTTTTTCTGAACAATTTTTTATCTGTTAGATTTTTCCTTTAGTATGATAAGTGAAGTTTCTGCCTTGTGTATAAGTTGTGATGCAGTAAAAGAAATAATCTGCATAAATTTATACTTAATAACCACCTATCTAAACTGGTGAATTTGTGATTTTCTGCTCACGAAGCTGAAAGAAACCAGTAAGACAATATCAACGAAGAATCGATCTTGGATAATTATTTTTTGTTCCGACCACCCCTTTAAAGGAGTTTGGTGGAGCTATTGCGTAGTGTGCACTTTTTCCTTCAGTTTTGAATACCTCAAAGATTGCTAGTAGGAGGGTTCAAATGTGGTATCATAATAAAGCCTTTTCAGTTGCAATTTGATTTCTAAAAGGTCAATGTTTTCTGTCCTGAGAAAAATTCGTCTGCAATTTACAGTTTTTCGGAGTGAATTCATTTGGAGACTGTGCTATGAAGTCTTTTCCCATTCGACTTCAGCATTATTTTAGCGTTTCTTAATATTATTTAGCTCTCATTCTTGGGTTTTTTATAACCTATTTCATTCGCATTTTAACAAAAAAAACAACAGTTTTATAAGTAAGTAATTAACTGTTTTCCATTTATCATAGCCTAAAACTAGTGTACCAGTAGTACAGCAAGCGTATACCCATTCTAAATTAGCGACATATTTTGACCAAAAGTTAAATAGTATCAATTATTTCGATTGTTGTTTTGGTTTTTTGAAAGCCTGAGCTTCAAATTTAGTTCCAAGTTCCACTACATTTTTTCTACGTTATTTTGGCTGTCAATACTTCTCTTTCTTGTAGTTGTTTATCCTTATTCGTTCACTTTTGTAGAAAATAGGATACCTGGAAAAAAAGTGATGCGTTTTTCTTGATTTTTCGAATTCTTACACCTACACCTAAAGTTTTTTAGTCGGAGCATTCTATGCTATATGCACACCAAACGCCTATCTATTCTTATGTGACTTGAAATTACCTGAAGAACAACTTTTCCCCGTTTTTACTTGCAAGAGGAATTGTATTGCAACCGGTAACTAGACTTTTTCTTTTCTACCGTTCAAAACTTCGTTTACAGGACTCATCTCTTGGAGACCTCAGATTCTCAAGTCTGTTTACACTAGCTAGCTTGAGAGTGTATTCGCACGATTCTTGTTATTTCAATCTAACTTGCAGATAAAATGTTCATTAAAAGTGTTCGCTTTTTTGGTTGCAATTTTGCAATGATTACGATCTGTAGCATTGGAAATTTCATTATTTGAGGCTAGTGTTAGTGATTCATTGAGCGTTCGTGGCTGGGACTTAGTGCGTGAGACTCATAATCTTTAGTTCAAGAGACTCATAATCTCTAGGTTGCAGATTGAATCCGACACTGAGCCGAGTTTTTATTGATTTGAGGCTTGTTTTTACTTTTACTTATTTCTTTTTCTAGATCTGCTTTTTGTGTTCTGGCTAGTGTTTGCGAAGTGGAGCTTTTTTTGTGGGTTTTTTTTTTCATCAATTTTGTTTCAATGATGTTTTTAACGCTAGCATTTGTCATAGTTTAGTTAGTATATTATCTTCAAAATGAACTTCATCTGGGACAAATTTAAAACGTTCAGTAGATCTAGTTTTTTGTCGACTAGCTGTCATGTTATATTTGAACGTCAATGAGCAACATGAAGAAACTTATCTAGGTCGTGCGGTGTTTTTCTTTCGTTTTGTTTACAGAAACACAGGCTTAAAGGTTGATCCGGCATAAGCTTGCTTTTTGTGGCTTCAGTTTCATTTGCTTAAATAGAACTGCATTTCAGCTGTCCAATAACACAAGTTCAATTGGCGTGAAAAAACGTGAACGAAGTTTAGTTTTAAAATGGATTTAAAGTTTTAGAGGTTCAAGAGGAATACAAAATCTTTTAAAAAAAGTGACGGTTACACAACTTTCCGAAAATTTGATGAGCTTAAGTTAATAGGTTTTCTGTTTTGAAAGTCGTTAATTTTTTTTTGCCTTCATTCTATTCGTCGAATTTTTTAACTGTCTGTTGGCTATATTTGTAATTTATCGGAAGTTGTACCAAGCTCCGCTTCAGCTATTTGGCTTAAAAGTATTTTCGTTTACCACCTTCAATTCGTTTTGAACAGCCTTTTTAAATTGACTTAGGGTAAAGTATTGCCGATGCTTGGAACTGATTTTCAAAGAATAGATAATTGTAAAGTTTTTGAATATAAATGAGTGTTCCCACATAGCGTTTATCTCAGGGGCGGATGCCCCCCTCAGGGATTCGACCCAATGCCGACCCAAAGGGTCCCCCTTTTGTACTATTTTGAGATATCCATTTTTGGTGATGGACCCTAAAATTTTTCTAAAGGCGCCTTTGGCGCCAGTAAATATTAATTTTGAGGGGGGAGCGCGCGCCGAAAAAACGCAATTTTTTGGTCAAAATTTTTTCTAAAAAGTGCCTAAAAACGCCGTTTTTGGCCTGCATTTTCAAAATTTTGCCTCCGGCGCAGAAATTTTATCCAAAATAAGGACAAAATAGTGCTTTGGGAGAGCTCGGAAAATCTATTTAGTTGACCTAAAAAAAGGTCGACAAAATTTTTTTAAAATCCGCCCCCCCCTCGAGAAAATCCTAGATCCGCCCCTGGTTTATTTTCTTGGGAATAAAGTCATTTAAATTTGAATCGCGAATTATATGAAACTCTACTTTGTCTGGCTTTCTTTGATATCAGTTTTTTTATGTTTTCAGAAATGGAAATTTTCAATCCAAAAAAGATCGAAAATCCTCCTTTAGCTGATTCTGACAAGTTTGATTTTACCGATCCCAATACTAGAAATCCATTTCGAAATAGTAGCAAACCAGTGAGTGCTTCTGAAAAAGCGGAAGCCTCTAAGCACACGGAAAAGTTAGCTTTGAAGCATGTCAAACCTGAGAAAAAAGCAAGTCAAAATTCATGGTGGAAGTTCTGGTCGAGTGAAGAAAAAGAACCGAAACCAGTTGAGATTAAAGTAGATCCTGTTTCGAAGTCAGTTGGAAATCAGCGTGACAGTGTCAAATTAGTCAAAAAAACTGTCAACCCCGAAAAGAGTTCAGCTAACAGAAAGCAAATGTCTTCATGGTGGAAATTTTGGGCCAGCGAAAACACTGAACAGAATTCGAATAGCACTAAAATAGATGAAACTATGAAAACACAGGTTGCAGTCAGTGATGTTCACTCGTCTAACGTCGATGCTTCGAAGCCAGTGAAGTCAACTCATTTGACCTTGGACGACGTTCCTGATGATGAAATTAGTAATATGGTTATGACAGGAGTAACTTCAACTGCTGCAACTTTTATCCCGTTTTCGTTCCTAATGTACAAATATATTAAGCACCAGCGGGGTAAATTCAATGTAAAAGTTAAGGGAATGAACAATTTCATGCTGTCTTTTACCTTGTTTGCGCCTTTGATGTTCGGAGCTATGACTGTGTCGACTGCGTATGTTTTGCACAAGTATGAGTTCGAGAAAAAGAGTACAACTATGGGAAGATTTATGAGGCAGAATAAGTACTATGATGATTATATTGGTATTTTGATTTGGCCATTGGAGATCCCAAAACGACATGCTGAAGGAGAGTGAGTTTTACTTTTGATCTGAAGTCATACAAGGAATTTATTGTTTTTATTAGCATTTTGAACTAGCTTTCTCCCTATAAAAGATGAATTGCAAATTGATTTTTTAAAAAATGAAATCATTTACAATAACAAAAGGATCATAAATTTCAGAGTTTGATTTTTGTATTTCATGGATGATTCCACTGAATCTTCGCTTCTAGTTTTGGAAGCATTTTTTGGAGGCTCTCACAAACATTTGCTGGATTTGACTCTCCCCATACTACCAGAAAAGTCTTATTATCTGTTGACATTGCCTGCAACTAAATGGCATTGGCGATCCAGATGCAGTGCTTTGTATTTTTCTCAGCGGATTCCGAGAAATCGTAAATTCAAGAAACTTTTTCTAACGTCTTGTACTAACCTGGCTGAGTTAATCGGGTTAAGAACTGACTTAGCTTCATGTGAAAAGATTCTATATTTCCACGAAAATCAACTTGTGTATCCTAGAAAAGCTGAAAAGGACCGAGACTATCAGCATTGTCACAACGAAATAGTTTCGGCATTAGCTGCTGATAAACTAATTTTCAACTCTATGTATAATCAATCAACATTTCTGAACAATTGTGAGCAAATTCTGAACAAAGTTCCGAACACTGAATTTCAACCAATCAGGTTACAAATCGAATCAAAGTGCCGCGTATTGCCTGTTCCTATTGATTTTGATAAGATTCCAAAACTGTCGAAAAAGATGAACGATGACAAAGATGCTCTTCATATAGTCTGGCCGCATCGATGGGAGCATGATAAAAACCCTGATCTGTTTAGAGATATTATTTTAGAATTGGATGGTAAAAATTGCGATTTTAGGCTATCAGTTTTGGGAGAGAAAACACTGACAGTACCTGAATCGATCTCTGAGATTTGTTCCAAAATTGGTCATAAGTTACTTCACGCTGGGTTCTTAGAATCAAAGGAAGAATATTTTCAAACACTCGCAGAAAGTGATATAGTTTTGTCCACATCAATTCATGAGTTTCAGGGTCTAGCAGTTATGGAAGCTATTTTGATGGGCTGCTTTCCTCTTTGTCCGAACCGTTTAGTATATCCCGAGTATTTACCCGAGAAATGTCTCTACAGTACAACAGCCCAAGCTGTAAAATTTCTCACAAATGCATGTAGAAGTGCCAATTCTTTTAGGAAGCGAAGCTTCAACATTGATCTAAGTCATTATAGTTTGAAAAAATTATCAAAGGAGTATGTTCAATTATTAGAATAAACGGATTATAGTTTATTTTGGACTTTTATTAGAAAAAGACGAGGTGATGCTCAGAGTATTCTGAAATGTTGCAATGAAAATTATTCGTGTCTCTTTCTTTTACGACCTATGATATAAGCTTTGATATAAGTTTTTAGTGGTTTTTCTTCAATATTTTGGTGGCGAGCGAGGATGGTGAAATTAAAACTCGAGTGAAGTATTGACTTTCAGTTGAAATGCGTCGCGGGACGCCTCGCAAACACATTGTATCTGCCAGGATCAAACCCCCGTACGAGAGCAAGGGGTTCTCTCATCACCTGTGGCGCGCAATCAAACGCACATTCCTCAATGTAATCATAGTCATTATTCTCTTCGCTCTGCTTTTCTTCACAGATGGCTTTTGGATGTGCACTTCGCCCATCACTTTGACCCCTATTGATTTGTCAGGCCAGTGATGAGCATTCAAATCACTCACTTTACATTTGTATTTTCGTATTTAATAGGCGAAGTGATAATATTTCAATTTTGTTTTGTAATTTTCAGATTTACTTTTTTTTGCGTTTGCCTTGAAATGCCCATAAAGTTCAACATTTATAGCGATTGATTGGTGGGTATTATTTAATGTGAATTGTCAAAATTAAGTCGAAAAGCAATTAAAGTTAAGTATTCTCTGTTTTACGTGGGGAAAAATATACTTACGAAGTAGTCTTTATTACCTTTTTTGTCTGCTTCCGAGTTTCTCATATAAGTGAACATTTTTACACCGACTAAGTTTTTTAAAGTCACGCTTTCAAAAATCAACAATGAGAATAAATTTAGACAGTTTGTCTTTAAAATGCTCATCGCTCTCTAGGCGTGAAAAAAGTGACTAAAGAGAAAGAAATCCCGAATTTGATGGACCCGAGCACGAGAGAGAACTCCGAACTGATGTTTGTTGACCATCTGTACGAGAATGTTGTCAGTGGGCCTGAGAGTTTCGTGTTCTACGGTAACTCAATAATCACTACTTGTGCGGATGGCAAAGTGATGATGTTGAAGCCGAACAATGAGTCATCAGATCTATACAGCAGATGTGATAAACCAGACACTGAAAAGGTGGGTGTGCTTAGTTAAATTTGTCCTTGTATGCTTAAGTTTTAATTAACCAAGTGAATTTATGCTTCTTTTGCCGACTGCTGAAAGTGAGAGGAACTTTGCTTTCGGGTGTGTAAGTTTCATTTTGCTTTCAGCGCAATGGCATCTAGCCATGTATTATCGGCTTAGTTACTGCTGGATAAATTTTCTGAATGCATATTTAACAGGCAAATTATGCTTCCCGATGTGTTTTAATGGCTTGTTTCTCTTTTTTGGTGATTCTATGTTTATGTGGCGCTTAATGATATGTTTGTGTGACCTCGCAAGTGGTGCGAAATTCTGTCTCGCCTGTGTAAAATAAAATTGCAATTATTTTTTCATCATCATCATCATCATCACATATGTTATTTCGACACCAATTTCTTGAATTCAAAGGTGTTTGAGTTTAATTAAAAACCAGTTTTGTCGTATAAATAATCAGTCGCTCCGCTAAAGATGAGTTCGTTTCTGTCGATAGCCGTACCCACTCTAAAATGAGCTGGGATTTAAACAGAAAATGTTCTTTGAAGATGGTTAAAAATCGGACCCGCTCTAAAATGAGCTGGGCGTTTCATCGTCGTCGCCTTCTTTGCCTTCGTTTCACAGCCATTGGATTTTCTATGCTTCTGAAGGCGTCATAAAAGTCCTTAGCAAGTTCGCGCACGCCATTTGCTGTGGGGTGAAGTCCATCTGCGCAAACATGCCTCCGATAGCTGAACTTTACACTTTTAAAGAGCGGGATTTTATAC
Organism: Symsagittifera roscoffensis; assembly: GCF_963678635.1. Taxonomy (NCBI): domain Eukaryota; kingdom Metazoa; phylum Xenacoelomorpha; order Acoela; family Convolutidae; genus Symsagittifera; species Symsagittifera roscoffensis. The sequence goes on along the minus strand of NC_087066.1, from coordinate 44,788,336 downwards.
CATGCCGTTAGATTTCTGTAGCATTTATTCACTCTCCTGATAAGAGAGCGTTCACCTTCCCGGCTAATAAGTGACATGACGCCAACTTCGAAATTGCAGTCAAGGAGTCTAAAAATAGCACTCTCCTCCCTTCAGTCCACTTCAGTCGCTCCCAATGACTGGCGCCCTGAACGGCCAAACAGGTTGTTTGTTCCTCCCATTATGAGCACTGTTTGTACATCCAAGTTTTTCATATCCTTGAGAACCTGATCGCTACAAAGGGTTGAGAGAGTTCCACCAGGGCACGAAACTGTCACGGAATCTGGCAGAAAAATCCCATAAACTAGCGATGATCCCAAAACAGCATATGTCACTCTCTTGATCTTATCAGAGCTCAATATTATCCGTCTTTTGGGGAGAAACCTGGTTTCAACATGAACATTTCTTAGACGCAAGGTTTCGTTAAGCTTATGAATTCCAACCTTTCTAGTTTCAGTCATTTTAGCAACCTTTAACTGAAACAAGTCTCATAGTAATACTGGTTAAACAAATACGTTTTCAACTGTTTACGAAATTCAGTTTCATTTGGTAGTTTAAGGTTACATGGTAAACTATTCCAATGGTGTGCGGCAGCAAATCTAAACGTCCTTTTTCCATAGTTCGTGTTAACCAGTGGTTTCTTAATGACCATGGTCCTTTCACTGAAACGGGAGGAACTTTTTTGTAGTGAAAAATATTTACTCAGATAAGACGGAACGATTTGAGGATTGAAAATGCATTTGTGTACGATTGTCAAGACTTTAAAAATCACTCGAGATTTTATGGGCAACCAATGTAGATCATGTAGATAAGGAGTAATACTCGTTGACTTCTTCAAACAGAAAACAAATCTGCAGGCACTATTTTGGACTTTTTGCAACTTGTAGAGCAGATAATTTGGTAAGCTCGAGTACAAGCTATTGCAGTAGTCTAATCGACTTAAGACTAGCTTTCTTGCCAACATATTTCTATTTTCAAAATCAAGGTAGAAACGTATGCTGTATAGTTTCCGGAGACTGTGGTAACTGGCGCCACACACGGAATCGATCTGTTTTTTTTCATTGACAAGGATCGGTCAATGAGGCAATCTAAAGACTTCACAGAGTTTTCTGTTGATTTCATCAGCTTAACCGTTGAATTTCCAATGAGTATTGAGCCGTTTGTTAGACCTTTTGACTTACTAGTGGCTAAGGTTAATTACTTGGCTTTTTGATTCGTTTAACATAAGCCCCATGGACGAAAACCAGTTCAAAATAATAACCAGAGATCTTTCTATTTCTGCTAATTCACTCTCATTTTTAATTTCACAGTATAAAGTAGTATCATCGGCATACACTTGGTATGAAAATTTAGTTGAGCCAATAATATCGTTCAATGGTGTCAGGTAGATTGAGAACAGGAGGGGTCCCAGAAGAGAACCTTGAGGCACTCCAAATTCGAGTTCTTGAGAATTCGATAAAACATCATTGATAGCAACAATTTGAGTCCGATTCTCTAGATAGGAAAGAATTAGATCCACTGCATCATTCGTCATTCCAATCCGATTTTTCATGATCTTTCTCAATGTTTTATGATCAATGGTATCAAATGCAGCTGAAAGGTCATTTTTAACTTTTTAATTGCAATGGTTAAACTGGGTTATAGCAATATATACATTGTTTAATTGGCGTTTCACTTGACACATGTTTAAGAAGTTCCTATGTTGACATATTTAAGCTTTTTGAACGTATTTTTTTCATCTTTAACGAAAGAAATTTTGCTGGTTTAAGCTATATCGTATATTGTTATGCTTAAGAAGTTTTATTTGGCACATATCTAAGAAGTTGCTATGTTGGTCTGTTAACAGGCCAAAACAATGCAAGGGTTGAAATAATTACTCCAGACAACTTTTAAAAATCTGCTATTGGAGCGCGAATGCTTTAACTCTTCATCTTTCCTATATTCGCAACGTAATACTTTTGTTTCACAACTTAACTAAATATTAAGTTCTCAACCCAATAGTGGGGTGCTGTCAGGGTACACTAAGGGGATGCATATGTGGCGTCGAAGCATGACTAATCAAATTCTTTTGGTTTTCGAGAAATGGAGTTTTTTATGATTTTTTTTTCGAAAAGTTAGATGGGAAAAAATTAGCCGAACATGAATTTCTCAACCCCATTTTGGGTGCTAACAGGATACATTCAGGGGTTGCAAGTCTGGCGTCCAAATATAACTGCTCAAATTTTTTTTTGGTTTTCGTGATTTGCCGTTTTTCAATTTTTTTTTCAAAGTTTTTAGACATAAAAAAATAACGGAACTTGAAAATCTCAACCCTTGCTAGTCTTTTTTGATCCGAATTGGGATTTTTTCCCCTGATGGCTACTTTGTCTAAAGCTAAACTTAAATTTTGTCCTCATTGAACGCCTCTCTACTGCTTTCTCATGGGCCATGGTATCGATCTTCATTGAGGTGTACTTAATATTTCCACCAATTTGCTTTGCATAGTTAATCTTCGGCAAATTTCAATTAGCTGAAGTTGTTAGTTTTCCGATTTAAGGCGACTAGTTTTTCGGCTTATTTGCCGCGTCTTGCAGTTAGCGTATGGAACTTTTTCATTTTTTAGTTTTTTCCTGATGCATAGAGTTCTTGAAATTATCTCGGAATCTAGTTTCATTTTCATTTATAACCACAGTTAATAAAAATGTACTTTTCAAGCACAATTGCGAGGGCAATTGTCTTGTAATTGGGGAACCAGATATTTTTCCATTCAACAGTTTTTCCTGCAAATATCAACAATTTTTCCTACAAAACTAATTAAATCGTATTTCGATTTCTGTGTAGGTGTGTGGTCGTCCTCTGGGCATCGAACTAGTTGACAATCGGACTCTTTTCTTTGTTGACTCATATCACGGCCTCTTCTCTCTAGACCTGGAAACACAGAAACAGACACGCCTTTTTCCCAAACCAGAAGACTCCGATTTCGACATACTCAATTCTACTTACAGATTCCTCAACAGTCTTCAAGTTGATGATCAATCTATTTATTTCACGCTTTCAAGTGACCACAACAACAGGGAAGATTTCGTGAATGCGTTCATGGAACCAGACTGCACTGGGCGAATCATTAAGCTGGATAGGAAAAGTCTAGAACATTCGACAGTTTTATCCAATTTGTGTTTTCCAAATGGATTGAGTACGGATACTGGGGATGAAAATTACCTGATTGTGAGCGAGTTATCTTACGCAAGGGTTCTACGTGTGAATAAACACAGTGGAGAGTATACAGTGTTTGCAGACGGACTACCAGGGTTCCCCGACAACATCAGAACAGACGGTATTTTGTATATTATAATACCAAATTGTTACTAGCAATATCTTTTTCGGAAACGTGTCTCAACGAAAAAAAAATAAAACTACTCATTTAGACATCGGAATATAATCGGAATCAGTGCGCTAAAAGTTTTTAAAATATCTCAAAGCATCGTTTTTTAACCAAATAAATAGCTCAAGTTCGCCGATATTGCCAACAAGTTAGTATTTAATAAATATTAAGCTTCTTTTTGAAACGAGTGCCTTTAGATTTTTGTCTCAATTCCTTTTTTCATGTTTCTGACTTTCTTTTCTCTGAGCAATCGTTTTAACGAGTGCTGAATTTCAGATTGCCTTTTAAAAGACGTTTACTGCTAGCACGATAAATGAAGTTTTTTAAGAAAAATCTAATTATGATTGCTCACACAAGCAAATATAGACAAGTTGGCTCTATAGTTGAATAGAAAATCGTAATTCATGCGTATTAACATCACATACGTGCAGAGTTGCTTATGAAAAATAAAACAGCATATATTGAAATTCACAGCAAATTGAGTGCTCACAGGGGCGTGCGCACGCATTTTTGAATGGGTCGCGGCACTTTTTGAACAATTTGGCCGACCTTTCTAGAAAAAAATGCCAATGTTGAGCACGTTTGGAAGATTTTCACAAAACTGCGTTTTTTTTTGACGACCGTTCTCCTCCTTAAATTTTTATATACTCATTGTCAACAGAATCGTTAAAATATTTGTAGGAATGGTCAGCTACAAGTGACTCACGTATGATAGTACGAAAGGGAGGTGGTCCTTAGGAAACATTGACAACCAGATTTTAGGTGGGGGCTGGGCACGCTGTTGAGTGGTGATGTCTGTTTAGGTAAAGGATATTGGGTTGGCTTCTCAGGAGTTCGCTTCTCTGCCTTCGCAAACCTGATCTACGAGCGGGCTTTCATCCGAGTAGTGACAAAATACCTGAACACGATGCACATCTTGAACCCTGTGAACATGGTTCCGCCTTACGGACTTGTGGGATATATTGACCAGAAAGGGACCCTGACTAAACTCCTGCACGACCCATCGGGACAGGGAGCCCAGAAGATTAGTGAAGCGGCACCGCACGGAGGGTACTTGTACATTGGATCCTATCATCCCAAATTTAAATGGGTCTCAAGATACAAACTAAAAAACTGACCCGAAAATCAATTTGTTTGTCTTGAATTGGAAAAAGCCCTGTTCACTTCGCTCTATCTGTACTTCTAGCAACTATGCGTTTCTTGAAGAATGGTCTCTTTTGTTTAAACTTGTGTGAAAATTGTGACACTAAAAATCAGCTTCTTCTATTGAATTTGAAAAAGCATCGACAAATGATCAAACATGTCAACTAGTTGTGAAATTTTTCAACACACCTATCTCCGTAGCTATTTGATTTTTATTCAAGTTCTACTGTAGTGCTGATGAGTTTATCCCTCGCTGCAAATAACGAGTTATGATAAGCTTCTCTTTTCTAAAGTAGACTCTGGATTTTTGATACTTACTGCTTTGTTATAGTACTTTTTCTCATTTCAATTGATGGTCAATAGGTAATTTCTATTTACACGAATGATTAATTACCAAGTGAAATTCATATTTGCAACGTTGTTTTAATTTCACTTACTATCCACAATTTTTTGCTCCAGAAAGTCCACCAATTTTGAATTACGCAAAGTCATGTTCAATGCAAGGATAATAGTTGATGCCAAGTACTGGGTTTTTCATAAATTTCTCAGATAAATGTCAAATTTCTCAAGAACTGTTTGAGACTGAAAGTTGAACCAGCCGTAGAAATATATAGAAAGTTTGCGTATGCAGATCTTCTTTGCGTCTAGTTACGTATTATTAACAAAGTTTCAAACCTCTGTTCAATTTTTAGCGGTTTATGAGCGGATTCTATAGCTGTTTACGCGTTAATAGCTCGAAATATGTCGCGTGTAATTTGTCCCAAATTAACAATTTTCAAACCCCGATAAATTTTCAAAAAAAAAGATCACAGGTTAAATATCTTTTTGAAGTTAAGCTCAGGAATTCAAAAATGTTTAGTTAAAAAGTAATTGGTCGGGAAAAACCACCCGAGCTCAAGTATTCCGTCTTTTTCTTTGAAAGTCAGAGCAATAAATACAAATTTTTTTTCCATACTTACTCTTGCGATAAGGAAGGGTATTGAAATCGGGTACCTGATTTTTCGTGAAGAATTTTGTTCAAATGGTCTCACAGCTGTTCAAGAGCTATTGAAAATATACTGAGTCTACAGCTGAAGAAATTTTTAGATATAATTTTTTGGCTGTGCTGCTTTCGACTCAATTTGTGAAGGCTTACTTGCCGGGTGTTTCGTTCGGTAACTTATTGCTAGGTTTTTTAAATCGCTTTTTTCTTCATAGTCAAGTGTTGAAGTGTAGTTAATGGTTTCTTGGCTTTTATAAACGCCAAATTTTTTGTGAAAAAATTGTATATTTTTTCTGCAAGAACTTTTTTTGCATTAAATTTTCAGTTTTTTCGGATGCAAGGTTTCTGATTTACTTTTTGCTTTACACTTGCGTGGAATTTTGCTGGTTTTCATCTGTTTAGTTTGTTTTAGGTTAGAGAAATTTTATTTGAAGGCGGTTTCATTTGATGGCATAACGTATTGTTTTCATGTCCAAATTTTTTTCGAAGTCATAATTTTCCATAAAGTTTTTTTCCGCATTTTTGATTTGACTGTTTTGCATAGGAAAGAGTACGGCGAGGATCGCACGAGATCCAGGAGTTTGGTTCTTCATGGCTGAAATGTTTGAAAACAGAATAATTTTAAAAGTTTTTTTGCAGCATTTGTTTGAAACTTTAGCATTTTTTAAAAATTTTGTTTCATTTTGTATTCTTTCAATTTGATCTACTTTATAGCTGTTCCCGCTACGTCATAGCTATTCCCCGTGGTTAAGAATATGCGAATTTTGTACCTGGTAAAGAATTCGCGTATTCTTAACCGCATTGTAAATTACTAAATTCGTATTGTTGAATTACTTTATTAAAGGGGTGGCAATTCGTTAATAGATAATGAACAACGGGTAATAGCTAGTGAGATCCGATTTTTTTGCTCACGTTTTTTTCAACATAATTTATTCAAGGCATTTTACAGCCAAAATGGCCCATTTTAGTGTTGTTTTGTTTCAATTTTCTTCTTTGATCTCAAAATAAACGTCCATAAATTTACTCTAGCTGTTAGAAAGGTGCTGCAGAAGTCGTGGGTCGGCCCTTTTTGTTTCTGCTGGTTATACCACAATTTGTCAAACGAAGCGACTACTAGTTGACGTTGTTATAGGTGTAGTCAACTTCAAGAAGTCCTAGGGTCGAGGCTGAGTCTTCAGCAGACCGAATTTTTGGTAGACTCTTATTACGAGGCCAAACTGCGCATTGGATAGGTGCACAATTTGGGGTGTTCAGGTCTCTGGAACCCAGAGACAAGTCTTCAAACACGTTAAAATTGTGTCGGAACGATCAAAGAAAAAAGAACAAAAGTAGAACAAAAAGCGTCTTTGTTGCGGAATCCGCTTACAATTCACAAAATACTCAGTTTCGCCTCGTATTGCAAACTTACTACCAACTCAAAACACTACCTTTCAATCAAATATGTTTTTGATAATTACAGAAGTCATGTTCCTCAGCGCTTGAGTTCGGTATTAGTGATAAACAGCATGTGAGTCAGTGTTTGCCGCTAATCTATTTTGGTTAAAATTCGTAAGAGTGTCCCAGGTAGCTGCCACGGTACCTACAAAGTACACTACCTCAATTTTTTTCACACTGGCGAACCTTAGTGAGCGTAGTTAAGTAGTACGGCTATTCGTTTTTCTAACCCACGTCGCAAATAGTGGTGACATTTTTGGGGCACCTTTACAGCTTTTTGATAGCATGTGCTTTGACATTCGAATATTAATAAGTTAACACAGTTAATGCATTTTTAACTCATCAACTGAACCGAAAAAAGCTATTTGCTTCGAACACCATGATAGCCAAAAACTCGATTTCAGAAATTTTCTAAATCAATATCTCAATATATCTCGCAATTTTTGAAATGGATAATTTATACAGAATGTGGTTTTATGATTTCCCATTTATTACATGCAAAGTTAGTGTGCATGCTTTCAGTTTGTTATTTTCCCAATTAATACTTCCAAATTTGTGTTTATTTATATTTGATGCCACTTTGCTGCATCGCATTGGCAATTTATGAGCATATATAGCTGCTTTATTTGAGAATAGTATTTGTCGATTGTTAAGCGTTTGTGGCCGAGAGGGCAGCGCGTGAGACTCTGAATCTCAAGTCGCAGGCTCTAATCCGATGCGTAGCAAAATTTTACAAATTCGTGGCTTTATTCTTTTTTTATTACACTTTATAAAGCTGCTTTTTTGTCGTGTTATCCCTTGTGTTTACGAACCGGTGCTTCGTCTATGTGTCAATTGATTGTTTCGGTGCCACGTAAAAATCAAATAAAATCACTCGTAAGTCATGCAGAATAATAAGTCTGAAAAAGTGACTGGAAAACGAGAGCTGCTTCTATTTGCTCATTTCTAGTCTCATCTGGGAACGATATCTCAAAATTGTACTTTGAATTGTTTCGTTTTGATCGTTTAGTTTTTTTCCGATAAATCATGACACAATTGTCTGAGCTGGAGCAAATCCATCCTACATTATGAATACTAATTTTCAACTGAAATTTTCACCATATCACAATGAAGATATTTACTCTTTATTAAGTTCAAATGTCAAAATTTATCAACTCCGTTTATTTTTTTCAATGATTTGATTATTTCAAAGAAGTCGATTTGTACAGTTTTTTGATAAATTTATGTGCACTTTGGAAAGTTTCTTAATGTTGATCAACGCCTAATTGTGAAATAATTGGGTGCGATGAATTGCACTAGTTGAGCAAATTTACCGCAAATTTAGGTTTTTACTTTTTAAATTGCATAACTTCAAGGACCGTTTGGACAATATTAACATAAATTTTTTTGAAGAGTTTAAAATCGACAGACTGCAAGTGATATAAATCTCCCTCTCTAATAGTCACATTTTTCAATTGAAGCACGTACCAATTTTTTCTGGGTCTTAACATGTCAGTTTACATATCTTTACTAAGTTTTTTGTAGGAGCAACTTTTTTTTCACCTTGCATTGCGGAAAAGTTGAAAACTTTGAGCTGTTCAATGTGACATCTGTCCTTCTCTCGGCTTTGTTTTTAAGTTTTTCACTGTTATAAAAAACTTACAGATAGTGCAAACTGGCTTTTTTGAACAAGGAATAAACCGATAAATTCCGCAAATTTAATTTTCGAGGCAGTTTTAGACACCCACAATGGGGAATGAACTCTAACCAAATCTGAAAGATCCGACTGCTTTTTGACTTTTTTTAAAACAAAAAAAAACGTATATTTTTCCAGCTACAGATAAGAAGATAGAAGATAAGCAAAACCTATATACTGCAACGTAAAACTTTGCGAACAACTCCAGACAGGCACTAATTTTGAGTAGTAATAAGAGTTTTTGTTTGTCTGTTATGAAAAACATCGGAAATTCGAACAAGACTCACAAATTTGAAAAAAAAAACACGCGACTTTAACTTTTTAACTACTTTTGCTTGATTGTTCTAGGAAGATGATGTATAATTGTTTCTAAGTTTTAATTTAGATTCTCAAATATGGCAATGAAACATACAGCACACATGTGTTTTTTCAAGTATTAAGTGCTAAAATTTGAGTCTTGTAAGGAATCGCCGGAAAGATTTTTAGAGCAGAACACATTATTGGACAAACATTAACGCAAATTAAATTTTTGTTTTTATTCTCTGAAAATACTAATTTTAACGACAATTTTGGACCGTTTTATCTTAGATTTTCAATAGATTTTTTTATATTGATCTCGAGTTAGTGATTACAGCTACCCTCTAAAAAGCTATTTTTGATTTCCAGAACATTCTCTAGTTCAATGTAAAAGTTCTGTTGAAAATTTAAGAGAATGTTGTCCCAAATTGTCTCTAAAATAGTCTTTTCAAAATAAAAGCATGATTTTGCGCTTGTTTCTGGCCACTAATGTATTTTTTTCTCAAAATTTCCATTAATTTTCTACAAGACTTAAATTATTGCATTTAGTACTTGATAAAAGATGTGTGCTGTTTGTTTCCGTGGCATTTGTAGTAGATAAAGTAAATAAGCAACAGCTAATAATTGCCTCAAGAAATTTAGTGATTAAATCAGGACACGCAGTGTCGAGTTGTGAACAAATTTTGTGATGCAATTTAAGTTGTTGCTTATCTGGTATGAAAGAAATGTGAAAAAAAACGAACAAAACACACTCATTGCGCAATTTTTTCTCTTTTGCTTTGGCTGATTGCTCTAGAAAGACATTGCAGTAAAGATTCAAATATTGCACTAGTGTCTTAAGAAATGATCTAGTTTTTTTTCAATTATGGCACCGAAACATACTAAACACATATTTTATTTGAAAAACTACGCTAGGGGACAAAAGTAAGTGCAAACTTAGGTTTTTATTCTCTGAAATGCTTGTTTCAATGTCTAACATGGACAACATTTAATTCGGTTTTCATCAATTTTTTTTACATAGACCAAAGCAAACCATCAGAGCTTCCATCTATGAGTCTCTGATTATTTGGTTTCAAAGACTTGAAATTCGAATGTAATCCCAGTCTGAAAAGGCCAGTTTTCCTCATCTGCACTAAGTTAAGCATCGTAGTCAACTTTTTCGAATGAGTGGAATATAAAACTCGTTCAAGCTACGTGAAAATAATCAAGGTGAAAACTGTACTAAAATCGGCTGCTACTTAATTTTTCACGCGGATTGAATAATCACGCGGAGAAACGACAGTTGAGTAAACCGGCCTTTTAGACCCGGATTACATTGGTAAGTGTTTGAAACCAACTTTTAAGGGTTCATAGATGAGATGACTATTTTGATGATTTTCTCTTGATCTATGTAAAAATTTTGCTGAAAGTTTTGACATTAAAAACAACTTGAGTTAAAACAACTAGTGTAAAATCTTGAGTTTGCGTTTAATTTTTTTCATTTATATAAGGCAGTATTTAGAAACAATGATGCAATTTCTTTCCTAGAACAATCAAGCAAAACAAATTTAAAAGTAAAAGTTCCGTGTTGATTTTCAAATGTTTGTCTTGTTCGAATTTTTCTTATGTTTTATTTCATAACAGAGAAGCAACATCTTATATTGCATCTCGAAGTGTGTGCGTGTCTCCAGTTATCCATAAATTTCTCGATGCAGTTTATAGCTTTTGCTTATCTGCTACATAATGGCTGCAGCTGAGAAAATATATAAAACCTTATAAATAAAACCTATAAAATTTATGTTTTATTTCATACCAGAGAAGCAACATCTTATATTGCATCTCGAAGTGTGTGCGTGTCTCCAGTTTTCCATAAATTTCTCGATGCAGTTTATAGCTTTTGCTTATCTGCTACATAATGGCTGCAGCTGAGAAAATATATAAAACCTTACTTAAAACGTTTATAGATTTAATATTTTTTTTACCGAAAATATTTATTGGCATGAAATTTATTGGCATAGAAAACTCTGAGCTATAATTTTTTGAAAATCAAATTTAACACGGCCTCTCGGAAATAAAAAAATAATTATCCTTCAATGAAAGCAATATTGAATTAATACGCCGAAATGATAGATTGCGACCGAAGACCGAATTCATTTCAGAAACCAATAAAAAGAAACTAATAAAGGCCTAAACGATTTGAGCAATCACATTGAAACATGAATGATACATTTATACATTACAAGGAATAGGTTTCTTAAAAAAGAATTTTGAAGGATTTGCTTAAATAACAAACAAACTACGCTGTTATGACTACAACAAAAAAAACAATCATAGGATGACGTTTTTTTTTCAATTTGAATTTTCTTCCAGTTTCGAAACAAAGAAGACCTAGTCGCATTCCAATTCAGGATGTCTGTCGTCCGAGGCATAGACTTCACCGTTCCTGCCAAGCAAGTATGCCCGGAAAGATTTAAAAAACTAAGCCGACAGAATTGTAGCCGAATTTCCGAAAAATGGAAAAATAATTTTAAAAATGGATTATAAATTAAAAATTAAAAAAATAAAAATAAATTAAAACTTAAAAATGAATTATAATTTTACTATTTTTCGAGGCAACAAAATCCTTTTTTAATCCATTATAATCAATTTTTTTTTCACTTTTGTGGATACTGACAATGAAACTAAATTATAATAGATTTTTCCCCCTTTTATTGAGATGCGAATTTCAACGCACATGAATTCTTTTCTACGTTTAAATTAAAGTTGCTTACGTTGGTTACTTGTTGTTCAATTGAATTTTTTTCTACCTAACTTTGATATTTTTGTTACTTTTTATATTACTCAACATTACCCCCCCCCCCCCCCCCCCCTAGCGTTTGCCCATTTACAACAAACCCCCTCTCCCCCCAACGTAACGTGTTCAGGTGGGGATGTTCAGGTGGAAGGGTGGGTTCAGGTAGGGGGGGGGGGGGGGGCGTGGTTCAGGTTGGGAAGGGGGAGCGGCGTGGTTCAGGTTTGGGGGAGGGGGGTTCAGTGGGGGGAGGAGAGCAAAGGGGCAAACGTTAGGGGGATTGAAGTGGAGCAAAGGGGCAAATCTTTTTGAGTTAAGGTTTTGAATTGTATTAGGCCAGGCCGTACGCTCGCTTAGCTAAGTTTCTGCATCACTCACTTGATAAATGCTGAAATTCTTTCAAAAGTTTGCACGACTCGCGAAACAAAAATAAAGTGGGAACAAAATCCATTTTAATGTGATTTCCTACTTATTATATAATGGATTCAAAATAAATTAGAATGCATTTTGTTTAAGCGAGAAAAAATGAATTTAAATACAATTTTAGTCCAATTTTGTTGTCTGAACGTAACATGGAAATCGATTATATTTATAACATTATAGACCACGAAAATCCATTATAATCGATTTGTTTTCACTTTTCATAAATGCGGGAGTAGCCTGTAGTCAAAATCGAAATCATAAATATCCGAGAATGCCATCTGCAGAAAAGATAGCAGCCCATATGGTTCAGCGATTCTTTTAGGTATGTTGATAGCCGGAAAAAATGTATACTCTGATTTGATAAACTAACCTATCGCAAGCGTAGTTAGACTATATAAAATATCAATCAAGACAAGATCATTCGACCAATGATAAAACTAAACTTTTTTTCTAGCAACGTTTGAAAGTCTCCTCAAAGCCAGTTACTTAGTTGAACTTTCAAGAGCAAGCATCTTGTTTAAAATGGTCTTCAATTTGGATCAACCGTAGAATCCCCCCAATCAATTTAGGGGGTAGAAAATATGGATTTTTTTAATAAATATTTTGTAAGTATAGCCTACCTTAATTCAAAACTACCCGTAGTATTAAAGAAAATTGAATTCAAACATAAACCTAGGTAATTAACAGCATACAAATGCAATCCCGCTTTAAAAAAAGTAAATGAATTAGGCGTTTGTTTGAAATGCCTAATTTATTCAGAATTTTTTTTCAGAAAAAACACGTGTTCGGAGAGGGCATTCTCTACGGTAAGTCACTTAGGGGGATTAGACGGTTGATTCTTCAGTTCTGCTGAAGAGTTTGAAATTTCTGGTTACGCGTAGAGCTGTAATTACAACAATTCATGTGTGCGACCAGCAAGCAGACAGTTTTTATTTCATACTCGTCAGCAAACACACATTTTTCTACTACTTAGCTGTGGTTGAGTAAAAAAAAGGGTATTTATTGTTCTTGAAAAATGTTCATTCAAAAATTTTTAGACCAAAATTTGATATTTGAGATAAATTAAAAAAAACCATATTGCCCAAAATTTTTTGCGGATAAACATGATATTTGATTAAAAACATAATGACTGCTTTGTTTTTTTTTTACTTAGATTACTCACATTCTGTTCTGTAATTATTCATGTGAAGCAAACTCTTCCACCGGCAAAGCTTGACTCTTATATATCATAATTTTTATCAGGATATTTTTAAACATCGTTTTAATGGTTTATGGACAGAAGGCAGAGTTAACGTACATTAGGCACAGTAACTGCAACGTTGAATTTGAAGTAATATACAAAACTTAAGAAAATTATTCTATGTTTGATTAACCCTTTGACAAAACTGGTCCTTTACATACCACCAGCGACACGATTTGACGATCGTAAGTTCCATTTATATTCAGAGTCCAGCTCATCGAGTCTTCTAATTGTGGCCCGATCTAACTGGTTTGTTAGTATTCTCTCAAAGAAATTAAAGTACAGCAAATCGGGTCCAAATTTTTGAGGTTTTCGTTGCCCAAAAAAGCCTTTAACTGTAAATAGTGTTTTCTCCATCTTTTCCAGAAGAGCCGGCGCAAATGATTGAAAATCGTTTCCTCGGATAATCAAAACTTTGAGATGTTTTCTTTTTCGAAGAATATCAATGGCCAATTTCCATAAGATCTCATAGTTGACCATGAAGGATTCTTTCTTTTCAATTTTAAGAATTCTCAGCGCCGAAAAGTCTGCAGAACTCAGCAAGTTTTTCAATATTGCCGTGTCACGTGTATCATACAAGATGGAAAGTTCTTCCAACTTTGACATATTTGACCTGCAAATACGAGATAGAAGGCTTGCGTTGGTTTTGAGAGTCCGCAAGTTTGGCGGAACCATAAACAGAGATGTTTCATTTGACGTCTCGTTTTCCAAAGTTATGCAAATCATCAGAATTTCTAAGTTTGGAAATTCAACACAAGGAAAATTTTTGGTAAAATTTGCAATTTGATCTCTAAATTCCAATTGAAGTGTTTTGATTTGGTTCAAAATTGGGCTATTCGAAGACGTTAAATCCAATATGTTAGTTTTGAATGAATCGATTTTTGGCATATCTTTGAGAACATTGGGTTTAAACACATGTAAGTGTGGATAATTACTAATCATTTCGAACTTCTCGACATTCGGGAACATCTTCATGATTTTATATATAAAGTCAATTTGATTTAACTGCTTCTGAGCAATCGTCAGTTTTTTGACATGATGCCAATATCCGCTTTTGATGCTGGCCAGTTCACGGCTACAAAAAATGTCAACACTCAAGGCAATTTTGGTAGCCTGATTTCCCATTCTTAGAAAAATGTCATTAGTAAATTGAACCGTTTGAGTTATTGGACTGCGGCTCGAATAACGTAAATTTAATACAATCGCCTTCAATTTTTTATCAAACAAGTCGCAAAAGCGGGTGCAAATTAAAAATCTTTGGATTGCAAAATATGCGTTCAAATCGTCCATTGATAAATTTTTTTTGGTAATGCACTGCGAATCAATTAAAAACTGATGAAACTTCCAATTAGTTGTTTGAGATAAATGCTTGAGAAGCAAAAGTTGCGTAATTTTTTCATGCTTTTTTGAAATTCTAGATATTGAAATGAAATAGGTAAGTTTCAGTGAACAGTTGTTGATGGTGTGGTAAAAATGGTAAGATGTTGATCTGAAGGCAAGAACGTTTCGAAAACCATTGAGTTTATTGGAATCCACCGAATAAGAAATCAGAAGCTGGCAAATTTTTTGAATAATGGATTCTGGAAGCTCGAATATTTTGGTGTGAAACACAACAGACCAATTCATTTCCTAAAAAAGCAGGACTGTTCAAATCCGGACAAAGCTTTTTTATGTTGTGACTGTCTTGTAATAGAAGCTATGCGATATACAGTGCTGATTTAAATTAACCGGAAAAAACGACCTAAACTTGAAATTTAAAATGCGTTTTTCTCAAATTGAGTTGAGTTTAGGTGAAAACTTATGTAGACATAACTTGCTTAAAATTTTAGCAGAAATAATATGGTGCAATTTATTTTCAGAATTTGGGCCCAGAATTTTACCTCAAAACTGGTTCCTCACAGACATAATCATGTCGATCACAGACATAATTATGTCAAAGTGAGCCCCTTACGTTTACCAATAAACTTTAAGAAGGGTATATTCTCCAAAACATTGTATAAGTTAAACTATTTTTGTTTGATAGACAAAGAAGGTCGTTTTTTCTATATAAAATACCAACTTTTTATTTAAAAACATTTTTTAAACCTTTTGCAATTTTTTTGGAGATTATACCCTTGTTAAAATTTGTTGGGCTACGTAAGAGGCTCACTTTGATATGATTATGTCTGTGATCGACTGAGTACTTTTGGCGTAACTTTTGATTAACGAAGAATAGCCAAAATGACCCATTTTTGGGGTAAAATTCTGGGCCGGAATTTCGCAAAACAAATTACACCATATTAATTCTGCTAAAATTTTAAGCAAGTTTGGTCTTCATGAGTTTTGTCTAAACTCAATCCAATTTGAGAAAAACGCGTTTTAAATTTCAAGTTTAACGCGTTTTCTCCGGTTAATTTAAATCATAAAAGTTTAAAATATTATTTCAAGATTACAAATCCGTTCATTGTTTCTTGATAACGAACAAAAATGATATAAAACTTAAGATTAATAAACAGTAATTAAAAAAACTAATTTCATAGATGTAGCGATCTATTCTTGAAGAACAGTTTTCATTCTGCAGAATTTCGTATTAAGCAAAGTTGCTGAACGAACAACAAATGCTGAATAGAAACTGAATGAAACAACTAGCCTCGCGAAAAGTAAACCAAACCAAAAGTAATTTAAAAATAAATCTGATGTTTTCAAACAATGATATAAGAAATGCGTTATGTACTGCATAGTCGAACATCAGTCTTGTAAAAAATAAAACTAACGAAACATAATGTAAAAAACATATACCGTCTTTTGAACATTAAATTAAGAAAACGAGTGCTGTAGAGCTATGTGAAAAAACTGCGTATTAAGGCAGCGTACTGGATAAACGAAAAAGAAAGGAAAAACAAAACATGTAACATTTTTTGAACAATAAATTAAAGAGAAAAACTGTAAATCTATATAAAAAGATTGCGTATTGAACGAATGTACTGAACATTTTTTTTGGTTGGTGGAGTATAAACCACAGATAGATTGGCTGGCCATAAAACATGAAGAAGAATGGAAATTAGGCAGAGTTTAAGACAAAAGTGAATCAATATTTAGTATGCTCAAACGAATAGGCACAAGTAAATAAAAAGACTGCTCGTATGTCAGGGCAAAGTTCTGAATGTTTCGGCTGTCCCTTAATTCATATCGAACAGTTTTTGGGGAAAAACATTGAAAATTGTAAATTTCGCACAATATCAAAAATCAAAATTAAAAACTTTAGTCGTACAAAACAAATACGTCTGATTAACTTAGCTAGCTTCAGTTCAAATGGGAACGATTTTGTTGTGCGGGATAATTTGCCACGCATAAATAATTCGCGTTACGCTTTCAGCATTTTGAATAAAGTCTTCAAAACTGGCAAAACTAGCAGTTTTCGAACTCCCAGAACTTTTCAATGCAATAAAAAATCGGAGCTGAAATATCTTTTTGTATATGATTTTAGGCAGTCAATATCTTCAATGGGATCTAATTTTTTTGTCAAAAACTTTCGATCGCCGAAAATTCACGAATTAAAAAAACTACAGCAAGCATAAATACTCCGTTTTCATCGATAGTCGGAGCAAAAAGTATCATCAGATTCAAATAAAACAGGAATAGTATTCAATGATTGCAGATTTCACCATCAAATATAATAGTCTTTATCTCTGCGCTAAAACAGTTTGCCACTGTTTGCGGGCTATCCATGTACCATCCCAGCAACAACTGGTTTAAAAAATTTTTGGGAGGAACAAAAAGGGTTCCCAGGACATCGAAATAAACAAAGAACAAACAGCACGAAATAGCGACACCCCAATGAACGAGAAACATGATTTTTAGCCCACTTGAAAAACTATGTCATTCAAAGCAGCAATTACCAGACCGTTAAAAAACGCTGATATTGCTGAATCAGCTAATATCAGTAGCATTGCTCATCAATGCTTCACAAGAAATAACAAGCGTACTCCCACACTTAAACTTGACTAGTTTAGTAGTGGTTAGGCCTAGCAAGCAGCTTAACCTTACCAACTATTTTGCCAAATTTTATTGCTCTAAGCCACGTATTCATTTATTGCAAGACCTTTTTCAGTATCGCCATATAGGCTCAACCTAATTTATGTAAAAGTATATAAGGTAACAGAGTAAAAGTATATAAGGTAACACAGTTCAGGGCGGATTCAATGGTGGGGGCAAGGGCAAAAAATATGGCCAAAACAGGGTCCCTTTTTATGATTTGGGAGAATTGGGAATATCAATTTGGTCGACCAAAAAAAGTCGACAAATTTTTCCAATTTTTTTTTGAGAAACCGGCCCCCGCCAATTGAAAAAATCCTAGATCTGGAAATTAAAGTGACCGACTTATCTGTTTCATAAATCTCCTCAAAGTTCCTCTCTAAATTTTTCTAAGATTCCGTTGTTTCTCAGGATGGAATATTTGCGGCTTCAATTGGTACCATTGATAAAAAACTGAGGAAAATTAAAGCTAATAGAAGCTAACTTTTTGGCATATCGAACTGGTATTTGGATTCATCTTTGATGAAACTCGAATTTCAATAACCTTCAACCCTATTGATGATTTCAAAGAAAACGTGAGAATATTGGTTCGGAAGAAATGATTTCACGTCTATTTGCTGGTAAGAGCCATCGAGTGATCGTGTATATATCAAATGTCAATGAACCGTATTAATGCTACTTTGTCGTAAACTTGTGAGCTCAAAAATTTTTCGTCGTTCACTTTTGACTGACTGTTCTGCACCCAATTAAATCAGGATTATTTGATAACTGGCATTTTGTGTTTGGATGTGGATTAATGGTGATATCGTTTAAAGGAATATTTAGGTCTTGTATAGTTTTGAAGAATCAATATCAGATAAAATCTAATACTTTCTATTGAGCATAATCCAATTTTGTCAATTTACAAAAATTAAAGGTAGCTTTTTTAAGCGAACAGCTGTACAATATATTAGCATCACAATGCATCAAAATTGGTAATATGGCTAGACAGTTGTCGCACGCTTAAGATCGAGGCTAGATTATTAGAGATTAGACACTATGGTTCGCAGGGGCGGTTTTAGGGGGGGCGAGGACAGGGGATGCGGGGGATGCAGAGGCTTTCATTCGGGGATTCGACCCCCTCATCAACCAAAGAGTCCTTCTTTTGGAATTACTTTATGATATCTTTTATAGACCGACCAACACTGAAATTTTCTCATGGCTCCTTGGGCGCCAGTACATACTAAATTCGAAGGACAGCGTGCGCCAAAAAACGCAATTTTTGGTTGGTAAAAGTGCCCAAAATTGACCTGTTTTCTTTTCAAGCATTTGCCTGCGGCCCATTTTTTTGAAATCAAAATAGAGACTTCATAGTGTTCTGGGAGCGCTCCAAAAGTCAATTTGATCGACCTTAAAAAGTTTACAAGTATTTTGAAAATCCTCCTTTAAGAAAATCCTAGATTCGCCCCTGAGACAGTTATACTATACACAAAAACAAGAACCCTCGTTTAGCAGTCCGATGGTTTCCTGAATGCCCGAAGCAATCAATATTTTTTTCTGATACAGTTGGTCTAAAAATTAAAAAGAAACCACACCGAGCATATAGATTTTCTCACTTTCTTCGAAAGTCAAAACCAAAACAAGCAGCAACATCAACATATCAATCCCAGGCAAGTGAAGAGCATCCTTCTTACCTCACAGAGCGTCACCAAAAAAAACTTAGATCGGAGAAAAGATAATAGCAACATAATTTCATTAACGCACAGATTATCAAGCATTCTGCCTTATGATGTAGTCCCTCAGTACTGTAACTGTTTTACGTTACTAATAAGAAAATCGACCACCAAAAAATTGAGCAGCAGAATTTGCGTTCATCCCTCTACAAAGATTTATAATAACTTAAAACGGTTAAGTTAGCAAGGATGTTATACGCAGAATATTTTTTTTCTGAATACACCAAGGCTCGATCAAGGCTTGAATAAACCAAAATAACAATACACGAAGTGCTCGGCTGATGGTTCGACTAATAAAATTATATATAAAAAGGACTATCTCGACAATCGCAGACCAGGCGTTGATGCATTTTGACTTTCTTTGTTCAAGAAAATATGTGCTCGACTTTGCTCGACCTGTTTCAGATATTTTTCGACTTTCTCGACCAAAATTTTGCACTATGTTTCCCAGATATTTTTAAATGTTTCCCAGATTTTTTCAAACGGGCTCAATTCAAATTGGGGTGGATCTCGAAGAGCAAGTCCCCTTTGAGCAGATTTGTTTGCTAAATTTTTATTTGAAAACAATTAAAAGAATCAGTATAAGAGCTATATTTTGACTGTGCTCGACCTATGTTTCGACTCTGGGTTTCTACTTAAAATTGCTTCAAGACCGCGTATTTTCAGTCCAAAGCGGAATAGAAACAACATAAGGCAATCAGAAAACAGAGTAATACTGTGAGACAAAAAGACTGCATGAACACGATTTTATTGAAATTAAACAGCAAAAAATGTCTTGGAAACATGTTTCCTCTCATAAAAAACGTTGGGATTTTTTTAAATGATTGGTTACCAACAAACTTCAAGCCACTCTCCATGTCGGGAGAAGGCAAATTACTGCATTTCATAATCAGATCAATCGGTGAACTTCATTGGAAAAACAGAGAACCAAAAATGCAAATGTGAACAAAATAGTCAAATCTGCTAAAATAGAACAAATTTGCTCGTATGTGGGTTTGTGACACGTAACATTATAAATCTTATAATTTCAAAAAACAACGCAACCCTGTGACCAAGCTTATTAGAAAAAAGTGCGCTTATAATTATAGAAAAACATAATTTTGACACTACAAAAAATATCAGACTTTGAATCAGTTCTGTAGAGATACTCTACCAACTCACTCTGAAAATGACCGAAAAACGTAAACCAACAAAAAAAAACGTAAGTCTCGCAATTTGCCGAGAAACTCAAAATCCGGAAACCTATTGGTTTTGCATTGACATTTGCTTTTTTAATCTATTGACTTTTGCATTTTGAAAAATTTTCTCGATGATGTCGCAAAATTTTCATGAAACATTCAGAAAAAAAAGTGATGGAATCACAAATGAAACCCTAGAAACGTTGTAGTTGTATTAGGCCAGATTTAGGCAGAGTTTTTAAATGATTTTTCACAAAAAAGGCTGCATTCCAATTCCAAACCATTTCAAAATTAGAAAAGGTTAATCAATTTCACAAATTGGGAGAGAAATCTCCAATGGCTTTGTAGACATAGACATAGACATATTGGCTGACTTTTTTGCTAAATTTTTATTTGAAAACAATTAAAAGAATCAGTATAAGAGCTATATTTTGACTGTGCTCGACCTATGTTTCGACTCTGGGTTTCTACTTAAAATTGCTTCAAGACCGCGTATTTTCAGTCCAAAGCGGAATAGAAACAACATAAGGCAATCAGAAAACAGAGTAATACTGTGAGAGAAAAAGAATGCATGAACACAATTTTATTGAAGTTAAACAGCAAAAAATGTCGTGGAAACATTTTTTCTCTCATAAAAAACTTTTTGAATGATTGGTTACCCATAAACTTCAAGCCAGTCTCCTCGTCGGGAGAAGACAATTTACTGTATTTCATTATCAGATTAATCGGTGAGATCAAAATTGGAAAACTGAGAACCAAATTTGCAAAAGTGAACAAAATAGTCAAATCTGCTAAAAACGAAGAAATTAGCTCGTATCTGGATTTGTGATGCAAAAAATTATAATTCTTTTAAATTCGAAAAACAGGCAACCCTGTGACCAAGCTTATTAGAAAAAAGTGCGCTGATAATTATAGAAAAACCTAATTTTGACACTACAAAAAATATCAGACTTTGAATCAGTTCTGTAGAGATACTATACCAACTCACTCTGAAAATGACCGAAAAACGTAAACCAACAAAAAAAACGTAAGTCTCGCAATTTGCCGAGAAACTGAAAATCCGGAAACCTATTGCTTTTGCATTGACATTTGCTTTTTTAATCTATTGACTTTTGCATTTTGAAAAATTTTCTCGATGATGTCGCAAAACTTTCATGAAACATTAAGAACAAAAAGTGATGGAATCACAAATGAAACCCTAGAAACGTTGTAGTTGTATTAGGCCAGATTTAGGCAGAGTTTTTAAATGATTTTTCACAAAAAAGGCTGCATTCCAAACCATTTCAAAATAGAAAAAATTACTCAACTTCACAAATTGGGAGAGAAACCTCCAATGGATTTGTAGACATAGACATAGACATATTGGCTGACTTTCTTATCTTTGGCAAAAACAGTTGTAACAAAGTAAAAGTATTTATCTGGAACGCTTTAATGTTGCTTAAACAATTTGCCGGTGCTTAAGAAAACTACAAGAAACATCTTAAAAAGCAAATTTACAACTCCTCGTTGAACTTGCAATTTGACTTGGATAATAAAGATATAAATCTTGCAAAAACTGGGATGTGTTCGTTTCCGTGAAACAATTTAGATACAATTTGCCCAAGTAAATAGCAAAACCAGAACACAAACAAATTTTATTCAATCTCAGGACTTTTACCTTGCGATTAGTACACAGACAAATAGAAACTTTCAGAACCCCAGAGTTCAATTCAACATACCTCATTCACCAATAGCAAACCCTATAGACCTCTCCAATACCACAATTCAGAGTACTTCCCAGACCCCAACACAACAAAATAAATCTCCATCAAATTATTTAGCTTCAACCCCTTCATCTGAACAAATCCGAGAAAACCCTTTCAACTCCACAGCCACTACAGAACACTTCCCATTTTGAAAGACACAAGCTCTTTCTCGTGGCGAACCAAATTAGTATACGACCCAATAGACATTTCAATTGACACAACTTTGTCACTACCAGAAATTCTTTCACTCCCTTCAATCCCTTCTTTAACTCCAATCTCACAATCAACATTTTTCTACAAATCTCGACGCTCGTTATAGAGAAAAATCATCAAATAACATACATCTACGATTGGATTGGAATACATTCGTAGCACCCCTCCCTTATTTGGACAAGATAACGAAAGTAACAGAATATATAACTGGGCACTAAACAGATTACAATATCGACAAGATATCCAGAAAGATATAAAAGAATTTGATATACAAATACTTACACAAGATAATCTGTTACTAAAAATTGAAATCAACGTAAGACTAAATACTATTATTCACCATCCCTTATCCCTAGCCCCTCCAAATATAACAGCTCAATCTTTTCTTCCCCCATTTATAACCACAGAAATCATCCACGATAGATACACAAAAAAGACAATTGGTTAAATACTTTTTATAATCCATACTATCATACACCTGTATCTTTTAAAGATACTGATTTTTCAGACCGTTTTCTATCTTATTTTCTCAAAATCCGATCATATTAATCCTTACCCCCGAACAGGACCCCAAGGTTTGCTAGTCAGACACAATGACTGTGAAGAAAATGAACAAAAAAACTTTACATATATTTGCAATAAACCAAGTAACTCAATGCGAATCAATCGAAACAACAAACATAATAGCTACACTTTACTCAAAAGCATGAGCTACAACACTAACAGGATATAAATTCACAGCGACATTTTCCGAAAATAAAGTACATTGTTCACAAGTTTCAAACGGAAATAAAAATAGACTAGATCATGAATCATTCTACTAAAATAACATCGAAAGACTATTATATCTCAGCCCGGTTGTAAAAAAGAAATTAAACAGTTCAGAATCACATCAAATAAGGGCACAACCGGATTATTGATATCAAGGTCATATAAAACTAGACGACAAATTTCCCTTCCTCGGAGCACATGGAAGATTAATTTATGATCTCCATGACAAAATTGAATGCCACATAATGGAATAAACACCCCCTCAAAACGTAAAGACGACACTAAAAAAAAGATACCAAGAAATAATGTTTTTTGATTGGAAAATACGAATTGAAAAAGTACAACTAATACAAGATTTAAAAGATGACCCTATTATTTATCAAGGAATCAGACTGCTTTGTAAAAACGACCAAAAGCATTGCGATCCTACCACACGAACACAAGCAACAGTTGTTTGGATCCCTGAAGACACTTGTACCAAGTTTCAAGTGGCAAAAATACACGCTAGAATGATAAAATTTCACCAGAAATTTTTTATTGAATCAATTCTTTTTAAAGATGTAAGCCCTGATCAAATCAGAAAATTTAATTTTAAATTCACAACATTTATAATATAGAAAATAAATTGACACGTTTCCAAATTTACCCAGAAACAGAACTTGCATGTAAATATACCAAAGCACTTTATAAAACACAATACTCAGGAAGCCTTGTCGAATACAAACAAGGTTTCGACATGAATACAGGAAAAGTAGTTATACAATCAATGGCTACACATCATACAACCAGTGACAAAAATTCATACATCCCAGTAAACCTCCTAAAGACAGATCCATAAGTAGATCTTTTCAAGAAATGTCTTTAACAGAACTTGAAACATTACATCAAATATGCGAACTTGAAGGAACAAAAAAATTTGCAATCACTTGCACTAGCAGTATTTAAAATACCTTACGCAGGATTTTTACTATCTGGTAACAGTTCAAATTTCATTGATTACGAAGGAAACATACTATGGTATTACACTTGTACCAAAAACGTATCACCTGTATATGTTTTTGAAGACAAAAGATGCTATAAAAGAATCCCAATTTTCTACAAAAACCAAGATACATTTTGTTGATACACTCTCTCGAAGCACTTTTATTTGGAATACAGCTGTCCCATGTGGATGAGAAAGTAGCCACATTGTAGTAAAATTAGACCCTGACGAAGATAAATACTACCTTCTCACACCATACCCTACACTTATGCAACCACTAAAAAAGTTTTCACCAGAACTCATTAGAGCTATTGCCCGCAATCCAAAAATCGATTTACCTTCGATCGGCGTATATTCTATATCCGTCTTTCAACATCACATAGGTTCACAACAGTTTCGAGAATTACTCACAAAAATGGACACTATACAACGACAATCTATAGATCAAAATTTAAGCAAACTTGCAGAAACAGCAGGCTTTTCCGACATATATGCACAAGACTACAGCTGATATTTTAAAGATATAAAAGATTACATTTACCTAAATGGCGAAAAAGACCACAAGAAATATCACCAATAAAAAATTTTAGTTTTGTAAATTTGAAACATGAACTTCTTGCCTTTCTAGCATGGCCCTACTACATCTCACAAAGATTGACTATCTTAAACGCAATGTTTAACTTTCTTGGATTTCTTTTCTCTCTCTTTAAAAGAATCTAAAACACATGCGCAATACACATACAAGTAAACAAGCAGGCGAGCGTAGCACGCATACTTTTTAAAGGATTTTTTGGAATATTTTCCACATCAATAAGTAAGATACTTCTAGACGCTCAAAAAAACGAATACAATACCGAGCTATCAACAACACCTAACAGTTATCACGATTCACAAAATAATTTTATTACAACACCTACGGCACCACAACTACAGAACCTAAATCATAACCATCCATTATCATTAGTATCACGAAATCTCAAAAATATTACCCTAAGAAACCTATCGAGATTAAATTACCAACAACCTACGTTATTTGTTCCAAAATCATTCACCACCTCCTCAGGTACGATATTTCAAATAACTATCTAAATATTTCAACATCTATTCAGAAGAACAGACGTTTTCTTCTCGTCATCATCTTTGTCACATTTTTGACATCTCTTAAAATGACAATGCGCAAAAGTATAAAAAAAATTATCATAACTTTCGCATTGGCAACAATACTTTTAAAAATTTCTTCGTAAAAATTCTTCGTAAAAAAATAAATAAATTTTGAATCATTCCAAAATTGCTAATCAACAACCCCCACATCAATGCTCACCAACAACGTCCCAAGAACCTCCATCAACACCAACAGATAGTCAAATAAACAAACCACAATCATCAACACGCATTTTTTTCAAGACAATCCATAAACTTTTGAAGAAAGACACGCACGACTGTCCGAACCACTATAACCAGTAATTCGCCACGCATCTTCAAGCGAACCACAATACGAATCAGTATATAATATATATCCACCTCTCCAACAAGATCTCAATAGAGCAAGACACGAAAGTGAAAACCAAAACACGCTCGAAAAAAAATTAGACAAATAATTCATCCAAGGCGAAATAGAAACTTTCAAAACCCCAGAGTTCAATTCAACATACCTCATTCACCAATAGCAAACCCTAGAGACCTCTCCAGTACCACAATTCAAAGAACTCCCCAGACCCCAACACAACAAAACAAATCGAACATTCCATCAAATTATTCAGGTTCAATCCCTACATCTGAACAAATCCGAGAAAAATTTTTTAACTCCCCAGCCACTACAGAACATCTCCCATTTTGGACGACAAAAGCTTTTACTCATGGCAAACCAAAATTACTCTACGACCCAATAGATGTTTCAGCTGAAACAACTTTGTCACTACCACAAACTCTTTCACTCCCTTCAACCCCTTCTTTAACTCAAATCTCACAAACAACATTTCCTTCAAATTTTTCTACAAAACTCGACGCTTGTTATAGAAAAAAATCATCAAATAACATACATCTACGACTGGATTGGAATACATTCGTAGCACCCCCTCCATTATTTGGACAAGATCACGAAAGTAACAGGCTACATAACTGGGCACTAAACAGATTACAATATCGACAAGATATCCACAAAGACATAAAAGAACATGATATACAAATACTTACACAAGATAATCTGTTACTAAAAATTGAAATCAACGTAAGACTAAATACTATTATTCACCATCCCTTATCCCTAGCCCCTCCAAATATAACAGCTCAACTCGCATTTAAATATACCAAACCACTTTATAAAACACAATACTCAGGAAGTCTTGTCGAATACAAACAAGGTTTTGACATGAATACAGGAAAATTATTTATACAATCAATGGCTACACATCATTCAACCAGTGACAAAAAATTCATACATCCCAGTAAACCTCCTAAAGACACAGGAAACATTGGTGAAAAAATCAGTCCACAAGACACAGCCAGTACACGTTTACAAGAACTATCACTAATGAACAACAGTCACTTTGGCGCATTTCACTATGGCATACACTTAGACATGAAATTAGACTATACAATAAGTAGATCTTTTCAAGAAATGTCTTTAACAGAACTTGAAACATTACATCAAATATGCGAACTTGAAGGAACAAAAAAATTTGCAATCACTTGCACTAGCAGTAATTAAAATACCTTACGCAGGATTTTTACTATCTGGTAACAGTTCAAATTTCATTGATTACGAAGGAAACATACTATGGTATTACACTTGTACCAAAAACGTATCACCTGTATATGTTTTTGAAGACAAAAGATGCAATAAAAGAATCCCAATTTTCTACAAAAACCAAGATACATTTTGTTGATACACTCTCTCGAAGCACTTTTATTTGGAATACAGCTGTCCCATGTGGATGAGAAAGTAGCCACATTGTAGTAAAATTAGACCCTGACGAAGATAAATACTACCTTCTCACACCATACCCTACACTTATGCAACCACTAAAAAAGTTTTCACCAGAAAGCATTAGAGCTATTGCCCGCAATCCAAATATCGACTTTCATTCGATCGGCATATATTCTAAATCCGGCTTTCAACATCACATACGTACACAACAGTTTCGAGAATTACTCACAAAAGTGTACACTATACAACGACAATCTATAGATCAAAACCCACGCAAACTTGCAGAAACAGCAGGCTTTTCCGACATATACGCACAAGACTACAGCGGATATTTTAAAGATATGAAAAACTATATTTTCCTAAATGGCGAAAAAGACCACAAGAAATTTGACCAATAAAGATTTTTAGTCTTGTAAATTTGAAAAACGAACTTCTTGCCTTTCTAGCATAGCCCTACTACATCTTAGAAAGATTGACTATCTTAAACGCTATGTTTAACTTTCTTGGATTTCTTTTCTCTCCTAAAAAGAATCTACAACACATGCTCAATACACATACATGTAAAAAAGCAAGCAAGCGTAGCCTGCATACTTTTTAAAGGATTTTTTGGAATATTTTCCACATCAATAAATAAGATACTTCTAGACGCTCAAATAAATGAATACAATACCAAGCTATCAACATTACCAAACAGTTATCACGATTCAAAAAATAATACTAATACAACACCTACGGCACCACAAGTACCAACCCTTAATCATACCTATCCATTATCATTAGTTTCACGAAATCTCGAAAATATATCCCTAACAAACCTATCGAGACCAAGTTACCAACAAAGCCCAATTCGACACATAATAACAAAACAACCCAACATAGATGACACATACGAACAATTTATAGAACAAACTCATACCACTAACTTGCCTTCTCAGAACAACCATCTTTTTAGCCCGCAATGAGCTGCCAAGTTGGAGTACTCCATCGCTCAATTTCCGATCCAGCCAACATCCAGAGCAACCTCCCCATCGTCCCACTTTTTGCCCATCAACCCACACCTCCACCTCAATCACCTCATGATAACACTTCATCCAGCATGGAATCAGACACTCATTCCAACACAACTGTATATAACACTATCTCTCAATTAAACAACTCCGATATTGAAACCCCCGACGAATTTACCAACTCCGATTCCAGCCCATCTACTTTATCCCAACCTCCCTTTCAACCTATTCATTCCCAAGTCAAAATAGAACCCCCTCCTCCTCCTTCCCCCATTTCAACGGTAGTACCAACATTTTCCCCCTTAACCAGTGAACCATCCGATAAAAATAGCTCTATGAACACACAACTATCTCACGAGCTTGTTAACTTCATCACACTTCAACAACAATTACAGCACCCTCAAACACTAACCATTCACCAACTCTCCCAATCCATAACATCATTCAGTCCATCAACCCCAACTCCCTCTTCAAATTATACCCCTTTGCAAAACCCTACTTCCCCATCAACCCCATCATCTAGTACAAACCGGGCCTACCGAACTTTCAGAAAAAAATCCTACATACTCCATTTCCCTCTAACTCAGGAACATCCACGACTTTTGTCAACCATCCACTTCCTATTAACACAAGAGAAATTCTCTAAATATGTTTACCCTTTTCCCCCAGTACATTTATTTTCATTCAGAACCCAATGACGAAAAACCAAATTATGTAAATGAACTTAAATTGTAAAGCCGACACTAAAAATAAAGGATACCAAGAAATAATGTTTTTTGATTGGGAAAAAAACTATAAAAAGTACAACTAACACGAGATTTAAATTATGACACTATAAAATATCAAGGAATCAGACTCCCTTGTAAAAACTACCAAGGACATTGTGACCCTACCACGAGAACACAAGCAACAATTGTTTGGATCCCTGAAGACACTTGTACCACGTTTCAAGTGGCAAAAATACACGCTAGAATGATAAAATTTCACCGAAAATTTTTTATTGAATCAATTCCTTATGAAGATGTAAACTCTGATCAAGTCAGAAAAACTAATTTTAAATTCAGAACATTTATAATATAGAAAATAAATTGACACGCTTCCAAATTCACCCAGAAACAGAACTTGCAGAAAATATACCAAACTACTTTATAAAACACAAAACTCGGAAATTCTTGTCGAATACGAACAAGGTTTTGACATGAATACAGGAAAATTAGTTAAACAACCAATGGCTTCACATCACTCAACCAGTGACGAAAATTCATACATCCCAGTAAACCTCCTGAAAACACAAAAAATTTTGGTAGAAAAATTAAACCACAAGACGCAGACAGTACAATTTTACAAGAACTGTCACTAATGAACAGCAGTCATTTTGGCGCAATTCACTATGGCAAACAATTAGACATGAAATTAGACTATACAATAAGTGGAATTTTTCAAGAAATGTCTTTAACAGAACTTGAAACATTACATCAATAATGCGAACCTGAAAGAACAAAAGTTTTGCAATCACTTGCACGAGCAGTATTTAAAATCCCTTACGCAGGATATTTACTACCAGGTAACAGATCAAATTTCATTGATTACGAAGAAAACATACTATGACATTACACTTGTACCAAAAAAGTATCACCTTTTTATGTTTTTGAAGACAAAAGATGCTATAAAAGAATCCCAATATTCTACAAAAACAAAGAACATTTGGTTGATACACTCTCTCGAAGAACTTTTATTTGGAATACAGCTGTCTCATGTGATTCAGAAAATAGCCACATTGTAGTAAAATTAAATCCTGAAGAAGATAAATACTACCTTCTCACACCATACCCTACACTTATGCAACCACAAAAAAAAGCTTTCACCTGAAAGCATTAGAGCTATTGCCCGCAATCCAAATATCGATTTACAATCGATCGACGTAATATATTCTAAATCCGACATTCAACATCACATACGTACACAACAGTTTCAAAAATTACTCACAAAAATGGACACTAAATAACGACAATCTATAGATCAAAACCTACGCAAACTTGCAGAAACAGCAGGCTTTTCCGACATATACGCACAAGACTACAGCGGATATTTTAAAGATATAAAAAATTACATTTACTGAAATAACGAAAATAACAGACCAAAAGATATGTCACCAATGAAAGTTTTTAATTTGGTAAATTTGATAAACGAACTTTTTGTCTTTCTAGGATGGCGCTACTACATCTTTGAAAGATTGACTATTTTATAAGCAATGTTTAACTTTCTTGGATTTCTTTTCTCTCTTATAGAAGGAATCTACAACACATGCGCAATACAGATACAAGTAAACAAACAAGCAAGCGCAGCACGCATACTTTTTAAAGGATTTTTTGGAATTTTTTCCACATCAATAAATAAGATACTTCTAGACGCTCAAATAAACGAATACAATACCGAGCTATCAACAACACCTAACAGTTATCACGATTCACAAAATAATTTTATTACAACACCTACGGCATCACAACTACAAAACCTAAACCATAACCATCCATTATCATTAGTATCACGAAATCTCAAAAATATAGCCCTAACAAACCTATCGAAACAAAACTTCCAACAAAGCCCAATTCGACACATAATAACAAAACAACCCAACATAGATGACACATACGAACAAATTATAGAACAACCTCATACCACTAACTTTCGTTCTCAGAACAACCATTTTTTCAGCCCACAATGAGCCGCCAAGTTGGAGCACTCCATCGCTCAATTTCCTATCCAGCCAACCTCCAGAGCAACCTCCCCATCATCCCACTTTTTGCTTTTCCTCCACCTCAATCACCTCATGATAACACTTCATCCAGCATGGAATCAGACACTAATTCCAACACAACGTATATAACACTGTCTCCCAAATTAACAAATCCGATTTTGAAACCCCGGACGGATTTGCCAACTCCGAACCCAGCCCATCTCGTTTTTCCTAACCTCCCTATCAACCTATTCAATCAAAGTCAAAATAGAACTCCCTTCTCCTCCTTCCCCCATTTCAACGGTAACACCCACATATTCCACCTTAACCAGTGAACCATCCGATAACAACAGCTCTATGAACACACAACTATCTCACGAGCTTGATAACTTGATCACACTTCAACAACAATTACAGTACCCTCAAACACTAACCATTCACCAACTCTCCCTATCCATAATATCATCCAATCCATCAACCCCAACTCACTCTTCAAATTATATCCCTTTGCAAAACCCTACTTCCCCATCAACCCCATCATCTAGTACAAACCGAGCTTACCGAATCTTTAAAAGAAAATTCCCAAATACTCCACTTCCCTCTAACCCAGGAACATCCACAACATTTGTCAACCGTTCACTTCATACAAACACGCGAGAATTTCTCCAAATATGTTTACACTTTTCCCCAGCACACTTATTTTCTCTCAAACCCCAATAACGACAAACCAAATTATGTAAATGAACATAAATTGTAAAGCCGACACTAAAAATAAAGGATACCAAGAAATAATGTTTTTTGATTGGAAAATACAACTTGAAAAAGTACAACTAACACGAGATTTAAAATATGACACTATAGTTTATCAAGGAATCAGACCCCCCCTGTAAAACGACCAAGAACATTGCACACAATTGTTTGGATCCCTGAAGATAGTTGTACCACGTTTCAAGTGGCAAAAATACACGCTAGAATAATAAAATTTCACCAGTAATGTTTTATTGAATCAATTTCTTATGAAGATGTAAACCTTGATCAAATCATAAAAATTAAACCTAGATCAAATCAGAAAAACTCCATTTTTTTTCACCCTCAACACCTTAGATAAGAAATAAGACAACGTCATTTCAACAGCACTCCGTGATATTTACGCTTATGAACCAAATATTTACGCTTACTTTAACAAATTTAAACACTTTTCACTAACCTTTCTTTTCCTCACACCCAAAGAACGTGATTTGCACTGTACACACGACGTCATTTTACGAACTAAACAAACACATACGTACACTTACTACCAGTTTATCCAACACCACTACACTCTTAATACATCAACACGAAATCGTCACCATAGATATCAAAACATCAACTATAAAAACACCTCCCCGTTTTTTTTTTAATTTCACCTATTGTAACAAAGACACTAACCTACAAGGCATCCTCCAAAGTTTCGATCCTATCACCCAGATGTATATATTCTGTCCCCTTACTAAACTCCTCAACGTAGACGAAGCCCGACCACTAATCGTCCCTCACGACTTCTTCCAGCCCGTTGAGATCCCTATCCTAGAATTCGTACACAACATTCGCTATAATCATAAACTACATAACCTTATTCAAAACAACTGTATGAACTCACTCTAACCTAGCACTGAAGAACACAACATCCTTAAAGCACTCGAATTGCTTTGGCCACTTCTTCAGACTAAATGTATCATCCATTTGTTCCACGACGTTTTCGCCCATGGATTCTTCACCGACAATTACGTAATATGAAATAAATACTTTACTAACAAATTCGACGAAAAACTAACCATTCTTATTAAATGTTTTCTTTTTTTTCATGGGCCCTAATCATCAATCATCTACAAAACAAAAAAGCAAAAAAAAAGCTTAAAATAGATTCATAAATTTCATTAACCAATTTCGATAATTGAAGCAGTAAAATTCTCCCGTACAGAGCAATAAATTGATTTATAATTTTTATCCATGCAGTTAATATTCTTACAAATGAAAATATATTAATAATTTAAAACCCCAAATCAGGCAGTAAACTTCATAAATTCAAAGTAATAAATTAATAAAAATTGTTCATAAATTGCAAAAGCAGTACTAACGTTTTCAAAGACGCTTCTTTCTATTCTCTTGCCTAAATATTCTATCCAAATTTGCATTGCTCGCCCACAAAAAAAATTGTTTAAAATAATGAGTTTGAGTTTCAACTTTCACTGATAACAACTCTAACAAATTTAACACGTTTCAAATTTTCCTTTAACCCGGTTGGAGAGGAATTATTTAATAATCCAAACTAACCAACGCAAACTTACTAAATACCATAAACCACAACCTAACAGCACGACTAAGAAAAGAAAACCCACGGTACCCAAACTGGATTAGCACCAGCTTAGAACTGGATAAATTATTCTCTTAAAAACTACTTTTAAGTCTGAACACAAAAGAACAAAACATCAAAATGTCAAAAGACAATCCAAAACAAACAGTTTGATTTTTGAGAAAAAGACACAACTAGGACAACAAAAGAAAAAACCAGTAATAAAAAAGGCACGAAAAAATTGAACTAAAACAGGACCCTCCAAAAAAGAGCATGAGTTTATACCCTCACTCCTGACTTAACCCACCAGAAAGGACGTCCTGAGCATGCTCTATAGCCGTCCCCATCCACCGTGCTACATCCACGCTTTATGACACCCGCGACCCTAATTTTGACGAGAGTTACTCAATTGTGAGTAGCTCTGAAAAATAACCGAACTAAATAATAATGCTTTTGCAATAAAAACTAATACAATATCATGACTAAAAACAAGGTTAACAAAAATTTATTTATGTAAATAATACAATGCAGTATATAGATAATATACAGCCCAAAGACGAGCAACAAGGAACTTGACAACCCAATCACACTCCAACTACGGAATGGCGAGACACACCTGACATGCTACCTACAGTTACTACACCCAACGGATTTAGAGTACGACTTGGCATCGCAGCAAAGGAAACCAATTGCAACCAACAAATGGTCATCTAGATGTTCAAGTATACGTATAGATCCAAGTCACCAGGCACTGCATCCAAAGTCAAACTACATGCCACTCCCGAACGAGATTGGACCATTGCTATTCTCTAAAATCAACCAGATCAACACATATCACAACCGATCAGAAATCATAATACAATCTCCCGAAACTATCGTGACAACACCTCTTCTTTCAAACCAGAAAAAATGAATATGCTCGCAACCTCTAAAGAAAAACACCATCATCCATCCTTCACTACACTAAAACATTAAAAAACTAAAATTCTCTAAACCCCGGATGGGTGGAACCAGATCTAAACTAGTATTTATCATTGGTTATTTTTATGATCCCTATTTATCCCTATAATTCTTATTTATTTTATAAAAATATTATTTATCCCTATAAAATATTGAATACTAACCAATCATACTCCATCAAACTAACAACCCACTAATTTGTAAGTATTGAAACTACTTGTAGTTTCAACACCAGAACAATTTGATTTAAACTTAGATTGCAGTTGTTATCATACTGGAACTAACTCGCGTAAACCGGTGTACACTAGATCTATTGAGACTAGGAGATATAAGAGTACGATTAAGATTGGTATTAGACTAAGAACTTGCACGAATCTATCCGGCCGAAAATACGATAGCGTGACGAGCAGACGGTGTACCTCATTTGAAATTGCTCTATGAGTATAGTAACCAATACATACCTCACGATGTGCTGAATAAATAACTTCACGCATAAAATTTCATTTATGGGTAAAGAAAAAAATGTTGATGGAGAAAGTCACCCGATACAACTCAACCCAACACAAAGCATCACACTCCTGTATTCTAAATGGTTTCGTTCCCAAGTCTAGCAGATTTTTCGAAGCCTATATTGATTGAGCACTAGTATCATTATAATCGAGCGTCAAAAGTTCATGACATATGACAAGGTAGTTTGAAACCAGAGCAACTTCATATTTAATTAGAAAATGTGTACGATTTCAAGCGGTGATTGTCGAAACGTTTGCCTACGCATTGCAACCAAAGATGCACAGGAACCAACCGAAAAGTAATCATTTGGCAAAGGAAGCATCAGGACATAACCTTTTGACTCCGAAAACAACCAACGAATCCGATCACCTCAAAACCAATCTCAGAAAAAACCTCCCCAATTTGATCAGTCAAAACGATTGCAGCATCAACAGTGACGAAATCAGTAGCAAACACGGTGCGCCGTCAGAAGGTTTGCAAAATGCAAAATGAAGGGTGATTACGTACCTGTATTGGCTTAATTGCTGGTATTGATTGTGAAAATATGTGCGATAAGAAAAAAACCCTAATAGTTAAGCAGTAGAGAAAGAATATGATGTGATAAAATTTCGGTGGTATTATTAAGACATTTTATTATATGCAAGAATTGCAAAGTAGCACTGAACAACTTTTACTTAAAAACGCTATGCTTTAAAAGCAAGCAGTAATAGGCAGAGATAGGATACATTGGGACCAAATAACAAATGAGCACTTAGCCTGAATTTAATTCTTTTTAATATATCTACACACGCGTTTTTTTTGTACGGCCAGGTTTACGAATATTTATTTTGCATTTCCAACCAATGGAGTAAATGAACTAAGTTTGCAGATGATGCTGGGTAAATGTTTTTTGGCTGGAGTATTTATTCTACTTGAACACTAAAAAGACATTTCAAGCACATTTTTCAAAATCGTTTTCGGGCACTTGGACGTTTCATGGAGACCTCTGCCGAAAGCTTAGTACAACAGAAAGCTTAGTACACAGCATATTTGCATTTTAATTACCTATTTTTCCGCAGTTTTTTCGGGTAGTATGATTATGAAATCCGATTTTACATCGAACCATTTTTTTTACATACGAGAAGTTAGCGAACCTAATGTTTTAGTATGAATTTAGTTTTTCCGAGCTAACTCGCAAATAAAAGTTCTCTTTTGGCATTTTTTCACGATCTGCATTATTGAAAATACCATTACATCTGTTTTCTGCTTTATTTTTGGTTAGTGATTGCCGTTAGTCCAGCGAGCGTGATGGAAGGACGACAAAGAGAAGGACGTAAGATTTCTAAGCTACTTATAGGATGTTCAATGCCGCAGTTAACACTACATAGCATTGCGAAAATATTAGCATCTATAGTAGCCTCATTCGTTGGCTGGTTTTCTCAAATACGCAATGGCCCGTGGCGCTGATGTAAAATTGTGAGAACCCAAATCTCGAGGTTCCAGCTTCGAATCCGACTTATAATAGAAGTTTTGATAATTCGAGACTTATTTCTATCTGTTACTTTTTTCACTTTTAGCTGCTTCTGGCCGTTTTCTGGTTTTTGTTTGGAACGTTTTCATTAAAATTTTATTCGGTTGAAAAGGTTGCTGCATTTTTTATATTGTCATAATACTTCATGTTGCGTGGTTTGTTGGCTAGCTACTCTAAAAGGAACATAGAACATTCGAGTTGCAAATTTTCTTAATGCTTAGGTAGGTTGCCTTAACGACATGTGCCTCTAAATGAATGATTTTTGACTTCCTGCTAGTATTGTATCGACTAGTTCGCAACGCTTTGCTTATGATTTATGGAAAATGCTGCAAAGTTTTGCTGCATGAATGCTAAAAATGGTTGGCTAACAATTTTCCTAGAGGCGTTACTTTTTTAGGTGTCATGGACTCTTTTGGAATCTGTTAATTTAATTAAGTTTCTTCCGGACTCTGGTGTATAGTCCGTAATTAAGTGTTTTCCGGAATTGTTATATCAATTAACAATTAGATATTTTGACAAATGACAAAACTAAATTTTTCCTGGCACATAAAATTTTCGGAAAAATAGTTAGAAAAATGCAGTCCTCAACTCAGCTCAAAAGTGTGATTTATCTGGTTACACAAAGCAATTGTAATTACATCACTTTATCAGTGCAAAGTTCAAGCAGACAACCTTCACTTAATTCTCGTCAAAGTCTGAACTTTGCTCAGAACTTTGATATATACGAAGAATTTAATTTGCCTCATGAAGAGAATCGTAAAATACGACTGCTTACTGGCCTTGTTGTCTACTAGGTTGTCTATTTTTACTAGGTAACTATCCATTTTGTTTGCAAATGAGCGAAGTAAATTTTTCTTCTGGTTAACCATGGATATTTTATTTCATCAGTTTATCTAACATCAAATTACTGTTTCACGGACAGTGTCTGAGGGTAGAGTTAACGTATCAGAGACGCATATTTTACCAGATTGAATCTAACAAGGTAAACTCGTCTCGTTGATGGCCACGGACACATTTTGAGGATCGTAAACCCCGCTTAGTTTTAGTGCCCAGCTGATCCATTCTTCTAATTTTCAACTGATCACACAGATTTTTGAAAACTATCTCGAGGAAATTAAAGTAAAATAAATCTCTTGTTGCGATTAGTGTTTTATCCATTTTTCCAGAGCCAGTAAAAAAGATAGCGAAACTCTACAAATGAAGGAAACTATTCCACCGGCGAAGCTTAACTCTTACATTTCTTAATTTTCAACATATTTTTTTACATCAATTTATCGGTTTATGAAGAGAAGGCAGAGTTAACTTTCATTAGGTACAATATCTACAACATTGAATTTGAAGTAATATACAAAACTTAAGAAAACTATTCTATGTTTGATTAACCCTTTGATAAAACTGGTCCTTTACATACCACCAGCGACACGATTTGACGATCGTAAGTTCCATTTATATTCAGAGTCCAGCTCATCGAGTCTTCTAATCGTGGCCAGATCTAACTGATTTGTTAATATTCTCTCGAAGAAATTAAAGTACAGCAACTCAGGTCCAATATTTTGAGGTCTTCGCAGAAGAGCCGGCACAAATGATCGAAAATCGTTTCCTCGGATAATCAAAACTTTGAGATGTTTTATTTTTCGAAGAATGTCAATGGTTATTTTCCATAGGTTCTCAAAGTTGATCACAATGGATTGTTCTTTTTCAATTTTAAGTATCCTCAGCGCCGATAAGTCTGAAGAACTGAAGAAGTTATTCAACAGTTGCGCATTAAATGCATCATAAAAATACAAAGTTCTTCCAATTTCGAAAGGTTTGGTGTGTAAATACGAGATAGAAAATTTAAGTTGGCTTTGAGAGTTCGCAAGTTTTCCGAATTTTTAAACAGAGGTGTTTCATTTGTTTGTACGTTTTCCAAGAAACTGGAAAGCATAAGGTTTTCTAGGTTAGGAAAATTAGTATTTAGAAGCTTAGTGATTGACGCTGCGTTTCCATGTCGAAATTTCAATTGAAGTGTTTTGATTTGGTCTAAGGTTCGACTATTCGAAGTTGTCGAAGTTGCCAACTCCACTATATTAGACTTGAATGAAACAATTTTTGGCATTTCGTTGAGAATCTTTGTTTTAAACGTGTGTGAACTAGGACAAGTACTCATCACAGCCAGATCCTCGACATTCGGAAACATCTTGACGATTTTATGTACAAAGTCAAATTGATATAACTGCTTCTGAGTGATTGTCAGTTTTTTGACATGATGCGCATATCTACCTTTGATGGTGGCCAGTTCACGGCCAAACATTATACTGATGCTCAAGGCAATTGTTGTAGCCTGAGATGTCCCCTTTTTTCAAAAATATCATCAGTAAATTGAATGACTTTTGGTATTGTATCAGGTGAGGGATAACGTAAAGATAACAAAACAGACTTCAGTTTTACATCAAATAATTTGTAGAATTGGTTGCAAATTAAAAATTTTTGTTGTTCAAAATATTGCTTTAAAGCATCCTGCTGTTTTTCCTGCTGAATGGTGCTATAGCAGTACAATGTCGAGTCAATCAAAAGTTGATCAAAATTCCAGTTAGTTGAGTTTTTAAATGGCTGAGAAAATATTGTTGTTTAAGTTTTTCGCCACTATTTAAAAATCTGGGTAATAAAATGAAATAGGTAAGTTTCAGTGAACAGTTGTTAATAGTGTGGTATAAATGTAAACTTGTTGATCTGAAGGCAAGAACGTATTCAAGTTTGTTGGAATCTAATGAAGAAATAAGAAGCTCGCAAATTTTTTGAATAATTATTTCTGGAAGATAGGGGAAAAATCTGTAGCAATTGCAGTAGACCTATTCATTTCCTAAAGGAAGAGAGCTGCTTGAATCAGGTTGAAGCTTTGAATGTTGTGTCTCCTAAGGTTTTTAGAGAACTCTTGCTTACATTTTTTTTTGCTAAAAGTTTCAAAAAATAAAAAAACTTAGATATTTGAAAGTCTCCTCAAGCAAAGTAAACAACAAAGTGACATTTTTTGCATCTACTAAATCAACTCGGAATGGTTTTGAGGCGAATTAATTCGCACATTTCGTGTTATCTGAATGCAATATATTGCTTGTTTCAAACACTCATAACTTTACAGCATGCTACTAACAGCCAATTAAAAAATGAAAATCTAACCATCTCGATCTGAAATAACTTATCACTTTTTTTTTCGAAAGTCTGAATAATAAAACTTGTTCAATACACAGTGTTCATTAATTAAACAGCTTTAATTTTTTGATATGAAACTGGTATAAACATAACAATTGGCCAACAAAACTACGAGATTGTTATTATACGTAGTTTTGTTTGTTGTTTAGTCACTCAGTTTTTTCTTGTAGAGATGAGTCATGTAAAACGAGTTGTGCAACGAGAAGATTGGTCTGAAGACAGAACGAATTCAAACAAAAACTTTCACCCTGACTCCAGCTCGACAATTTTTTTTTTAATGACAGAAGCCTGGACATTTTTTTAACACGAAAGTTTTGAAATTTAGCTTTGCATCACTTGCAACACAAATTAAATGCCGGTGCTCAGGCTTGAAAATTTTTAGATGTCATAAAACTGAGTTAAATTTTGTTTCTATAATTTTGCAAAAAAAACTGAGTTTTGCAATTTTCATAAAAGAAATAGCAAACCATCAATCCTTTAATGGACGGATAAATTAGAAATTTTCTCATTTCAAAAACTAAATTTAGGGTTAGTACTCATTTCGCGAAAGAAAAAATGGTTAAAATCAAAATAATAAGTAAAAATCATTTTTTTTTTGCCAAAGTTGTTGGCCAAAAAATCTTGATTTTTGAATATATAACGCATGAAGACCTCTCAATTTCTTATTCTCAAAAAATTGTCAAAAAAATCATCTTATCTTTTAAATTAAAAAGTACAAAATCATGTTTTTCGAAAATAAGTTTGAATTCTATTTTTCTGCAGGCAGGTTTAAGGAAATACAACAATACGATTTTTGAAGACAGCCATACTATCTCTGATAATTCCACCTAATTATAAATCCGCCAGTTAAACAGAAAAAAAATTACACGGAGAAGCGATCAGCCAATAATCATGTTTTTCTGAGAAGAAAACCTTCAGTTTGGCAGAGCCCACGTCGATCCATGATTTTACAATGACGGATGCTCGATTTTAGTTGACAAATTGTCAAGTGAAAAAATGAAGCAGTGATTTTGTTAGACGAGTTGTTGCACAGAAAACATCGATGATCCGGCCGCAAAAAATGGATTGCGGAAATCGCTCGATGTAAATCTGGCAACCAGCTACCCCTT
This sequence comes from Symsagittifera roscoffensis, assembly GCF_963678635.1. Lineage (NCBI taxonomy): Eukaryota > Metazoa > Xenacoelomorpha > Acoela > Convolutidae > Symsagittifera > Symsagittifera roscoffensis. The sequence continues at coordinate 44,748,098 of NC_087066.1, read as the reverse complement.
CAGTTATCGAGGCAACTTTCATCATTGTGAATTAGAGAGCTGTAACTCAATAAATAAACTTCGGTGTACAAGTTGCTTCGTGAGAAAAAAGTTTGACGAATGTCGCAATAAACTATTGAATAACAGTATTTTTTCTGCGTGATCACTCATTATTTTGAATTGCTGACTAGAAAAATTGATCTGTTCAAGAAAATAATCAACCTCGCAAAAAGGAAAACAGTATGAAAACAAATATTGTCTTTAAGCAATAAATTAACACATGGTTACTGTACAAATATGAAAAAAAAATTGGTTGATGGACAGGTGTATTGAACAGAGTTTTTGGTTTGCTAAAATATTCACCAATTAATAGAATAGGCGGCTTCAACTTGTGAGAAGAATAAAATTGAGACAAAGTTTCAGACAGAAACTTAAAAAATTTGTGGCACGTTCACATTAGTAGGTACATGTGAACAAAAAAACTGACGTTTTAAGCCAGACGGGTATACATAAATTACCGTTTTATGATGTCATAAATTTTTATAACAAGTATCAAAGGGTATTTTCAAAACTTGTTTTTCTAAGAGCGAACTCTCATTTTACAAGCATTTGGTTCGCTGAAACAACTTTTTGAGCAATAGGCATCAAAAATTCGCCAAAATTTGATAATAAATTTCATTGAATTTGATTGATTTTTGTTCACGCATGTTTTTCGTGGTTTATCGAAATTTCAGGGCCTTTTGAGCTGAACGAGCGTCGATATCACTCATTTAAAATAACAAGATAACATGAACTCAAATCCAACTTTTCAAACTCGCTGAAGAGTGAGGATGTAATTCTGGTTCAAAATTTTGCAAGATAAATTGCACCATACAAAGGCTGATAATACTCTAACCAACTTTTATCTTCCCATTTGTTAGTCCCAAATTAGCCAAAAGTTTGTGAAATAAGAAAAAAGTTATTTAAAAACGTGTTTTGCTGTAGAAGCAAGCCTGGATTGCCGTTAACTTGTATCATGACTGGCAAAAAAATAACTTGTAACACTTTGGTTTGATCTTCTCAAAATAATTTAAAAATGTACTCCTGCGAATTGCACTCCTAGTCAAAAAACACTGTTAAGTTTGCAAGATCATGCAAAACTTATGCAAATTGTTTTCACCTTGGAAAATAATAATTTACATGACAACAATTGGACATTGCTAGCAGAACGTCAAGTTGCTTATTTTTCAATGAATTAGGAGTGAGTTCTGACCCTAGTCATTAATTATATCGTGTTCAATGGCCTCAAGAGCTTTTTCTTTAAAAAAAACCCGGACTAGCGAGGAATCAGTGACCATGTCTAAGCTATCGGATGTACGTACGCATGAATCGCTTATAAGTGCTTCCTTCAAGATTGCTTGCTATTTGGGAAACTCGACGAATACTATGTGTTAACTTCCAAAAAAAATGTTTTTTTTTTTTAAATCTATAGTTTTTTACAGAGAAGTGAAATTGCACTGGAGAAATTGCATTGCAATCGAAGTGCACTAAAAGTTCAATAAATCACGAAAAACATGCGAGAACAAAAAACAATTCAATTTAAGGAATTGTAATATCAGAATGTGGCCTATTTTTCCTGTCTATCCCAAAAAAAAACTTCTACGAGCCAAAAAGTTGTGAAATGAGAAAAAGTATATATAAAAACGTGTTTTGCTCTAGTTAATTGCACTTCTAGCCAATAGACAATTTGTATTTGGCAAGATCTTGCAAAACTCATGAATATTGTGTTCATCTTTCAAGATAATGCGAGACTAAATTCATCTTCTGGAGTCTTTTCAAGACAACAATTGGCAGATAAGGCTAGAAGAACGTCAAGTTGGTTTATTTTCAGTGAGAGTAGAGTCACTAGTCACTAAAAATAACGTGTTCAGTGGCCTCAGAAGCATTTTTCAAAATAAACCCAAAAAAGTCAAAAAAAGTTTACGAATCACTGAGCTTGTTCAAGCTAACGGGCTGTACGTACGCATTAATCGCTGATAGATGCTTGCTTCAAGATTGATTACTATTTCGGCCTCTGCACGAAATCTATGTGTTGACTTTCAAAAAAATTGTTGTTTTTTGTACTCTATGGTTTTTTTTAAGACAGAGGTGAAGTTGCACTTCGCATAAACAAGCAAAAATATGACCGATAACGCTTCTGGGAAAAACTGAATGGATAACACTTTCAGTCTACAAAATTTCTTATGGGATGCACGCCAAATATGAATCTATATAACTGCTAAGTGTTGCAGGCCAATTATAACGCATTAGCAGTACCAGTCATTTTGAACAATAATGCCTCAATTTTTACAGCGGATGCAATTTAACTAGTATACGAAAAAGTTAATTAAAAACATCCGACCCTGTCCAGGCTCGAATATCTTATTGTGTTTCGGGTCTCTCTCCCTAACTCTACGCTACAGATCCATGATGTCTTGAATTTTATTTGTAATACAAAAGTTTTAATATCCTTCAAATTGTTAAAACTGGCTGTACATGTCATCTTGTTATTGATCAACTTCAACCTTTTTAAAGTGAACGCTAATATTCGCGACTTAGGTGGGAAAAAAGATATTTCATACTATCACACAAGCTTTGCTTGTGTATTCAATGTTTATCTTGCAAGAAAAATCTTGGCTAGTGACGAAAGCGCAAAGGCGTAAAGCGTAAACGGTAAAACTCAATCTGTTTAGGAGAAATTCCCTATTTGGTTTTGATACCCACATGAACACTCTAAAGCAGACTGTCAATCTTATAAAACTTGCAAAACGAGGAGTCCATTCTGAAAGGAAGGTCGTTTTCATTCCAAATCTTTAGTTGTTTCCTATAACATTTTCGTTGATTGTCCCAAATATCCACTTAAATGGCCATCTATGTATTTTTACGGTTTTTTCTCTGAGTAAAATTTTGAAATCCTTGTTCGGGAATTTTTGATATTTTTTGAAATTTTTTCAGACCAAAAACTAATTGCTAGTTCCTTTTTTTCGTGGGCGCTTATTTTAGCGAGGTAAATTACTTTATCTGTTTGCCTAAAATTGCCTTATGACTTTTATTCATTAGTTTTTTTTTTGATTTTTCTTCTCTGGTTTTTATTGTGATGGTTAATAGTTGTGCTCAAAGTTTCCTCGATTGTTTCTAATTCCATTGTGCAGTTTTGTTTTATAGTTTCATTTGACTTTCTTATAATCTTAATTAGCCTAATTTTTAAAAAGTGAGAGTTCTGGAGAATTATTTTTTTTTTCATGAAATATTAGACTTATCCTAAAAAAAAGGCCCAAAATTATAAAAAAAAAAAAATCGCCCATCTTCTTTTCAAATTGTCAAAATAGTTTGCTATCTTTGTTTTTCTTTTCAAGATTTTTGATATTTCTCGAAGGATTTTTGATGTCTTCCAAGATTCTTTGGCAAAAACTTGCCAAAACAGCCAAGATTTTCTTCAAGATTTTTAAAATATATCAAAGACTGTTGGACTTGGGATGGCTTGAAACATGGGTATCTCCGCGAAACCTAATTACGTTAACTTCATTAACTTCAACTGAAAATTATTTTTTTAAATAAAAGTTTGTTATTTCGAATGATGTATATCTAGCTAGATAAACAGTGGCCAGCAACAACAAAAAAATTGTTGTTTCTTGTACTCTATGGTTTTTCTTAAGACAGAGGTGAAGTTGCACTTCGCATAAGCAAGCAAAAATGTGACCGATAACGCTTCTGGGAAAAACTGAATGAATAACACTTTCAGTCTACAAAATTTCTTAAGGGATGCACGCCAAATATGAATCTATATAACTGCTACTCAATCTACAGCTATCTATCTACTGCTACTCAATAAAACTGCTACTCAATCTATATACTGATAAAACTCAATCTGCTTAGGAGAAATTCACTATTTGGTTTTGACACCCACATGAACACTCTAAAGCAGACTGTCAATCTTATAAAACTTGCAAAACGAGGAGTCCATTCTGAAAGAAAGGTCGTTTTCATTCCAAATCTTTAGTTGTTTCCTATAACATTTTCGTTGATTGTCCCAAAAATCCACTTAACTGGCCATCTATGTATTTTTACGGTTTTTTCTCTGAGTAAAATTTTGAAATCCTTGTTCGGGAATTTTTGATATTTTTTGAAATTTTTTCAGACCAAAAACTGATTGCTAGTTCCTTTTTTTCGTGGGCGCTTATTTTAGCGAGGTAAATTACTTTATCTGTTTGCCTAAAATTGCCTTATGACTTTTATTCATTAGTTTTTTTTTGATTTTTCTTCTCTGGTTTTTATTGCGATGGTTAATAGTTGTGCTCAAAGTTTCCTCGATTGTTTATAATTCCATTGTGCAGTTTTGTTTTATAGTTTCATTTGACTTTCTTATAATCTTAATTAGCCTAATTCTTAAAAAGTGAGAGTTCTGGAGAATTATTTTTTTTTTCATGAAATATTAGATTTATTCTCATAAAATCGCCCATCTTCTTTTCAAATTGTCAAAACAGTTTGCTATCTTTGTTTTTATCTTCAAGATTTTTTGTTATTTCTTAAAGGATCTTTGATGTCTTCCAAGATTCTTGGGCAGGAACTTGTCAAAACAGCCAAGATTTTCTCCTAGATTTAACCAGGATTCTTCAAGATTTTTAAACTATAACAGAGACTGTTGGACTTGGGATGGCTTGACACATGGGTATCTCCACGAAACCTAATATCGTTAACTTAAACTGAAAATTATTTTTTTTATAAAATTCATCTTCTGGAGTCTTTTCAAGACAACAATTGGCAGATAAGGCTAGAAGAACGTCAAGTTGGTTTATTTTCAGTGAGAGTAGAGTCACTAGTCACTAAAAATAACGTGTTCAGTGGCCTCAGAAGCATTTTTCAAAATAAACCCAAAAAAGTCAAAAAAAGTTTACGAATCACTGAGCTTGTTCAAGCTAACGGGCTGTACGTACGCATTAATCGCTGATAGATGCTTGCTTCAAGATTGATTACTATTTCGGCCTCTGCACGAAATCTATGTGTTGACTTCCAAAAAAATTGTTGTTTTTTGTACTCTATGGTTTTTTTTAAGACAGAGGTGAAGTTGCACTTCGCATAAACAAGCAAAAATATGACCGATAACGCTTCTGGGAAAAACTGAATGGATAACACTTTCAGTCTACAAAACTTCTTATGGGATGCACGCCAAATATGAATCTATATAACTGCTAAGTGACGCAGGCTAATTATAACGCATTAGCAGTACCAGTCATTTTGAACAAGAATGCTTCAATTTTTACAGCGGATGCAATTTAACTAGTATACGAAAAAGTTAATTAAAAACATCCGACCCTGTCCAGGCTCGAATATCTTATTGTGTTTCGGGTCTCCCTCCCTATCTCTACGCTACAGAACCATGATGGCTTGAATTTTATTTGTAATACAAAAGTTTTAGTATCCTTAAAATTGTTAAAACTGGCTGTACATATCATCTTGTTATTGATCAACTTCAACCTTTTTTAAAGTGAACGCTAATATTCGCAACTTTGGTGGGAAAAAAAGAGATTTCATACTATCACACAAGCTTTGCTTGTGTATTCAATGTTTATCTTGCAAGAAAAACCTTGGCTAGTGACGAAAACGCCAAGGCGTAAAGCGTAAACGGTAAAACTCAATCTGCTTAGGAGAAATTCCCTATTTGGTTTTGATACCCACATGAACACTCTAAAGCAGACTGTCAATCTTATAAAACTTGCAAAACGAGGAGTCCATTCTGAAAGAAAGGTCGTTTTCATTCCAAATCTTTAGTTGTTTCCTATAACATTTTCGTTGATTGTCCCAAAAATCCACTTAACTGGCCATCTATGTATTTTTACGGTTTTTTCTCTGAGTAAAATTTTGAAATCCTTGTTCGGGAATTTTTGATATTTTTTGAAATTTTTTCAGACCAAAAACTGATTGCTAGTTCCTTTTTTTCGTGGGCGCTTACTTTAGCGAGGTAAATTACTTTATCTGTTTGCCTAAAATTGCCTTATGACTTTTATTCATTAGTTTTTTTTTGATTTTTCTTCTCTGGTTTTTATTGCGATGGTTAATAGTTGTGCTCAAAGTTTCCTCGATTGTTTATAATTCCATTGTGCAGTTTTGTTTTATAGTTTCATTTGACTTTCTTATAATCTTAATTAGCCTAATTCTTAAAAAGTGAGAGTTCTGGAGAATTATTTTTTTTTTCATGAAATATTAGATTTATTCTCATAAATTCGCCCATCTTCTTTTCAAATTGTCAAAACAGTTTGCTATCTTTGTTTTTATCTTCAAGATTTTTTGTTATTTCTTAAAGGATCTTTGATGTCTTCCAAGATTCTTGGGCAGGAACTTGTCAAAACAGCCAAGATTTTCTCCTAGATTTAACCAGGATTCTTCAAGATTTTTAAACTATAACAGAGACTGTTGGACTTGGGATGGCTTGACACATGGGTATCTCCACGAAACCTAATATCGTTAACTTAAACTGAAAATTATTTTTTTTATAAAATTCATCTTCTGGAGTCTTTTCAAGACAACAATTGGCAGATAAGGCTAGAAGAACGTCAAGTTGGTTTATTTTCAGTGAGAGTAGAGTCACTAGTCACTAAAAATAACGTGTTCAGTGGCCTCAGAAGCATTTTTCAAAATAAACCCAAAAAAGTCAAAAAAAGTTTACGAATCACTGAGCTTGTTCAAGCTAACGGGCTGTACGTACGCATTAATCGCTGATAGATGCTTGCTTCAAGATTGATTACTATTTCGGCCTCTGCACGAAATCTATGTGTTGACTTCCAAAAAAATTGTTGTTTTTTGTACTCTATGGTTTTTTTTAAGACAGAGGTGAAGTTGCACTTCGCATAAACAAGCAAAAATATGACCGATAACGCTTCTGGGAAAAACTGAATGGATAACACTTTCAGTCTACAAAATTTCTTATGGGATGCACGCCAAATATGAATCTATATAACTGCTAAGTGACGCAGGCTAATTATAACGCATTAGCAGTACCAGTCATTTTGAACAAGAATGCTTCAATTTTTACAGCGGATGCAATTTAACTAGTATACGAAAAAGTTAATTAAAAACATCCGACCCTGTCCAGGCTCGAATATCTTATTGTGTTTCGGGTCTCCCTCCCTATCTCTACGCTACAGAACCATGATGGCTTGAATTTTATTTGTAATACAAAAGTTTTAGTATCCTTAAAATTGTTAAAACTGGCTGTACATATCATCTTGTTATTGATCAACTTCAACCTTTTTTAAAGTGAACGCTAATATTCGCAACTTTGGTGGGAAAAAAAGAGATTTCATACTATCACACAAGCTTTGCTTGTGTATTCAATGTTTATCTTGCAAGAAAAACCTTGGCTAGTGACGAAAACGCCAAGGCGTAAAGCGTAAACGGTAAAACTCAATCTGCTTAGGAGAAATTCCCTATTTGGTTTTGATACCCACATGAACACTCTAAAGCAGACTGTCAATCTTATAAAACTTGCAAAACGAGGAGTCCATTCTGAAAGGAAGGTCGTTTTCATTCCAAATCTTTAGTTGTTTCCTATAACATTTTCGTTGATTGTCCCAAAAATCCACTTAACTGGCCATCTATGTATTTTTACGGTTTTTTCTCTGAGTAAAATTTTGAAATCCTTGTTCGGGAATTTTTGATATTTTTTGAAATTTTTTCAGACCAAAAACTGATTGCTAGTTCCTTTTTTTCGTGGGCGCTTATTTTAGCGAGGTAAATTACTTTATCTGTTTGCCTAAAATTGCCTTATGACTTTTATTCATTAGTTTTTTTTTGATTTTTCTTCTCTGGTTTTTATTGCGATGGTTAATAGTTGTGCTCAAAGTTTCCTCGATTGTTTATAATTCCATTGTGCAGTTTTGTTTTATAGTTTCATTTGACTTTCTTATAATCTTAATTAGCCTAATTTTTAAAAAGTGAGAGTTCTGAAGAATTATTTTTTTTTTCATGAAATATTAGATTTATCCTAAAAAAAGGGCCCAAAATTATAAAAAAAAAAAAAATCGCCCATCTTCTTTTCAAATTGTCAAAATAGTTTGCTATCTTTGTTTTTCTCTTCAAGATTTTTTGATATTTCTTGAAGGATCTTTGATGTCTTCCAAGATTCTTTGGCAAAATTTTGCCAAAGCAGCCAAGATTTTCTTCTAGGTTTAGCCAGGATTCTTCAAGATAATTAAAATATATCAAAGACTGTTGGACTTGGGATGGCTTGACAAATGGGTATCTCCGCGAAACCTAACTTCATTAACTTCAACTGAAAATTATTTCTTTTTATAAAAAGTTGTTATTTCGAATGATGTATATCTAGCTAGATAAACATTGGCCAGCTACAACAAAAAAATTGTTGTTTTTTGTACTCTATGGTTTTTTAGGACAGAGGTGAAGTTGCACTTCGCATAAACAAGCAAAAATATGACCGATAACGCTTCTGGGAAAAACTGAATGGATAACACTTTCAGTCTACAAAATTCTTTAAGAGATGCGCGCCAATTATGAGTTTATATAACTGCTAATTGACGCAGGCCAATTATAACGCATTAGCAGTACCAGTCATTTTGAACTAACATGCCTCAATTTTTACAGCGGATGCAATTTAAATAGTATACGAAAAAGTTAATTAAAAACATCCGACCCTGTCCAGGCTCGAATATCTTATTGTGTTTCGGGTCTCCCTCCCTAACTCTACGCTACAGATCCATGATGGCTTGAATTTTAAATGTAATACAAAAGTTTTAATATCCTTAAAATTGTTAAAATTGGCTGTACATATCATCTTGTTATTGATCAACTTCAACCTTTTTAAAGTGAACGCTTATATTCCCGACTTAGGTGAAAAAAAAAGAGATTTCATACTATGCTTACTCTATAATTCCCAACAAATGAATGGGTAATACAATAAAAGAAGTATTAAACTTATATCGCATGCTAATAATAATTCAAAGTATTCGTTTTCTAATTAGCCTTGAATATCTCATAGCTCTTTGAAATGCTTCAAGATGAGCTCGAATGCATGTCTAGATCTTTATGCGTAGTCGGGGTGATACAAATTGTCAGTCGTATAAATGTCTTTAATCCTCGATGTCGTTAATAGGATCTCTCTAGTTCCATTTAATCTTGCTAGCAGTTCGTCGTTCTGGTAATTGACCATTTTTGCCCGAAAACTATCCAATCCCATTAATGTGGTCGAAATAGCTCAAAGTTGTCGTTGCTGGTCACTAAGTTGGCGAAGTAGTCTGCCATCTGGATCGAAGTCCGTATGTGTTTATGAAAGGCGTTGACTCCGAATCTTCGAAAAGTGATCCAGAAATTAAGGGAGCGGAATCTTCGGCCTAAATATAAAAAGTTCTCTTGTCGAGGAAAAAAATGGTCGCGTCAAAGCGGCTGAAAATTTGGGATGATAGCGAGAGTATAAAGTTTTTTATTGCTTTTCCTCTGAATCAAAACTATTTCAGAGAGCATTGCTATTAAAAAATGGAAAGTTTCAGTAAATAGAGCTTTTAATTAAAAGAATTTTCAATTTAAGTAAATTTATCTACTAGTGGTCATGCTTATATCAACAACTGATGCGGCCTTACTGTAGCTGATTTTGAACTAATAGTAAAATTTTGAAGATTATCAAAGAAGCAAGTTGGATTCAGAAGTACGATAACTGTGGTTCCTGCAAATCGCAAGAGGAGCTATCAGCAGAAATAGATTTAGGGAGGAAGATTTGACCAAATGCGGACCCAAAGGGTCCCCCACCCTTTGTACTTATTTGAGATATCCATCTTTGGCTGACGGACTCTAAAGCTTTTCAAGGCGCCTTCGCCAAAATATACTTATACTGCGGGGGAAGCGCGTGCCAAAAAAAAGGGCAATTTTTGGTGAACATTTTCAAAAAAGTGCCTAATATTGCCTTTTTGGCCTGTGTTTTCAAAAATTTGCCTGCGACGCAGAAAGTTTGGTTGACATGGGGTCTTTTTAGTGCATTGGGAGAGCTTGGAAAATCAATTTGGATGTCTTAGAAAACAAGGATGAAAAAAATTAAGCTACTAGTGGTCATGCTTAAATCAACAATTGATGCGGCCTTACTATAGCTGATTTTGAACTAATAGTAAAATTTTGCAGATTATCTAAGATGCAAGTTGGATTCAGAAGTACGATAACTGTGGTTCCTGCAAATCGCAAGATGAGCTATCAGCAGGAACGGACTTAGTGATGAAGGTTTGACCAATTGAGGACCCAAACAGTCACCAACTTTGTACTGTTTTGAGGTACCCAATTTTGGCGAACTGACCCTAAACTTTCTTCAAGGCGCCTTCGCAAAAATATACTATATTTGCGGAGGATGCGCGCGCCAAAAAACCGCCATTTTTTTGGTAAATATTTTCCAAAAAGTGCCCAATAATGCCTTTTTCGGCCTGTGTTTTCAAAAATTCGCCTGCCACGCAGAAAGTTTGGTTAACATGGGGCCTCTATAGTGCATTGGGCGGGCTTGGAAAATCAATTTGGATGTCTTAGGGCGACAAAAGAAGGGCGAAAAAACTTTTGAATTTTTTATAGTTTCATTTGATTTTGTAGAAATCATATTTAGCCTACTTTTTAAAAGTGAGAGTTCTGGAGAATGGTTCATTGTTTTTCCATAAGATATTAGATTTTTCCTCAATAAAAAAGCCCAAAAATATATTGAAAAAAAATCGCCCATCTTCTTTTCGAAATGTCAAAACAGTTTGCAATATTTGTTTTTCTCTTCAAGATTTTTCGATATTTCTTGAAGGATCTTTGATGTCTTCCAAGATTCTTTGGCAAGACCTGACCAAAACAGTCAAGATTTTTTTCTAGATTTAACCAGAATTCTTCAAGATTTTTAAAATATATCAAAGACTGTTGGACTTGGGATGGCTTGACACATGGGTATCTCCGCAAAACCTAATTTCGTTAATTTCAACTGAAAATTATTTCTTTTTATAAAAGTTTGTTATTTCGAATGATGTATATCTAGCTAGACAAACATTGACCAGCGACAACAAAAAAATTGTTGTTTCTTGTAGTCTATGGTTTTTTTAAGACAGATGTGAAGCTGCACTTCGCATAAACAAGCAAAAATATGACCGATAACGCTTCTGGGCAAAACTGAATGGATAACACTTTCAGTCTACAAAATTTCTTAAGAGATGCACGCCAAATATGAATTTATATAACTGCTAAGTGACGCAGGCCAATTATAACGAATTAGCAGTACCAGTCATTTGGAACTAACATGCCTCAATTTTTACAGCGGATGCAATTTAACTAGTATACGAAAAAGTTAATTAAAAACATCCGACCCTTCCCAGGCTTGAATATCTTATTGTTTTTCGGGTCTCCCTCCCTAACTCTACGCTACAGATCCACGAGGGCTTGTTTTTTTTATTAATAGTGATTATAATATTTTTTTAATACCCAGCATGCTATATCGCATGCTCATTTAAAACATGCTATCCATTTTCTTATTTGTCTGGAGTCTCTCATAAGTCTTTGAAAAGCTTCAAGATGAGCTCGAATGCGTTGTCTAGATCTTTTTACGTAGTCTGGATGCTACAAATTGCGAGTCGCAGAAAATAAGCTTCATCAATCTCCCATGGCGTCCAATGGATCTCTCTAGTTCCTTCAATCTGGCTAGCAGTTCTTTGTTCTGGTCGTTGCTCACTTTAGCCCGGAAGCAAACCAGTCCCATAGACTATGGTCGAAATAGCTCAAAGTTGTCGTTGCTGGTCACTAAGTTGGCGAAGTAGTCTGCCATCTGGATCGAAGTCCGGATGTGTTTCTGAAAGGCGTTGACTCCGAATGTTCGAAAAGTTATCCAGAGTTTAAGAGAGCAGAATCTTCCGCCTAAATATAAAAACTTCTCTTGTCGAGAAAAAAAAGGTCGCGTCAAGGCGGCTTGAAATTGGGGATGACAGCGCGAGTATAAATTCATTGTTACTTTTTCTCTGAGTCAAATTAATTTAAGAAAACATTGTTTTTTAAAAACGGAAAGTTTCAGTAAATGGCACTTTTAAATAAAAGAATTTTCAATTTAGATAAATTAAGCTAGTAGTGGTCATGCTTAAATCAACAAATGATGCGGCCTTACTGTAGCTGATTTTGAACTAATAGTAAAATTTTGAAGATTATCAAAGAATCAAGTTGGATTCAGAAGTACGATAACTGTGGTTCCTGCAAATCGCAAGAGGAGCTATCAGCAGAAATAGATTTAGGGAGGAAGATTTGACCAAATGCGGACCCAAAGGGTCCCCCACCCTTTGTACTTATTTGAGATATCCATTTTTGCCTGACGGACCCTAAAGTTTTTCAAGGCGCCTTCGCCAAAGTATACTAATACTGCGGGGGAAGCGGGCGCCGAAAAAAAGCAGTTTTTGGTCAACATTTCCCAAAAAGTGCCTTATGATGCCTTTTTGACATGTGTTTTCAAAAATTTGCCTGCGACGCAGAAAATTTGGTAAACATGGGGTCTTTATAGTGCTGTGGGAGAGCTTGGAAGATCAATTTGTTTGTCTTAGAAAACAGGGGCGCCAAAACTCTGAATTCCGCTCCCCCCTCGAGCAAATCCTAGATCCGCCCCTGGCTTTCAGGCTTTCAGTAGGCCTAAACATACGTGGTTTAGAAGGGTCTATTTGCATTTAAATTAAAATTATTTTTATGTTTAAAAAAAATAGCGGAACGTTGTTACACAGCTGATCATTTTGAATTTTGTTTAAAAATTCATGTCCTGTTAAAGGAAGTAAACGTTTTTGATTGTAAAAAAAATGAGACCCACTGGTATTTACCAGTGACCGAAATCAACAGGTTGCGATGATTTTTTCTCATGTTGCAGATGCAACGGGTCAACCAATGCAACGGGTCAATGCACTAGCCAGTTTGACCTTGTATTTGATCCAGACAGCTGAACAGTCGAACTGAATCAGTATCAAATCGAAATCACATTTTCCTATAGAACAAAAAAAGTTGATATAAATGAGCTGCGACATTTTGTCCCGACGTTAAATGTTTCCTATGTAGGAGCTTTTTTATTAAAATCTTAAGTAATGTTGCTTTATTAATAAGTTCCTTGGGGTTATAGCAGGAGTGGAATCAGATGGTGGGGGTTGAATTGGGGGATCGGACACCCCTCGATGATGAACTCGACTCCCTCATCAACCAAATGGTCGCCCCTGTAGTAATAACTTATGACATCCATTTTCGGCCGAACAAGCCTAAAATTTTTCTAAAGGCCTCTTTGGCGTCTTATACCCAATTATAAATTTGATCGGCCTAAAAACAGAAATCAGCCCCCTTCAGCCATCAAGAAAAACTTAGATCCGCCCCTGGTTACAGGGTTCTTTCAGTTTTCCTTTTGAGACTGATTTTCAGCGAAAAATGAGTTAATCGCCCAAAACGTACACTCATTTTTTCAAAACGTTATAAAAATTTCTTTTTCGCTCATTTCCAGCTTAACAAAAAAAACGTGTAAAAATTTTTTTCGCTTTTTTTTATGATGATGTATTCTTGAGCGTTGCCAGTACGTTGTGTCAACCGTAACTCATATATATTCTTATGAATATTACTCTTACTTGAGATTATCAAGTGAGCAGCATGAAATAATTTGCAAAATAGTGCCATCGATGAACAATGGTGTCGAAAAATTGTCATGTTGAATTATTGCAGAGAATTGAGGAGTTTTTGAACTCTTTAGTCGGATTGTTTCTAAGCGAAACTGTATTTTTAAATTTTGACGTGAGTTGAATTCAACATGTTCTTGGAAAGGTTTGGAAACTTTTTTGGGGGTTTTTTATTCTTTGAAATTTTTTTTCTCTTTTTTAGGCTTCAGTTATAGTAGTTTTTATTAGATATGCCAAATTGCCAGAACAGCGCTGTTTTTGAAGAAAAAAGTTTTATTTTAGTTTTTTTTGCGTTTTCTCTTCTTGGAAGTTCTAGAACAGTGGTATATCCTTGACAAATGCACTCTTCCTTTTGGAAAGTTTAGAGAAATGACGACAAAAAATAGTTCATAAAACTGCAACGAAAAGACTCTTTGAAAAATTGGCGACCAGAAATAAAACAAATCCCCTCCTTCCTCCCTCGTCTTCGGCACGCTGCTTGTTGAGAGAAGACCTGTTTTTTGAGAGCTCAATTATGACCTTTTTTGTGATACTGGATCAAAGTTGAATCGCTTAAGAGAAAAATAAGTAAGTGTGTCACTTCCATCTTTGATATCTCTGTCTCTGGCGACGAACATTGTGGCCTCACTAGCAGTAGAGTGAATCACCACTCCTCCCCCTGAGTCAGATGAAGACCAGAACTTAACAAAGTACAAAGTTGTCTCTTTCCCACAAAAGACCCCACTTCAGCAGCTATTACTAGAAACAGCCCCAATAAAATATGATTTTTTTTGGTAACACCAAGGTCTTTGTATAATTCGCTATAATGGGAAACATTAAATGTACTTTTTCTAGATTAGAATCATCTGAGAGGCAATTTGCGAGCCCAGGCTAAGTTTTGATCAGCTATTATCGTTTTTTTTTTGTTACGAGAGTTGAATGAACTATAAAACCTAGAGATGGATAGGGAGTGGCTGCTTACATGTTCTGGTAGTCCAATCTCCTTGGCCAGCCAGTCCATGATCACACTTTTCAGCTCAGTGCAGGCGGGACTGGAAGCCCAGAGTCTCTGAGACGACACCCAGAATGTCTCAAAAAAGAAGGAGTTATATCCAACTGTAAGTGTACATCCAAGTAAATTAAATTAGCTGAATTACTACAGTTAAACAATTATGATTCCATAAATACAAAAAAAAACTGACATGGTTGGTTCCATCATTGTAAGGAAGTTATGAGATTTTAATTTTGGTTTAAAATTTTTGAGAAAGAAGTCTTTTTGATTAATGCTTGGCTGCGTAAGCTTTTCATTGGTTTTTTCTGTTTCCGAAAAAATTTGGTATTTATAATCTTTTCAGATAAACAAACCACGTAGCTTATGTCAATAAACCACCTTTATTTGTCATAATTAAAAACCAGAGTTCACCTGTGGGAAAATAGGCGTAGAAGTTTTGATGGTGCCAATGAGTCACTCCCGGCATAATCAGTCTCTCCACAATTTCTGGAAAATTCTCAAAGAGTTCCGGATCTGGGGGCGCGTTGTCCAGAATAAGTTATTTTAGGTAGCTCGGTTTCACATTGGGATAAACTTTTCTGAATCTCAGGGTATCCAGTTACCTGGCAGAGTAATCGATAATCCGTTTACTGAATTCCTGGTAATGTTCGCTGTTAATTTTGAGTGCAAGTCTACCTAAGGTTGTGTTTTAGATCAACTTCCGATCCGTTGAAAACAAACTTTACTGCTAGATACCGATATGTCATAAGATGGCAAAAAGTCAGAAAACAAACAAGTTAAAACTAAAAGCTTACAATCCATCAAAAGGTCGAACTGTTAATACACCGATTTTTTGCGAAAGAATTTCATCATATTTGAAAGTTTAGGTAAAAAAGAAACTGAATGATACAAAGGCGATAAGGCGAAACACAGGGGCCAAGCGCAGTGTCGCTCAACTTGCGGTATAACATGAACATCTAAAAACATAAGTCGAAAAATATATATATTAATTGTTGAAAAAAAAACAAGGGGAACCAAAATTTTTGTATGCCCCCATAAAAAACAAGTAGGGGCCGAGCTAAAGCTGGCGGTACGTGTTTGATATGGAATGAGTTTGCTATAATGACGCGGAGTGAAAAATATGATTTCAAAAAATGGACTTTGCTGAAAACCTTGGTTGTTTCAGTACCAAAAATAAGTAGGAATAAAAAAAATTGAAATTATTAATTTTTCCAGAAACATAACATTTTTTAAACAAAAAATTATGGAATCGCCGCATCTGCAGGAGCAATTATAGCAACCGGTCCTTTCAATTGAACTTTTCATCTCATATTTGATTGCTTAAAATTTCATAAAATTAAAAAGTTTCTAAAAAAAAGCGTTCCAAAGTTCTAAAAAACGGTAAAAACATTTTCTAATTTCCATATTTTTTCTGGAGAAAGCAAGTTGTGGCAGCTTAAGCATTTAACAATTCCAAAACAAGTTTCTCGATTGAACACAACCTGAAAATTGACACGGTTTTTTTCGCGTAAAATCAAAATGTTTCCAAAAAACTGTAATTGTTTTAAAACAATCACTTGTTTGAAGAACTTTTTTTTTGAACAAGCTGGGCATACTCAATTATAAAATTATTCGAAAAATTGTTTTTAAATTAAACCTATGATATCAGATTCGGCACAATAGTTAGCCAGAAAAGTCCAAAACGGTCACTAAATCAAAAAGTCACATTTCAGAGAATTATAGATTTTTTGTGTGAAAAGGTTAGTAGTAGTCGCTTATGCAAAAGCAGTTCACGTAAACTGTAATTTCGATTGCACCCAAAGTCTTAGGTCTCGAGAAAAATCAATTACTTTGAAAAACGGTAAAAAACTCAAAACTTTTGCTTTTGCGAGGGCCATAGTTTTCGGTGTCAAAAAACTCAGATTTAATAAGGGGGCATTTTAAGAAATGCCCCCTTATTAGGTTGTTTAAAAACAACCTTACATGCCCCCTTATTAGGTTGTTTAAAAACAACCTAACAACCTTTAAAAACGGAAAAAAGTCAAAAATATGGGTGAAGTATTCCTCCACAGACTTTTTCGAAGGCTGTAGACAGAGTAGTTAACTAAAAAGACGCTCTAAGGGAGTATAGAGGCGCCCAGGTGAGCAGGCCGTTTTTCAATTGATACCTTTTCTTTCTAAATCAGTAAAAGTTCTGAGAAAAACTTGAAAGTTTCCAATTACTTTGGAAATAATTTCCCATAATGAAAAATTATTAACAAACCGATTTTAACAAAAATATTAACAAACATTTATTTCTGAAAAACTAAACGTTTTTTAAGAACTCATCTGCCAGCATTGTGATACAAAGTGATATACTGGTGCACTCACGAAGATCACTGCCCGGGTCGAGATTGTGCTTTTATGATCAGATGGTCGCGACCAAACTTTGGTATTTTCCGAGTGCAGTTCAGAGTTTGCGGACCAAGGCAATGTGTCCGCGACCGGCGCGACCGAAGGAAAATTAACCGCGACCGGCGCAACCAAAAAAATGTGAACCGCAACCGGCGCGACAAAACCGCAACCGCCGCGGATTAATCTCATGAGATCAAATTTGAAATTAGCAAAAATCTATTTGTATTCAAACGCCAATTCAAATCGGTTCATGTGATTATGATTAATTTAGAACAAAATGTCTCCAATTTTTAGACATTGCGTTTTAATTTTCTTTTAATTTGCTTTAAGAGCTGGAAGACAAATGCTGTTGGAGACCAAAACTAAGTTTTTAATATTCTCTATAAAGTCATTTACAATTAGTCATCTTGCTGACAGTTTCATATGTCTATATATATATATATATATATATATATATATATATATATATATATATATATATATATGTGTGTGTGTGTGTGTGCTGCAGAGAAACAGTGAGATGCCCCGATTGTTTGAAAACATGAGTCATACGTGACTCACTAGGTTGTTTAAAAAACAAACCATATGTTTTCATAGTATTTTTTCAAAAGTTGTTTCTTAAAAAAATGAGCATTCAGGTGTCCAGCCTAATTTAAAACTGAATAATACATGGTTTCATAATGTTTGATATATGGGAGCGGTAATTGATTTTCAGGGGTCTAACTGGCTCACCTTATCCTCGCCCTGTCAGACCAAATTGTCAAATTTTTGAGGCATTTAGTTCAATTTTGTTGGAAACCAAAACCAATTTTTTAATATTCTCTACAAAGTGATGTACAATTAGTCATCTTGTTGACAGTCATTTCGTTTTTTGTATGTTGTGTGTTTAAAAAAAATCAATCGAAAGCCTAGAACTTAGACAAATATTTATTTGACAGTCGTGGAAAATTTGGTAGTCTTAGTAACGAAGGCAACCTGGACAACCGTTCCTGTCAAAAATGACTGGAAAAAATTTATTATCAAAAATCATTTAAAAGTTTTTAAAACAATTATGTGTTTATAGAAGTTATATGAAATTTTGAAGTTTTTGTTCCTAAAACGGCGTTAAAAAAACTTCTAAGCTTGATATAACTGGAATGAAACAAATGTGTATTCCATTTTAATTAGCCTGCTCGCTTGCTTTACTCGCTCGAAATTGAATTGAAACTCAAAAAGTTCAGGCCAGTTTTTGTAAATGTTGCGAGAGTTTTTTGAAAGTCTAAAAATGTATTTCGAACACAAATAGAAGGGCTTCAATGTAACATATCTCTTGACTCATTCCGATTATGATTTTTGTTACTTGATTTTGCGTGAAAAACAAAGGAAAGCAAAACAAGGATAGCCGGTTACGGGCCCAAGAAGCACGGAATGTTCCCACAATGGTCTGAAATTTATAAAGCAAAAAAGTTTTTTTTTCAAATTAGTGTAGTTTTTTCTGCGTGTTGTGATAAAAGAATTTGAACAAAAAGTAAGCCTTAGGAATAATCGAAACTCTTACTAAACTAATCAATTTGGAAAACAATTTCTATGGAAAATGACTAGAAAAAAAACTCAAAGATGTTTTCAACATTTTTTTATATTATTTTTGAAATATTTCAAATTTTCAAAATTTTTGGTTTCAAAAGTTAGCTGAATTACTCAAAAAAAACTTTGGCCCAAATTAGGCTATTAAAAAAAGCTATGAAGTTTCTGAGCTATTGGAATAAGCTGTTGTAAGCCTGCTCAGTAGTATGTGTTCGGCGGTCCCCAATGTTTTAGGATAGAGAGTTGATTTGCGGGTTCGAGATAGTAAGATGGTAAGTGTCAAAAAATTTTGGCACCGAATTTTTTTGGAGTTCGAGTTTACCGATACATGTGTTTATTAGCTAACTCCCGCGATTTGATATATGTAAGGGTCATCATACAAAACTTCAGTATTATAAGTTTCAGATGGTACCTTTCAGAAATTTTTTTGATTTTTTTTTTCAATTTTACTTGTAAATACATTTTTATGCTTCCTAAATGCTTCCGCAAATTCTTCAAAACTTTATCCATGAGAAGCTAAGACTTCGGATAACTTTTAAAAGAAGCATTGGAAACTAGCTGAAGAGTAAAAATAATCTATGACTACTACTTGATAGAATTTTAATTGGAAAAATGATTTTACCTTTATTTTGAACAAGTTCTCAGTTCTTTTTTTTAATAAAATTTTACAAGAATTTCTTCTTTCTTGAGACCTTTGATGATATATGTAGCATTGTAAGTTTCAGATGGTACCTTTCGGAAATTTTCTTGATTTTTTTTTCAATTTTACTTGTAAATACATTTTTATGTTGAAAAAAAATTTTGTTTTGAAAAATGAAATAAAAAATTTTTTTTTTGGTTTTTAAGTTTCAGATAGTGAGTGTCAGAATTTTTTTGAAATTTTTTTAAGTTTTAGTTGCGAGTACATTTTTTCTTGAAAAACATTTTTATCATGAAAAAGTGAAAAAAAATTGGATGGCTGGACAAAGGTTAGTTAACACTAATCAACCGTCTAAGTTGAAAAAAAATTTCGTCTTCTCAATTAACAACTTTTATTATCTATTTTTGTGGAGTTTTAGGTCTGAAGAAAAACAAAATAGATAGTACAGAGACATTAACGATGAAAAAGCCCAACAAACTACACTTATTCTAGTAAGCAGCGAATAATCAACAATTTTCAGACTAACATTTGGATTATCATACATAAAATCAAAAATTCGGTCTAGCTTGATTTAGTAGTTTTTCACAAGTAAACAAATCAATGGCATGCCTGTCATTAAGAAAAAAAGTTATCACTGGTTCTAACTATTTTGCTCTATCAGTGAACGGATGCATCCAAAATGCTTCCGCAAATTCTTCAAAACTTTATCCATGAGAAACTAAGACTTCGGATAACTTTGAAAAGAAGCATTGGAATTTAGCTGAAGAGTAAAAAAAAATCTATGACTACTACTTAATAGAATTTTAATTGGAAAAATGATTTTACCTTTATTTTGATCAAATTCTCTGTTCTTTTTTTTAAATAAAATTTTACAAGGTTTTCTTCTTTCTTGAGACCTTTGATGATATATGTAATATTGTAAGTTTCAGATGGCACCTTTCAGAAGATTTTTTGATTTTCTTTTTCAGTTTTACTTGTAACTACATTTTTTTTGGTTTTTAAGTTTCAGATGGTGAGTGTCAGAACTTTTTCGAAATTTTTTTAAGTTTTAGTTGCGAGTACATTTTTTCTTGAAAAACATTCTTATCATGAAAAAGTGGAAAAAAATTGGATGGCAATTTTCAGATGGTAAGTTTCAGAAAAATTTTCTCAAAATTTTTTAAATTTTACTTGCAAATGCATTTTATCTTGCAAATGCATTTTATCTTGAAAAAAGTTTTATCTTGAAAAATTAAAAAAAAAATAAGCTGTATGTTTCAGATGGTAAGTTTTAACAAAAACGAAGTTTCACTTTTCAGTATGGGATCATAAACCAATATATTAAAGAAAAAAACGATAAATATTATACCGCTCCAAGGGATATCAGATCAATTTGAGAGCTCCTTATGGTTGATTGCTTTTATATCCCACTTACTCTTTTATTCCCCAGAATATCTGGAGAAACGATAACAGCTCCATTATACTAAATAATTTTTAATGACGTATTTCATCTTTTTCACATAAGTATCGCACGATCATATGACAGATGCATATAAACTTTTCCCGACAAAATTACTGAATCGTGAATTGCTTTCTTGAGAGATGAAGAAACTTCAATTTAAAAAAAAAACTGGAACATGTCCCATCAAAACTGCATGGACTTTTTATTGGATCTAAGACACAAATATGCAAAAGTTTTTAAGTTTTGACCAATCAGAGAATCTTATCCAGTTCTCATTTTGACTCAACCCGTTTTTTCCGTCATATTTCTCGCAACGATTAATTTCAGTTCTGCTTTATCATTTTGTCTTTAGTCTTCTTAAGTTTTTATCATGTTTCTTAATTTTCAAAAAAGTTATCATCCGAAATTGTCATTTGCTCAGCCCCGGTACACTTTTATACTGAGAAAGATGCAGTTTCATTTAAATTTTTGTGTCTGATATTTCTGTATGTTAAATTTTCTATTTTTGTCAGAGTGAACTTTAAAGAAGATTATACATTTTACTAGAAAATGATTACAGTTTTCGTAAACTTATCTGCTCTAATGTTAATTCTTTCAATTGGGGACTACAAAAACGATGTTCTATCATCTCTTTCAGTGTAGTTTTTCCAGAGGTTAGTTGCTAAGATGCTTTTTAAAAAAACAAAGAATTTGAAGAGTTAAATTATATAAATAAGTAAACAATTTTCTTCATCGTATAGCAAACTTACTACAAAAATTCACACTTACAAATATTAAATACATTTAGTTATAATGTTACTGATAAAATTCGAAACATGCACATCATAATTATTATTCAAGTTCTTCTAAAAGAAATGAAGAAGAAGAAAGGCTGAATAAATTGCGTGGACTCCAAACATTTTATCCGTTTTTTTCGTAGTTTTCTGGGAACTTTTTGCCAATAATTTTGGTTAAAAAGGAATAAATTGTTCTTTTTTGATGCAAAGAAAATCCAAAGTATTAAGTTCTGTACAATCGAGCTATCATGATCCAGTGTTCTCTTCTCTGGTTTCTTGGAGCTGAGTTGATGATTGCAAAAAGTATTCTGTTAGTTGCTGTATGTCATCAAAAGGGTAAGATCCCTTTCAGTTGAAGCTGTGCTCAGGAGTTCTTTTAATAATTTGCACGAATGAAAAATTGTCCATCTTTGCAATTGTTAACTGATTTACATCTATAAACAAACAAATGGATGGTTTGATGGTTCAGTTTCGGATAAAAAAGTATGATTAATGACTTACACGTATTTAGGTAAAGAATCAACAAAGTCCCAAACACAAGTCTCATGTAGTGGACAAAAGTTAGTTAACACTAATCAACCGTCTTAGTTGAAAAAAAATTTCGTCTTTTCAATTAACAACATTCATTATCTATTTTTGTGGAGTTTTAGGTCTGAAGAAAAATAAAATAGATAGTACAGAGACATTAACGATGAAAAGGCCCAACAAACTACAATTATTCTAGTAAGCAGCGAATAATCAACAATTTTCAGACCAACATTTGGATTATCATACATAAAATCAAAAATTCGGTCTAGCTTGATTTAGTAGTTTTTCACAAGTAAACAAATCAATGGCATGCCTGTCATTAAGAAAAAAAGTTATCACTGGTTCTAACTATTTTGCTCTATCAGTGAACGGATGCATCCAAAATGCTTCCGCAAATTCTTCAAAACTTTATCCATGAGAAGCTAAGACTTCGGATAACTTTTAAAAGAAGCATCGGAAGCTCTAGACTTTGTTTTTAACAATAGTCATGGAATCAGTTTGACTAATTATCACAATCCTTATATTATGGCATTTGATCTCACATCTACTCACTTTATTCATACTGAATGGACCAATTGCACCATTTCATTAGAACTGAACTTTGATGCACCGCTGGGGGAAAATGTGTTACTTTTCATGGGAGAGCGTGCATCAACAGTTTACGTGCGTTCCGATAAAAAAATAGCTAAAAACACTCTAATGAATTGAATTGGTGAAAAAAGGACAATTTACAGGTTACTGAGCTTATTAACCGATGCAAACATTTGAAACATCGATTTCTCGGCATTTTTCCCGCTAACTTAATACAATATTGAACCGCGACAATACTTTTATGATAGTGAACGCATCAAACTCAGACCAGCCAGGAACTCATTGGTTGCTGTTTGCTCAAGATGGTGGTCAATTCTTTTTTGCAGATCCTCTTGGACGAAGCCTACCCAACTATACACATGTATACAAAAATATGAGACGTTCTATTCATGAGGGAAACCAAATACTGATGAATAAGCCAATCCAATCAGCTAATCGGTCTTGTGCCGACTTTATTGTATACATATTGCTCATGTTATAATTTCATCTAAATTTCCTATAGGTTTCAAGGTTAACGACCATGACATGATGCGTTTTGCTAAGCATATGATGTTATAATTTTCTGATACTGATGCATTTCTTTAATGATTTACAATTTATTTTTAAAAAAAACATGTTTTATGGTTGCTAGAACATTTGCCTCTGGCGTTATCGCAGGCTCTAAAAATCGTTTTCAGAATTTAAATTTCTTTTCCATTATAAATTTAACAAACAAAGTATTTGATCAATCTGTAAACGACCATACCCACTCAAAATAATATCAATAATTTTAGAAAACTCGGCGGCATTATCACCATTCAAAATATTAATGAAGCGTTAAATTGTTACATTAGTGATTAAATCAGTTTGATTTTGAGTGGATCGAGTTTGTGAAGCAAAGCAATTTTGTGGTAATCTTCTTCGTAGAGAAGCACCACCAATGTCAGTTGAGTTGTTAATGGAATTGTTGTAATTGACAGCAATTTTTAATTTTTCCATCAGGGATCCCGATAGGTGAAATTTATTGCAACCCAATATTAGATGATTGAAAGATGAGAGTAGACAAGGTACAACGAAACTGGTTGAAGCCATCTTGTTCACTACGTTGGCACAATCTTTTGTTACTTCGATGAGAACATGGATGTGAGGAGGGGCATCGTCGAGCAATTGAGGGCAATACTCGTTGTGAAATGAATGGGTTGCAAATGCAAAAATTGTGTTTAGAGGGAGTTGTGAGGTGTCGGGTTCAGTGTTTTGAATAAAAAATTTGAATTTCTTTCAAAATTTTTCAAAAAATTCAGGCGACTGCTCATACATTGCTTCAACCATTTTGCTGATTAAATCAAATTATTCAGTCGTTCTTTTTTCTGTTTCAGGCAACTCTACACTTTTTTATGATTCGAGTATTCATCATCCGCATCGTTTTCATCACCAGTTTCAGCGCATTCTTTTTCGGGACGGACTGATCGTTTTGACTTGTATCGTCTTTTATGATGTTTATCATTTACAGCTGAGGATGCGGAGGAGGAGAAGGTGGAAGAAGATGAAGTCTTTTCACCAGTTTGTTTTTAAACCAATTTTTTTTATCTTTGAATAATTATCTGCCAAACAATCAAATTCTTTTGTCGTTAGGGTCACTGCTTGATAACACTTAAACACACCATCTTCATTCTTTTTATACAACTTAACTGTGATATATGTACCGTTTTGTCAAAAGTTTTCGTTCCAACTCGTACAATGCGTTTTTCTCCCGATGAAAATCATAGTAAAAGTCTGTATCATTTTCTAGCGAGGAGTAAATAGTGGTGATAGTTACGGTAGTGACTTGTTGAATCAATTGTTTTATGATAGAGTGAAATGAAAAATGAATTGGGTAGAAGATAAACAAATCTCTGTGGTAAACCTAAAGTCCGAGAGGGAACATCCAATTAATTTTCGTGATTGGAAATTTATGAGGCATATAAACTTTTATTTCACCTGTCATTATTGTCTGGCACTCCTTAAGTAGCTCGTAAATCAGGATACGCATTCACGTCGGTACACGTGTAAATCCTTTGATGTGGTCAGCTGCATGCCTTAATGTCTAGGAGGCATATAAAACAGGATTAAGGTTTTTCACTGAAGTATACTTATTCCGACCTAACTGGCGGGTTAGAATTACACTTTTCATAAGTTTTAATCTGATGGCCAGCCACACATGCAGCCGCACCTTTCTCACCCACACATTACACTTGCTTTTGCATATATCTGAGTTGGTTTCATTCTCTCAATTCTTTCAAATTTTCGGTCAGAAGCTTAGTTTGTCAAAATAATTCTAACTTAAATTGACTGCTCCTCTACAAATCATTTCCATCTCAGTTTATGAGAGAACAATAATCTACCAAACTTATACGAGAGAATCAGTTGCCATTGTGCAGCAGCAGAGAGAGGCTAGCATCCTCTCCATTCAACGACCTCGCCGCCAATCAACAATGGCAAGAGTGGTCAACGAAGAGTCATATAATGCTGCCCAACTATGTGCTCGATCACATTGACCTTCTTCGCCAGGAGCGTAAGTGGATGTATGAAAGCCCTACAGTCCATCAATCCTGCCCGGCTCTCGAAAAGACTGAAATAAACGACGAGGGATACCTCGAAGAATCACCAAGAAAAATACTTTTTTGGTATGATTGTGACTCCATACCCCTTTACAAGAACAAAGAGGAATTAATTCGCGATTATGCTGAAAGCGAGGGCTACTGGGACATTTAAACAACCATCTCTTCTCCCGATTCTACTGTTCTAGATCAAGTTACTCCACTCTCCTCTATTTTGGCTTCAGAACTAAGCAGTGGAACACAGAATTCCATCACCCCAGTGGTGGACCTGGCTATGCCTGAAACTTCGCCTGACAATGCTTGCTACGCCCCGAAGAAAAGGAAGATAGAGTTTAAACAGTTCTGAAAACTTAAGAAACTTTATTACATTTTCAATCTTGCTGAGATTTTGTGTTGTTCTAAAATTTTTATTGAAAAATTTATCAACTAATGTGTACAAATTTTTAATGGATAACTGACCTCAACGATGAATTAAATTTTGTTTTGTTCGTTTCAATCAATAAAAAAGAAATAAAAACAAAAGAAAAAAATCAAAATAATTTTGAAAAGTCGGCATAAAAGTCTAAAAGTATAATTTTTGATAAATTTCTCGTCAAATCCAACTTAATTATATCAGTTTTCTTTAATGCTCATTTCGAAAAATCATAAAAGATAAACCGAATACTCTTCCTTAGATTTTATCTAATGATGTTAAAGTAAAAAACATAAAAATGTTTTTGTTATGTTTTTTCATAATAATTTTCAAAATATAAATATTAACACAGAAAAAGATAAAGAGAAAGAGAGAGAGAGAAAGAGAAAACTGGCGATCCATAAACCCCATTAGTATCCCTTTTGGGATATAGCTTTTTCAAAAAAAAGCTATTTATGGATGGGTCCACCAATTCTGCCGGTTAATCAACCATAGTTACTTTTGGCTCTTTACACTCTCTATTTTTGTTTTTTTTCTCTCTCTCTCTATTATGTCTACAGCCTGGTGGGGTTAGCCAGGACTCTTAGGAGTAGATTTTAGAGAGTGTATGAGCCATTATAAAGCATTATATATAATAAAACCACATGTCTATAACAGATTTTACGTTTAATAATACTCATTTTCAGGTTAAAATGGTTAAAAAAATCAATATATGTTTTTTTCTCGATTTTTCAATATGGGTTACAACCCTGTCTAAGAAATCACGACAAATTGACTTGACCACGTTTCATTGGATTTGGAGACAAAAAGTTTTTTTTGTAATTTTTTTTCACGACAGGAATATGTACTAAAAATGAAACATCTCGAATTTTTGACCCTACATTAAAGTGGGGCAAGCGTTTAAGAGTTCCTAATGAATAACAATGCCGGGTAGTTATTGCCTACTGCACCAAACGGCCCTGCATCAATCTTTTGATGAACTATATGTGAAATTTGTCATAGAATACTAATTTATTTGAGAAATGAGCAAAATTCTCAGCTACCATTTATCATTTTTGTCAGGTATGTTTGACTTGACTTGATTGGTGGGTCTTCCTTGCTTGACTTGATTGGTGGGTTACCATTTTGGTTGAAACAAAAAACTTGGCAAAAAAATTCAAATGTATTTTCAATATTTAGTCAAGTTGACTAAACAGGGAAGTTGATAATAGCAGTGGTGTTAACATTCACACACTTTAGGTAAAAGAAATAAAATTCCCGGATTGATCCCTTCATGGAATTGTCAGCTACTCTAACCACAAGTATTTATACTATTTAATACAGTTGAGTCATTTACCCGAAATCGAATTGACAGTCATTTCATAAAACCATCTTAGACCCCAAAACTACAACCACTTCAAAGCCACTGTTGATTTTATGCTTCACCCACGTAATTGAGTTTAATACGGTCTTGATCCAAATTTGGTTTTTGAAAAACTTCTCACTTCTCGCTTTTGCTTTGTCAAAATCAGCTTTGGTAAAACTTGATAATTTTCTTGAAAAGAATTCTTCTTTCCTGAACTCTCAATCTCGAACCAACAATGCCTAACTCAAGTGGAAAACAGACACCAGTCGTTTGTTCGACCTGCTCGAAAGTTTTTAGTTCACCAAAGAACTTGAGACGATATGAACAAAATATCCATAAGATAATCGCAGCCCCACCGCCACCAACTAAACGTGACGAATGTCGAGAATCCTTCAGCTCGCCGGCGGAAGCTAGGGAGCATGTCGAGCTAGCTCACAACGTGTCAACTGATAGTCCTTGTATCTACTGTCATACAGTCTTCCTCTCGGTTGAGAATTTCCGGCAACCATCAATGTCGAAAAACCATCAACTACCCATTTGGACTCCCGGAAATGAGGTGGAACATCAACTGCTCCAACTGAATCTGCGTTTAGGGAAAGTTAAAAGTTAAGACGATACGAGTTGAGCGTTAGGGAGGATGAATTGGATCTGATGAATTTAATCATGCGAAACAAAGAGGAAACTGATGCGTTGATAAACAAAAGAGTGCAGGAAGGACCCTGTAAATTTCAACTGCATGTGGACGTGAGTATGATAAAATTCTCGAGCGATACAAACGAAACTGGTGACGGGGAATTACGCCACGAGAAGACAATGTTATATCTGAATTCTAAGATGATCAATGTCTTCTTCAATGGAATCGAGAAAGAGACATATTTGGAATTGATTGAGCATATGGTCAATGCCATCAACACGTTCGCTTCTCACGGTAGCGGTTGGATTGTGGAGCGCATCGAAAAGCTGGCTGTAAGTTTTGCAGCATTTTCTCCGATCCGTGCTGACTCATACATTGATCTTCCCAAATAATTGAAACCGGTGAAACAGAGTTTCACAAATATTAAAACGAGAAAAGATCAGAAGTAGTTTCTATACTGCTTTGTGGCCGCGTACCATGATCGATATTCAAAGACCACAACTGCTCTTTATTCTGCTGCCCAAAGCTACCAACATCAAAACAAAACTGAAAAATTACAAGCTCTCCCAAGAACATGTTGTGAAAATTGAAGGCTGGTACGAGATGCCAATGGGACTATACGATATTGGCTGATTTGAATAACTTAACAACTGTCAAGTCAATGTATTTCGGTGAGCATTGATTTTTTGACAAAACATTTGTTTAATCATCTATAACACATTACGTTCATCTAGAAACCCGAGCACTCAATTGTTTGTTTTCATTAGGTACAAAGAAGGTGAATTGCTACCTTTGGGAGTGTCCAGCAAAAACTCAAGTGATCTATGTGTTGACCTACTACTACTCAGCAACGGACAAACTCATCACTATGTGCTGATCACTGATTTGATGAGGGTTGTGGAATGTGTGCGTCGAAAACTACACCGAGACCGAAACCAAATTTGCCGCAAATGCTTCCATACATGTTCATCCATCGATATACTACAAAGACACCAGGAAATGTGCTACCAAGACGAGGGAGTGGTAATCACTATGCCAAAACCGGAAAAGGACACTCATCGTTTCAAAAATTTAACTGCCCGCTGGTATGCACAGAGAGTTATTTACTTTGACCTCGAATCACTACTACTACCCGTATACGGACCGCAACCCGACCCCGAAAAATTTAGCACCCAAACACTAGAGATTCATCAACCATGCGGTTACGCTCTGGCCGTTGTTGAATTTGGGAAGCGCGAAGTTTTAAAGTTTGAACTGAAGAGAGGAGAAAATGTTATAAAGGAATTGATCACCTCGCTCGAATTGTTGGCGAAACAAATATACCTCGAAAAACGTATTACACGTTCACTGGCACACCAAGTTGCACGCCTGAAGAAGCGCACACTTGTTGGATATGTGAAACAGAATTTGCTGACAATGACCAAGTTGTACTTGATCACTGTCACTATACCAACAAGTTCTTGGGATGGGCGCATTACGAATGCAACATCAATCGAAAAACGGCGAACTATATACCCGTAATAGCGCATAACTTGTCAAACTATGATCTGACAAAAGCGCTCTCAAACAGTAATCTCGAAAACACTTACTCAGTGATCCCTTCCACTGAGGAGAAGTATATATCACTCACGATGTCGGTTTATATCAAATCATACACCGATAAAAACGGAAAACTCAAAAAGTGTATGAAAATCTACGTTTCATAGACTCCTATAAATTCATGCTGTCCCCCCTTTCAAAACTCGTCGAATACTTGCCGGAAGAAAAATTTTTCCTACTAGAAAATTACTTTGAAGAACTTGGTAACTCAGCAGAACAGATAGCATTGCTAAAACAAAAAGGTTTCTACCCGTATTCATACTTTAGTATTTTTGAAAAATTTCGAGAAATTCGACTACAAAAATGTGGAGCAACACTTTACAGGGAGGGGAAATAAGTGTTTCTAAAAATAAGTACAACCACGCCATTAAAGTTTTCGCCGAAATGAAATGCGCATCACTAGGCGAGTACCATGATATATACCTAGCAACGGATGTACTACTACTCGCTTCAGTATTCAAAGCCTTTCGTGAAGTTTGTTACGAAACGTACGGATTAGATTGTGCATGCTCTTTCACGGCTAGTAGCCTCTCGGGCGATGCATTCTTAAAAGTCTGCAATGCAGACCTCAAGTTACTTACTGAAAGGGAGCATTTGAACATGGTTCAAAAAATGATTCGAGGAGGGATGTCATCGATATATGCACGCCGTTTTTTTAAAGCCAACAATAAATACCTCGAAGACTACAATCCTGAAGAGCCCTCTAGCTATCTTTTGAATATAGACGCTAACGATTTATACGGGGCTATTATGAAACCTTGTCCCCTTCCCATCAAAGATTTCTCAATAGTTGAGGAAAGTCTCGAATATATTTTGCAAACCGACGATAACTCTGAGTGGGGATACATTTTGAAAGTGGATCTCAGTATACCTGATGAACTTCAAGATTACTTTGCAGAATACTCGCTAGCCCCCTCACGTGAAGTTATCGGTACGGATAAACTAAGTAACGAGTAAATACAGATGTTTGGGGAGTTGGGGGTCACGTCGCTACCAAAGGTACCAAAACTGGTTCAAACATTAGATCCAAAGGAAGGCTACGTTCTGCACTACCTTACATTAAAACTCTACATAGAACTAGGCTTAAGAGTTACCAAATTGATTAAGGTCTTAAAATTTCGTCAAGGTAGATGGATGGAGCCCTTTGTCGATTTAAACACTCGATTGAGGATGTAAGCGCGCAACAAATTTGAAAAGAACTTTTACAAGCTCATCGTAAATTCAGCATTCGGAAAAACTATGGAATCAAAACTAGGACGCAAAAAACTAGAAATTATTAGAAACGAAAGAGAATTGCTTCAAAAAACAGCTTTGAGCACGATGAAAAGCTTCCAGATAATCGACGAGGAAGTTGCTACTGTTTTTTTTTGCTGTAACGAGTATTTTTTGGGACAAACACATGATAATTGGTGCAAGTTTTTTGGATTTGTCGAAAAGATTCATGTTTTACTTTCATTATCGGCAAATGAAAGCAAACATGAACCTTGAACTGCTATACAGTGACACATATTCGTCTATTTATGCGATAAAAACCGAAGACGTATACGCAGATCTGCAAAAACTGACCGATAGTTTCGATTTTTCCAACTACCCAAGCGATCACTTCTTATTCAGCAATGTGAATAAGAAGATTGTACTGAAATTTAAGGACGAGGCGGCGAGAAAAATCATTGCAGAATTCATCGCGTTGAAACCTAAGCTCTACTCGTTGAAATATGCAGGTTAGTATTGAAAAAAAGCACCTCTCCAAGTCCCCTCCATTTCTTTACATTAAGGGTTCCATCCATTGGGGTTTTGGATCTTGTTGGGACCAAATTAATAACGTTTGTTGATCCCTGTCAATTTAATTAGACATAACTAGCCCTGAAAGGCTCTAATTCTTCATTTAAAAACTTAAAATGAAGAACCGTTCATCATTTAAAATTTTTTAAACAAATACTCACCACAAACGCACTTTTGTAAATTTTGACATGAACAAATTTGAAATTTTGACATGGAATGATTTTTTGATAATGAAACGATTTGGAATTTTTATGATTTGGAATGAATCAAGATATTTAAACTTTTTGGAATTGAAAAAATTGGAATGTTATCAGATATTGAGTCTTCAAAACATTCAGATTTGGGAACCGTTTTCGATAATAACACTAGAACTGGGCTTGCGAATTTTCATGGGCTTACAAAGCTAAAATATGTTTATGGGCTAATCTTTGTTCTTCAATTAGATTCAACTAGCAAGAGGAGTGCAAAAGCAGTAGTGCAACACTCCCAGCAGCAACTTACACACCAGAGGTTCAGGGAAACATTACTGAGTGGAAAAACCCTTCGTTTATACAACTACTCACTCAATAAAATCGAAAGCCCATACCAACATAACCATAGCGCAGAACCGAATTGCCCTTTCACCCTTCGATAGTAAGCGGTTCTTACTATTCGACGGGATAGCTACATTTCCCTTTGGACACAGGTATACAGAAGAAAATGTGTTCTTCGAGGCCATTGCGGAAGAAAGCGAGTGGGCAAACTCACAGTTGACATATATCCCGACTTATAGCAGCGAAAACAGCGAAAGCTGGCAATCACCGGAATTCCGGGTCCCAGATTGCGGCTTTCTTCAAGAAAGCTATAGGGAGGAAGCGCTTCAAGAAGAAAGCGCAGCTAGCAGTTCAAGAGACCCTCCGCCTATCAATAACCCATTCATTCTAACAGAAGCGTCTGTTAGTTCTAGTCAGAAAAAAAAGAGAAAACTTGATAAAACTGATCAATAAAACCTTTTCATTTAAAAATGTCGGCTAAATTGCCTTGTTACTTGTCACGGCTGTACATTTGTAAATATAAAACATTCAACAAACATTGTTTTAAGTTAAATAGACCGGCGCAAAAGAGACTGGTAATTGCAACTCACCCTTGAAGCAGGAGCGAAGGGATGCGTATTTAGTTTCCCAAAGTAAGCTAATAGTAAGGCTAAAAGAATCAAAGTGGTATAAGTCAAAAAAAAGGGAGAGTTGGAAAAAAGTTTGAAAATAAAATAAGAAAAAAGAAAAGAACAATAATTACCAAATTTTTTAAAAAGGAAATATGAATGGTACCTTATGTAAACTCATTTTTATATGAACGAAAAGGATTTGCTTATAGATAAAAATAAGCGAGAAAACCGCAGCCGGTTATATCCATACTTATTTAGTGGTGGTAAAGTTTGAAAGGGATTAAAATTAACCACCGCGCGAAAATAAATACCAAAGTTTTTTGTCTGTCGGGTGTCCTAAGAGAGTGGGTCTTTTTATTTTGGGCAGGGTACTTTGGGGGTCTTTAAAAAAGATGGGTCCTTTTGGACCCTACTTTTGGTAGGACCCCAAAGACCCCTACCGTCGAAAAGACCCCCCCCCCTAAGGACACACGGCGGATTACAATACTACTGTCATGTTTTTTTTTTTTCAAATATATGCCTTCTCAAATATATGCTCGAATTTTTCACAGGTACTGTTTCATACTAGAGCAGCAAACATCCTACATTGCATCTCGAAACTTGTGCGTGTCGCTGCAATATATAGTTTTTGTTTATTTTCTACCTTATGGCTGTAGGTGGGAAAATAAAGAAAACCGTACATGCATTTTAAGTAGTTTCAATAAGAGTAGTAGATGTTGGAGGTGATCAGGGGGGGGGGGGGGGGGTTGCATGGAAGACACCATGTATTAGGATACGTTAAAGATTTCCGGTCTTTCATGCTATGTATTAAGATTGGGTATAGAGTCTACAATGTATTCAGATAGGGAATACCGATGATAAGATTTTATGGTTTGTGTGATGGTAAGATAATGGTACAAAAAACGTATTTTTTTTTGGTTTTTGTGTGTAAATGTTTAATTTTTTCGCAAAATTTTTGGGGGCGCGTTATCTAATTGGGAACAATTAGTTGTTAAGTACGAGTAGATTGTTGAATTAAATTTATGTATTTAGTTTTTTGGTGCATGGTAAGTCAATGGTAAGAGTTTTTGTGCAAAAATTTGGAATTTTTATTTAAAAAAAATTAAAATTTTTTCGAAAAAATTCAAAACACGATAAGATTTTGTGTAATTTGATCTGAAAAAAATTTATTAGATACATTTACTTTCTATCCATCTGAATCTATTCTGAAACCTACTGAAGTTCGAAAAGTCAAGTTTTTGAGAAAAAAAATTAAATTACAATGAAAATATAGAAATCACTGCATTGTATAACAAGTTTACCGCAACATTTTACTTTTTAATATCATAAAATCAACATAACACGACATCATGAATAAATTTACTACACCAGAACAGTTCTTATAAGTTCAATGGTTTTGTATGAATTCCGTCATCTTGTACTTGTCTTTTTGGATAAAAATAATTTAGTCCTTTCTTTGTCTGTTCATATGTGGCTACCATATGATTTATAGTTCTGAATTCTCTGTTAGTAGATGTAACGTTAATTGCTCCATCAAGCACTCTCCTGTATTTTGACATGGGGCCGTCTCCAGAATCTTCTAGAACCCGTTTATTTAGTCCTTTACTGCTAAGTTTGAACTTATCGGACTTGTTGTCATAGCAGCAATATGTCTTGCTACACAAACATAGCATTTCTGTACATTTAAATTCTTCTTTAAAACGTCCCGGCTCCCGCTTGTCATGCTTTTTAAGCGTACTGCAACACGTTCGAGGGAAGAAATTAGGTTTTGCATCCGCCTTGTAAGAGTCTCTACAATCATTTTCCCTCATTTTTTCCCAAGCAGCTCTCTTATCTGGTTTGATTCAGTCGTATAAATTTTCTTCAGCAAGAGCTAAGTAAAGCGAGTCTGTGTCCATCTCTAGCTCTTCAAATTTGTTTACATCACAAAATTCGTTGAAGAAGTTATAGTAGAGTTCCAACATTCTCAGTTTCGCATACTGCAGTATGAAAAATCCAACGATGATGGGTTCTCTGTGTTCAATGGTTGATTTCAACAGCTCCACCTCATACAAGTCTTTTTCAACTGTATTCAGTATTTTGAACAATGGCTAATTGATTGCCTTGTGAGTTTTTTCATCGTTCAGATATTTTGTGATTGTATGCCTGGATCTATCCATGATCTGATATCCATATGAGGAATTACCCAAAAGTTTCATTGTTTCTGCTACAACTCCTGACAAAGGGTTTTCATCTCCTTCTCTTCTAGCATCAACCACTGACTGAACGAAATTATTAAAGCATTTCCGAGGAGAATATTGAACAAAACGGTAAATTTTGGTGCACTGCAATCCAAGTTCCATATAAAAGTTGAACAGAGGAGGAGTTATAACTGTTCCATTTTCTAGCTTGAAACTAGATATCAGCATTCTCTGGGGATGCTTTAACATTTCGTTTTCGATTGCATAGTTTTTCATGTAGTCTCCAATATAATTTGTTCCAACTTCAGTGTTTTTGAAAATTGGAGGAAAGTTGGCAAATTTTGATTTTAGCACATCTGGGACAACTAAGTCGCACTGAACGTAACCAAAAAGAGATCCATCTTTTATTTTTGCTAGAAGGGAGTCTGTAGAAAGAGGTCTTTTGTAGAGAAATTGGGTTCTGACGTGATTTTTCATCTTGTCATCGGTTTTGAAACTTTCCCACCAGTCACACTCCCACATTTCTTCCACTTTGTATCCTTTCTCTTTAATGTATTCTCGTCGCATATCATCCATCTCTCTCTTCTTGTTTCCTCGCTCAGTATCCTGTTCTGTTAAGGAGGGACGAGCTTCTTGATAGGAACAGAAGTGGTAGTAACATCCCATTGCTTCAAACACTGTCTTACAGTGATCACAATAACCGTCCACATTAAAACAGTCGATATTTTTCTGTTTTCCAGATGTGAAAAAGCTCTCAACTTTACATGCTGGTCTTGTTTCCTGATAGAAAGACATGACCATATTTTCAAAGTTGCGAGTTCGATTATGTCTAGCCTTGAATTTCTGCATATCAGTGTCAAACTCCCATCTCGTGTACAGTCCTGTTGGCATATCTTGACACATTGAGAAAGGGTAAAGCTGGCTTGCATCAATTCCAACGATTGATTTACAAACATTTGATGAATTTCTGATGTATGTTTCATGAACTACAGCTTTTCGAGTGATAACAATGGAAGGACCACCAGTCATTTCCTCTCTAATTTTTTCACACAAATCTTTATCACTTTCGCAAAATGGATAAAACTTGTAGTTTGTGGATTTGTGTAGACATATGTTTGCTAGATTTGGAAGTGTGCATCCAAGTTTTAACATATCTATCCCCTGTTTTGATACAACTGAATCATTTATTGCCTTGCTTCCAGGGTTGGAACTACATCTTTGTTGTTGTACCATTTCAAAAAGTCTTTGAATACTGTCATTCCGCTTTTCTTCCAAGTCTCTTGTAAGTAATTGTAATTATCCAAACCAGATGGAGGAACAGTCCTGATTTGAAGCTTTTTCAGTGATTGCTGTTCGTCAAGCCCACTCTTTCTAAGCTCCTCATAATCAATGAAGTCTTTGTCTAGAGGATTGTTGTTTCTAAGTTTACTGAAAAAGGCTTCATACGGTGGCAATCCAGGAAAGTCAAGTTTGTCTGGGTTATCAAACCACTCATAGGGAAAGAATCCTTTCGTTTCGCTAGCTTTATAGGCTTTGAGAAAGGAGTCCAGAGTAGTTGCCCCTCCCAGAAACTTCATTATTCCGAGAAATTGTACATCTCCAAACTTGAAAGATATAAAATCATTTGCTTTTTTGATTACGGATGTTTCTTGCTCTTTATCGCGAATCAAATAGGGGATTAGGTAGGACTTGATCAAATTCAAATCATATTTACCGCTGTTAAAACAGGTAAAGTATTTATATATCTCTCCAGATGTTGTTTCAAATCGATGAGTTGATTTTTCTGAATTGGCAAGAGTTGTGTTGACATATCTGCTTCTTCCGAATTTTCAATGCATTCGTCTTCATACTCGAACTTATTACTTGAAAATTTTTTACCACGTTCGTTCAGCTGATCAAAGATCTTTTTCATTCTTTCATTGACAGCTCTTTCAATATCTTGAAATTTTGTTCTCATCTCCAACTTACTTTTTTCAGCTAACAGTTCGAGGTTGGATACAAAATCAATTATCAAGTTCTGTGGATCCTTGTTGTACAAGAAGATGGGATCATCAATCAGATTCGATTATATAGAGACTGAAATGGGGACATGTTTTCCAATCCAGGTAGTAGTTTGCGTCTCTTTTATTTCCTCTGTGGGAACACAAATCGACTCAAAATCGAAATTTGCTAGATTATTAAATTTTGTTATCTTCAGAAACTGGAAGATTGAATCCTTCTAGCTTTTCAAACAAGGTTTCCCCAAGCTCATAGTGGTTCTTTGGGTAAATATGTTTCACTCGTTCCTTGCATCTCAGAAGATGTTTGTTGGGAAACTCAGATCTTTTGAAGAAAGTATCACAACTAAGACACCGGAAACACTTGAAGAAAGAATCAATATCATTTGTATGAATGATATGATTGTTAAATCTCAGTAATTTGACTATTTTGTCAAATCTTCCAAGACTTCGTCGAGCTAGTTCTCCTACATATTCTCCTTCTTGGATATCGAAATCGTATATAAAGATGTTCCTTTGAACAATTTCCTAGACAAAAGGTAAGTCTTCTACAGAAACTCCACGAAAGTTTTTAGGATCCTAACCAGATTTTGATATAAAATCTGTAAAGTATCTGGACGTGTGAGAGTCGAGATCTTTGTGTCCGTTCATGTAAATTGCCAATGCGTGGAAAAGACACAATTGATCTTTGTAAGGTTCCTCGTCCTTGTTAGATAAAAGACAGTTAACAGAATGGTTTTTCAGTAGAGGTTCGGGTAAGACAGAGTCTGGACATCCCATTGGGATGTTTTTCAGCAAAGCAGCAAAAATTGTAACGTTAGTAATCAATTTGAATCGCCACTTTGTGTTCTGGCGTTCTTGGGTACATTGCTCCACAATATCAAATTTTTCTACTTTTCCTTGGATTGTTATCAAATCCGCTTTCGTACAAAGTAAGTGGGTTTTCTCAAACAGAGTATTGTTTTCATGGGCGTAGAAATATCGATATTCACCAGTCTCAATATTTCGAAGTACGAAACCCAGAGCAATGTTGATTTTGGCTGCAGAATCGAGCTTGTTGAAGACTTCTTCAAGTTTCTCGTTAATTATTTTAGTATCTAACTTGGACATTTGGAAGTTAAACACCTTATGTCTCCCATTTTCCATCTCCGTATCCACCAGAAAATGTTGACAAGCACTAAATTCCTCCTTTAGTTTTTCACCATCTTCCCCTTCTTCCTCCAAAATCTTGTTCAAGTCGGCTACCGTATCACTGGGTTTCCGTTGTTTTGCTCCATGTTCTTTTCTCCGATGTTGTTGGAGAGAGTAGTAACTTGGAAACTCTTGTTCACATGAAGGACAAACCGTCGACTGCTTCGATCTTGGTTGAACATGCTTCTTGGGAACATGATAACCCATCTCCTCTTTGCTCTTTGTATAAAAATGACAGTTTGGACATTTATGTTCCGTTTGTTTTTCACATCTTTTTCGATCTCGAGCTGCGTTTTGACGAGTATACATATTTCCACAGTGTTCACACTTTACTTTCTCGTTTCGGTTAAGGGTAGGCATTATCTAAAAGTAATCGGGACTTTTGAAATGTTCCAAATTTAAAAACGTAAAGTACCATTTGAAAGAAAATCCCTATTTTTCGTGAAGTAACGAAATGTAAAATTTGAAGTAAAATTCAGTTGACTGTTTCTGATTGGCAAACAAAATGAATGACTTAACCCAATAAAATAAGTGTATTTATACTATCAATGATGTCTACGCAATTATCCTTTTATGGTAATGAGGTCATTCTTTGAATAGAAGTGACGTCACCACCTACGCAATGTTCCTTTTATGATAATGACGTCATTCTCTAAATAGAAGTGACGTCACCACCCACGCAACAATACTTTTATGGTAATGTAATCATACCTTCGAAAGTTCTAGAATTTTCCAGAAACATTTTCAATCAATCAGAACTAAGCAGTTTCTAGACATAACTTTGGATCCAAAATATTCATTTTTGAAGAATGTCAATTAAAAAACATTTGAATTTTCTCAAATTACTCTACAAAAGAAATAGAAAATATTCCGTGTGATTTCCTTAATGATGAAATAGATGTAGATTCTTACTTTTTTCACAATTTTTTGGACGTTTATGTTGCCCAAAATAGAGTTCTTTGACTAAGTAAAGGTCTCTTTAGGGAAACTTACTCAATCAAAGAATTTATTTTTGATCCACATATTGCGTATCAAAGTTATAAACTTACTGCTGAGTTACACCTGACTAGAAATTTTTTTTTATTTATTTTAGAAAACTTGAAGTTAATA
This sequence comes from Symsagittifera roscoffensis, assembly GCF_963678635.1. NCBI lineage: Eukaryota > Metazoa > Xenacoelomorpha > Acoela > Convolutidae > Symsagittifera > Symsagittifera roscoffensis. The sequence continues at coordinate 44,709,594 of NC_087066.1, read as the reverse complement.
AAAAAGTCGTACGATAATATTTCAAAGACTCTTTTTATTCCCTACCCAACTCCCAAATTTGTCAAAACTCCCCAGCAAAGTTCTTTATTCCTCCATGTTTTTAAAGATTTTCAAAATTCAAAATCTTGCATGATCAGGTTTGGTATCAGATTTCCAGAGATTTGCTTTGAAAAATTCATCAATTTTGAGTTATCCTCTCAAATCTACATAAAAATCAAAGAACTTGACTATCTGCTGAAAAATCAACAATTTCTCATCGATTATATACAAAAAATTCAGTTAACTTGATGAGAAGACTTGCAGAGATGCTATTTTCATTAATTTTTCTTCTTTTGTTACTTATATCGGCAATATTTCTTATTTTTACAGCAAACAACTTTTGGTCATTTATTTTTGCGATTGCTTTTGTGTATATTTTTACTTATTTGGAAGACTTAAGTCCTTAAAAGGTTCCTCTGATTGGATACGCCAACTTGAACAAAAATGAACATTTTTGTGATTGGAAACGACAATGTGTAAAATGGAGCTTTGTTTCCAATTGGACACGAGTTTTCTATAAGAATTCCATAAAAAGAAACTAAAATCGGATTGGACACGACTACAATCCAAATAAAGAAAATCTTTTCTGATTGGTTAAACCCACACATCCCAGTTGAAGGCACCCCTCTCTCTTAACTAAAAATTATTTTATTTTCAACTTAACTACCGTCAACTACCTCCTCTCTCAGCTCTAAATACAATAATTTCAACTTAACCACAGTCAACTTTCGCCCTCTCAACTGTAAATCTTGTTTTTACTCATTAACTCAACTTATTGCTCAAAATGATCTTCTGAGTACAAAACAACAAAGTTATGTTCTCGGTGGAATTTTCGGCTGATTTAGTACAAATCCAAGTGCGAGAAACAGTTTGTGGAGTTTTTCTGGCACGAATGGACATCCCAATCCAAGTCTGGCATATGGTGGAGGTGATGCGCAGGGATTTCAACGAACATCATATAACGCAAGTACCTTCTACAAAGAATCAACTTGAAGAAATGCAAATGATGGAGGAAGTGGCCGAGCATGTGGGAATGAACTACCCCGAAAATCCTGACTCTAGATATGTGGCCCAACCATTCGACGATTTCCTCTTTCCTTGGGAAGAGGGATCTGTGGACAACCCAATTACAATCGAAGAGGATGAGGGGTTCTCTGAGCCAAGAACTCCAGTCAGCGAACCACCAGTGATGGAGGCAAGGACAGCTTTGCGCTCCATTGAGAACTTGCAAAATTTCTTCAGCTGCTCGACAGCTCTTTGATTTGTAAATAAATTGGTTACTGTCTTGTGCTTTGTAATTTATAATCTTTGTATCTTGTAAATTTATTTTCAAGAGATAGGAACAAAGAGATCATAGAAAAGTTCATTAAGAAATTTCAAAGGTAAAACTTTGTTAAAAATGAAACTAATTATGCATCTGGTAAATACTTTAATAGAATTTTGTTAGAAAGATGGCAAAAAATGATAAACCAATTTTTGCAAGCATGTTAAAAACTTTACATTAATTTTTGCACCATGCAAAAATTTTCATAATTTTTTTTGCCTACTTGTTAAATAAATCAAAGAAAATCTCGCAAATTAAGAAAAATTTCGTTAAATATTTTCGCATTTTAAAGAAAACTGAAAGAGGATTTTCTTGCACTGTTAATAATTAAATAAAATGCAAATCTTTGTTTTAATTTTGATCATAAAAAAATCTCTTTTTTGCATGTATATTGATCAAAAATATTGGAAAAACAATGTATTAAGATAGGGAATAGTACTCAAAGTCAGCAATTATGAAAAATTGTTAGCATTAATTTAACAAGTTTTTTACAATAAAATTTTGCAATTTTTGCATATGAATAAGAAAAAATAAATTAGATTTTTGCATTTGTTTTCAAAAAAACCACGAAAAAACTTGCATCTAACACAAAAATTTGTTGAAACTTTTTGCACACTTGTTGAAAAAACCAAAACAGTTTTTGCATCTTGTAAAAAAGTTTAATTAAATGTTTTGCAAACGTATTGAAAAAATCAAACCAAAATTTACATCTTGCGAAAAAATTCTGAGTTAATTTTTGCACACGTGTTGAAAATTGCAAATTTGTTCGTTGAAAAAAATTTTGATTTAAACAAAAACAATTTTGACAAGATTTTTATTAACAAATATTCAATTATTAATAGAAAAATTGATACGCTCAATATTTACGGTACCAAAACCATCAATTAAACAATCAACAATTTTCAACAAGTCAGTCTCATACTTTGAGTTTTGAACTTTTCGAATCCTTTCCAAAAAAGCTGATCAAAGAGTCTGAGTGGACGCAAGATTCTGAGCAGAACTGAGATAATGTCTTTTGAATTTTTTTCGCAGCAGTCGTTTCTTTGCAACGCTGGGTAGTTTTCCGGTATTCTAATTTCGACTGCACGATTCAATTGATTGAAAACATCACCTCTTGATGAAATAATATTGAAATAAAATCTGTATTTGTATAAAGTATAGATACAGTCAACAATTTGATAATTATCTAATCTTTGCAAAATCTGATCGAGCCATGATCCGATTAATACTAAGTGATATTTGTAATTTTCCACTGGAAAGAATGATGAATGGTTAGATACACAGTAGTCTTGGGTGACAATAAATTTTTCATAAAAGTTTTCTGAGACAGAGATAAAAAGAGATTTTGCATTGTAGTCCGAATAAAAAGTGGGATATGCTTGACACATAGCAGATGCCATCACCGATTACTTGTTGAAAATGATTTTTATCTATATTGAGTTGCTTATATAGTAGTTCCATCACCTACGCAATGTCCATATTTGGATCAACACCTACTCATTATTCCATATAAGGTAATAATACCTTATATGGAATGTACAGTGAGTCATCTACATTTCCTAATTTCTATAAATTTACAAATATCATTTTTTTGAAATATCTACTACTGATCAGTTGGCTCTGAGTCTCAAATCAAAAATGTATTCACGAAAAGATATCCTTCCCAACTATATTGAATTTGCTAAGAACCAAAAAAGGATTGGGAGATTTTATTGGTCCCAAAAACCCTACAACGGAAAAACTTACTTTGAACCTTGCTTCCAATTGCTAAAGAAAAATGAATCTGGACAAATCGAAAAAACCCAGCAAGTTTATCTTGGTGAAAAAGAAGGGGAAAGGATATCAGCAATACGGACTACTGTTATTCACGATGCTGAAAACCTTGGACTTGTTCCTGTATTGGAACCCTATTCTGACAAAGACTCAACCATGGAGCAGGAACTTGCGAACTGTCATGCGGTGTATGACGTAGCAACATACAAGAAGAGAAGGGTGTGTGTCACAATCAAGAAGTACAGTGTGAACAAGCCACCCTACATTCAGATTATACTCTTCACTGCAAAGGAGAACGAAGTTTTGAAGCAAGTTGCCTATGTCAACTATACTTTGAACGAATTCAAAGAACTTGCCCAAGTCTTGGGAGATTTTATGTTTGTTGAGAACTGTAATGTTCACTAATTTTGTTGAGTGATGTTATTATAGTAATGTAATTCAAATATTCATCTTCTTGAATCATTTTTTAAAACTTCTTTGAGCTGAGCAGTATGAGTTGGAACATTGATTTTTCCAGAAATCTTGTTTTGAAGCTTCAAAATAAATTGGGACTTTTTCATATCGTCTAACAAGAAAAGACCCAGAAATGTTCACTAACAGTTTTGGAATCTCAAAATTTACCAAAATTGCAAGATTTGGATACAGAATCACAAACTTCTCAATTTGAGTGGACTTTGCCAATGGAAGACAAAAATTTTTTCTAAGTTATCGTTCAGATATTAAGAAAATAGATCTAATAGAGTATCGTAGAAAAGGAAACATTTGGAAAAAACAATCAGAATTTTCAATTGGAAAAAAAGAGTATGATGATTTTGTTTGATTTTATCCCCTCAGTTTTGTCTTATGTAGAAACATTCAAAAAAACTTGTATCATTATTGACGAATGCACTGTAGAAAATGAACGTTCAGAAATTGAATGAAATTCTCAGAAAATTCGGTTTGATAAAACATGACTTTTCATCAAATACAAAAAGAAAAAATTACTTTCTTTGTACCTGTATTGTTTTGGACCCAAACATAAATTTGAAAGAAATGGACCAAAAATTTCCTTTTGGGGGTCTAATTGGATACGGAAATTCTTGTATGGATTACTTTTTTGCAAATTCAAAAATTTTCAGACATCATGCAATTTTACATGATGCAGCTGGATCTGTGAATTCTACTACTTATAAGGGACCTGGTAATTGTTATGTTTTTCCTAGATTTCCAAGTTCTTGTTTTTTTGGTCACGTGACTGGATTGATCTTCTGTTTATATGTTAAAAGTTTTGCTTCATCAGTATATGCATTGTTCGATTGTTAGTTATTCTAACTAAAATTTTCAGCGAAAAACGTTACCATCATGAGTCTAGTTGTTTTGGATATTGAGCGTATTGAAAACAAAATAGTTAAAGAGTTACGAGTTTATCAAAATGGACAAACTGTGGGATATTCCTTTCTTCCTCCTAAAAAATTCAAAGCTACATCTCAGTCTGCTTGGTGTACGAAGCATCTTCATGGAATCAATTGGAACAATGGCCATGAAAAATATACTGAGCTTGAAAAAATATTGAAAAAACTAAAAGCTCCAGAAACGGAGTTTTTCTGCAAAAGGTTATGAAAAATGAAAAACTCTGTCAGAAATTTTGGAAACAAAGGTTACAAACTTGGATGACTACGCATGTCCAAAAGTTCAGAATTTGATTTTCAAAGATGAAGAATATGATTGGAGGCAACTACCCATTTTGTCATGCAAATACTCTTCAATGTGCAGAAAGAAAAGCATTTGCATACGGAACATGGACTCGATGTTTTTTAATAAATTGTAAATTACCTTAATAATTTTGTATTATCGTGTTTTTGAAATTTAAATGTTAATCATTATCAATTTTTTTATTCCAAAGTTGAGATGGGAGATGAATGTGACAAGCAATTAAATTTAGGAAATTTTGTTTTTGATGAGGAGAATCATGAACGAAAATCTTGGAAGTTTTATGGACGTACGTGTAATAGATCTCTTTTAGTGTTTATGTGCCAATATTTTGTCATAGTTTTAAAAATAGCATGTGCAATCGTTCGAATAATGTTATCCATTACATGTGAAGAAACAACAGTTTGGGTAGCAATTTTATCAAGGACAGTCGGTTATATTTTACCTTCTCCAAAGCTATGAATAAAATAGTTTCTTCCAAAGAACGAGTTTTTATTTCGCTAGTTGGACCGAGTGGATCTGGAAAATCACATCTTATTTTTGAGTGGTTAAAAATTGGTACATTTCAACCAAAGTTTGACAAAATTTATTATTTTTATCAACATTATCAACCTCTTTATGGACAAATGCAAAGAAAAAACCTTAAGTTTATCCAAGGAGTTGACTTTGAACTGATTGAAAACCTTCCCAATAATGGAACAAAATACCTGTTAATATTTGATGACTCTTGTGAAGAAATTTCAAATTCTAAGCAGTTTGTAAAAGTTGCTACTGGTGGAAGACACAGGGGACTGAATTCAATATATATTAAGCATAACTTGTTTCATCAAAGCAAATTGGGAAGAAATGTTGAGTTACAAAATACACATATAGTCTTATTCAAGTCACCGAGAGATGTTTTACAAATCAATACATTAAGTCAACAACTAGGTCTAGGATCACAATTGAAAGAGTGGTATCAAGATGCAACATCTACTCCTTATGGTCATTTACTCATTGATTTAACTCCAGAAACAGTTGATACGCTAAGATATTGCACAAACAGTGGTTCAGTTCCATCAAAGTTTTATCAACCAGCAGGAACAGAAACTAAGTTTTTGGACGATGAGCATACAAAACGTCTCTATACTCCCAACATTTCAAACATTTTCCCAAAAACTTCAAAAACAATTCATCCTCCATTGTCCAAAAAGTTTCATTCAATTCCTCAGCGAATGTCTAGTAAACTTACTATGAGGCGAGCTAAAGGATCTTCGAAAAGTAGACGTAGTAAAATATCGAAGAGAAATATCAGAACTCACACGAAGAAGAACTTCACTGCATAAAAGGAGAACTATTTTGAGCTCGCCAAAAGGCTTACAATTAATATCTGTTATCACTCCTTTTGTCATTAAACGATTGACATAGTATGGATCAGTTTGTTTTAATTCCTTACTCAATTTATCAATCACAAAGCACACTTCCAAAAAACCAAAATTGGAACAAAAGCAAGAAAAAGAGGAGATTGTACCAAACAATTTTGTTTCTATTTACAGTGCTGTAAATGCAAAGTTGAAAACGAGTAACAATAAGCACCTCAATGATTAAATTTTGAATTCTCCTAGAATTAGACTAAGTCTGTCAAAAATTATCATTTTAGATAATCGAGACACAAAAGAATCAATTGTAGACTTTGTGTGTGCACTAAAGCGAAAAAATACCGACTTTCCCGATATTTTTACTTTACCATTTTGGAAGCAACTCAAATTCCACCTAAGCTTGTTGCCAACAAAAATGCCAAAGCGAAAGACAGAAGAACTTGGATCCCTTTCAAAATCTGAAAAGGTAAGTCTGAACAGATTGTATTCTAAGGGTAGAGCTGCGTACGGTTCTGTGCGAAACTTGAGTAAAGCAAGCCGATTGTCAAGAAAGTATAACAGTTTTTACAAACCAAGACATCGTATACAAAATTTGGTCCCCCAATCAGACGTTTCCGAAGGCTTCAAGCATTTTCAAAATATATAAAGGAAATTTGGTGTATGGATTTGGCATTTGTGGACAAACTAGCGAGTCAAAACAAGGGAGTCAAATATTTATTGGTTGCTTTTGATGTTTTTTTTGCGATTTGTCAGAGTTCAAACATTGAAAACTGAATATGCCAAAGAAACTTTGCAAGCTTTCAAAAAATTGATTTCTCGAAAAAACACTCCTGAAAAACTTTGGGTTGATAAAGGAACGGAATATGGAGGAGCTTTCAATAAATTTTGCAAGGAAAAACGCATTGAAGTTTACTCGACCATGAGTGAAACAAAAGCCGCATTTGCAGAGAGAACCATTCAATCATTAAAACACATTATTTACCGCTACATAGAAGATCATGGTGAAAAATTCATTAACAAGTTGCCGCAATTTGTGTCTAGAATGAATTGTCGCATCAATAAATCTATTGGGAAATCACCTAGAGATGTCACTAATTTCCTCTCAATTCTGTGCAATAAACCTCTAACAAGGTATAAGAAACTAAAGTTCAAAGTTGTAGACAGAGTGAGAATTTCAAAGTTTAATATTCCGTTCCGAAAAGGATATAAACCACAATTTACAGATGATTTTTTTTGAAATTTCGGCTATAGCTACAAAAAAGCCTCCTACATACATCATCAAAGATCTCGACAAAGAGGAAATTCTGGGAAAATTTTATGAAAAAGAGCTTAGAAAATGTTCTGATTAAAGGTAATTCATTTTTTAAACTAAATTTCTACCGATCAGTTGTCATGGATTCTTTTACTATTGAGTTGGTTTCCAACGCTTCATTCAATTGTTATCCGATTAATAGTCTTAGTTCTTTTACAAATTTTCTACCTGAACAAACACATTTGAAAGGAGAATGAGAGGTTGCTATTTCAGAAATATCATACCCTTCTTTGTTCCAAAATGTTACAGAGGGAAAGTTTACATTCGTAGATGGTGGAGAAAGTTCTGAGGAGAAAAGAAAGATTGTACCAATGAACATTGAACCAGGATTGTATCCAAGTATTGTTGATGTAGTTGTAGCCATGAACAACAAAATTCGAGAACGTCTAGGTGCTCAAGTTTTTGAATATAACGGAATCTATGTATCAGTAGATAAAATTACACAAAAAGTTGCTGTTCATTTACCTGAGAGTCAATCAGTGTTTATAATTCAGAGTGCTGATTTGAGCCACATTTTTAGTTGTGATTTAGAACAAAATCAAACAGGGGTTATAATGAAAGGAAAAGGTCCACATTATCCTCAGTATTCTTACGACATTATAAGAATACATTCCCTAATGATATACAGTGATATTATAGAATATAACATAGTTGGTGATACAAAAACTCCCTTATTGCGTTGTATTCCATTTATCTCCAAAGTGAAGAGTGGAGATATAAATTCTACAGGAAAGTACATGAATTATCAATCCTTTACAAATTTACAGTTTAAAAAGTTGTTGAAAAATTCTTTCCATAGTATCAAGATAGAACTAAGAGATAGTACGGGTGAAAAAATTCCTTTTGTGTCCGTAAGAATCACTCGAGTTGTTCTCTTGTTCCGCAAGATTTCGAATTATCATTTTTGATTTAAACTTCATACGAAATGGTTGCTCAAAATTCAGCTGATTTCCCTATTTTTCGAGGACATGCAAGACAGCGTGGAAGAGGTTTTGGAGCTCTTACACAAACTCTTGAGAGAACTGCAATCCCCTTTATTAAAAAATATATAGTCCCAGCTGCGAAAATAATTGGGGCAGATTTGTTTGAAATCGCTGCTCCAGAGATTGGGGAAGTTTTTAGTGGACGTAAAAACTCAAAACATTTGCAAAAGATGTGGGAACAAAAACAGTTCGGAAACAATTGGGAGGTGGAAAAAAGAAATCTAAGCGTAGAACTGCTAGAACCAGATCCATTTCTCGAAAAAGTAGATCGAAAAACAGTCGCTCTCGCAAAGACATTTTTGACAATATAAAATGAGTGTAAACCAAAGTCATTTTTGGTACGGGGATTTTACAAATTCTTCATTGGAGATTTTTGATAAAGTCCCAGTTTTGGAAACAATTATGTCATCTTACACACAAGAAGTTTTCCCCAGTACTTCTCTGGATGAAAGCAGTATTGAGTTTGAATTTGAAACGGATCGTAATCTCTACTTGGATATGCGTGATACCCATCTTAGCTTAAAGCTTCAACTATTCAAAGGAAGATTGTTTGATGCTTTCAAAAAAGAAAAAGCAGAACATAAAGCAAAATCGGAGGAAGATTCAGATGAGGAACCACAAACTTACTTAACTTATGTAAACAATCTACTACATTCTCTATTCTCCATTTGTGAAGTTTATCTTAACAATACAATGATTTACAATGCGAATGGATTATATCCTCATAAGGCACAGATATCGAACGAATTCAACTCGTGAGCAGTGAGTAATAAAGGAATTCTTGCTTGTCATGGATACAGTTTTGAAGAAAATCCTGATGCATTTGATATGTATCCATTCACTGATAGAGCAAATTCCTTGGGAACAGGGATAACTTTTTCACTCTATGGGAGGCTCGCCATTGATTTGCTTACTTGCAAAAAACTGTTGCTACCAAATACCAAAACTCGAATTAAACTTATTCGAGCGAGACCTAATTTTTACATGTTATCTGATAATCCAAATGTCAGTCTGAAAATACTTAAAATACTTGATTGTTCGTTGTTTACTAGAAGAATTTTAGTTGCTGAACCTAATCATCAATACTTGCAATGGAATCTGGAAAGAGAACCTGCTCAATACAATTAAATGGAAACTATAGCAAGAACCTTTATCATTCCATCTCGTCAAAACCAATTCATACAGGAAAATATCTTCAATAACGCTCCAATAAGAAGAATAGCTGTTGCAATGAATACAAATTCAGCTGTTGCAGGTTCTTTTCATGAAAAACCTTTCAGCTATCAGCACTTTCATTTAGGAGAACTTAGAATTATTCGGGGTGGAAGAGCAATTGTTTCATTAGATACAACTTCTCCTTGTCGACCTTATGTTACAACAATGAAAGCAATGCAGTTTAACGAAGATTTCCCAGCTCTTCCTATGGAAGATTTTCAAAATCACTATATTCTAGTTTTTGACTCGACTTCACTACAGGATGCTGCTGAACAGTTGCATTATCCAGAACTTAGTGGAGAAAGCTTGAGATTAGAAATGTTTTTCCAGTTTCCCTTGGAGCAAGTAACGGAAGTGATAGTCTTGGGAGAAAGACTATCAAATGTTCAAATTGACAAATTCGGAACAGTCGCTAAAAATGTTTAGTTTTTTTGAAATTTCAGGTTCCTATAAAAATATTGTAGCTTTTTTGGGACTTTCCATTGTGATTGTCTCTGTACTATATATTTTGTTTTTCTTCAGACCTAAATCTCCAGAAAAAGCAGCTAATGAATGCTGTTTAATTGAAAACCCAAGACATTTCTTCAACCTAGACTGTAAATCAGTGTTCAACAATTTTTGCCCAGTTCACAAGTTTTGTGTATGGGACTTTGTTGATTCAGTACCTAAATGCGAGTAAGTCAATAACTTTAGGATTTTCCATCTTAAATTACAATATCAAACTTTCTATTTCTTTGTTTTAGATGTAAATTAGCTAAAATTTGCGAAAATGGATAATTTTTCACTTCTGCAAATTATTGAAAGAATTCCTGAACTCAGGTTCAAGTACATGGGATCTTACCCCTCTGATAAAGTACCTCAACTAACAAAATACTCTTTCGCAATTGTTAACTCAACTCCAAGCAATGATAGAGTGGAGCACTGGATCATGATAACTCGATTGGATAAAACCTACTATTTTTCTGATTCTTTGGGTCGGAAAAGAACAGCTTATTCCTTTCTAACAAAAAATTATCGGCGAATGGTTCCTCGAAAGCTACAAAAAACTGATAATTTGTGTGGATTTTACGCAATTTATTCAGCAATTCTTCTTTTTAAATTCTACCAGACAAAATTGAATAATATTCATGATGTGCATGTTTTGAATTTTATAAGTAATTTTATGTAAATTTGTAGTTTTTTCTTTTGTAAGTGTAAATTATGGCAGTAATTTTACTATACGATGCAGTGATTTATTTATTTTCATTGTAATTTAATTTTTTTCTCTCAAAAAATTCAATTTTTTTCGATGTCTCTGTAGGTTCAGAATAGATAGAAAGTAAAAGTATCTAATAAATTTTTATTAGATCAAGTTATCGTGTTTTGTTTTTTTTCGAAAAAATTTTAAATTTTTTTTGATAAAAATTCCAAATTTTTGCACAAAAACTCTTACCATTGACTTACCATGCACCAAAAAACTAAATACATAACCTTAATTCTACAATCTACTCGTAATTAAAAATTAATTGTTCCCAATTAGATAACGCGCCCCCAAAAAATTTGCGAAAAAAATAAACATTTCCACACAAAAACCAAAAAAAAAAACGTTTTTTGTACCATTATCTTACCATCACACAAATCATAAAACCTTACCATCGGTATTCCTCATCTTAATACATTGTAGACTCTATACCCAATCTTAATACATAGCATGGAAGACCGAAATCTATAACGTATCTTAATACATGGGTCTTCCATGCATTCCCCCCCCCCCCCTGATCACCTCCAACATCTACTACTAATAAGTTTCTTTTACCATAAATATTTTTTGGCATGAAAGTTATTGGCATGGAAGACTCTAGCCTATAAAATTTTGAAAATCAAAATTTTCACGCCCTGTCGGCAATTAAAAAATGTCTTTTCAATGAAATCAATAAAAAAGTTAGGCCGATATCATAGATGTTGATTGAATTCATTTGAGAAACGAATAAAAAGAAATCAATAAATGCCGAAACCGTTTGAGAACTCACATAGTGATACATTTGCAGTGATACATTTGCAGTGTACAAGGAATAGCTATTTAAAAAAATTATTAAGAATTGCATAAATAACAAAAAAACTACGCTATGGCGACTAGGACAGTAGTATTGTATCGTGTCCCGGATCCTAAGGGGGGGGGGGGGTCCTTCCTAAGGGGGGGGGGGGTCCTCACGTAAGGCAAAATCCTAGGAAAGGGGTCCTTAATTTTTTGGAGGACCCCTATCCTAGGATTTTGTAAACGAAAGAAATTTTCCACCCAAAAAGCAGAAGACCCCCTACTTAGGATCTTGCTAAGTTTAGCTTAACAACAAGGGACACGATACAAAATTCTTTCTAATTCCAATTTTTGGGGTCTAAATTATTGGTCCTGGTTAATTATATGAATCATATTAATTGTTATATTTGTTTCGGGCAAATGAATTTTCGACCTAGTTGAATTTTGTTAGTGAATGGGGAATTGACTTTTATGGTATATAATAAAAATGCGCCGGCCAATTTGGCAGCGTAGCTTAACTGTTGGCAGCTGTAAACTAATTCCTTAACTTGACCTAAATTTTATGTGAAAAAGCAATAAATTGAAATTACTCTCAAAAGGCGGCGGCCGCTTCTGGGCAAAATATACCAAATGATAAATTTGTCAAATTTTGAAATAAGAAAAATGAAATTAGAGGGTACTTGGTGTACTGAAGATATTGATAATGAACATTTACAATTAAGAGTGTTTTCAACCGCAGAAAAAAGCTCATTTTTCAAATTTAGTAATGAACGCTACGTCGTCGTCCTCGAAAGGGCAAAGGAAATTTCAAAGAAAGAATACGAGTTAATTTTCAAAGAACAATTTTATTTGAGTGAGCTTCAACAAATCTCTTGGTGCATTTCTACAAAACAACAGTATGGTACTGTGAGCGATTTCAATTTTGCTGATTATGAAAACGTATTCGACTATTCGTTTGATTTTACCTCAAAAAGGGTTGATAAAGACTTGGAGAGAAAAATCCGTCTATGTTTCAACAAGCTATCAAAATACAAAAAACTTCCGGTGGTTTATTTAATTATTTACCACCGTTATCTTAATGAGACTAACTGGTATTTGCAAGGTCACTTTTATTTCCACTGGCTTGAAATTCAGCAGGTTGGAGAGGTGTTGGAAAAAATAAACAAGGAAATTAGAAAAAAGCAGAGTAACTCCTATTGATTTGAAAATAATCCACTAAATTTATACGTCTTTGAAACAAACTTATCCTGATAATTCTAACCGACGCAACTATTTTCTAGCTGCATGTTCTCTGTTTTTTGTTAGTTCTGATAACCTTAACTACGACATTTTAAATAAGTTGAGACCTTTTTTGTGGCTTGATTGGTATTGATAACTCTTCCTTGGACAAATACTTGAAAAATTCCAAAATTTTACAATTGCACGCTATTTTGCGCGATGCGGCCGGAGTTATACACGAATTTTATCAACAGTGTCCCACGTACTGTTACATATTGCCCTGCTACTGTAACAACAGCTTATTGGGACATTTGAGTGGAATAGCGTTCTGCCTTTTCATTAAGTTAAAAAAACCAGAAGTTTATCATTTACTAGAATGCTAGGCGAGAGATCAGTTGTGCTTGACGTGGAAGGCTTTCGTTACAAGAAAAACGCCTTTGTGGTTAAAGAATTAGCAATAACAACTTCAGACTACAGCGATCGACTCATTTTCCTACCTCCAGTGAGTTTCAATATACTACCAAAGCTTGAACAAAAAGCTTACAACTGGTTAACAAATTATTTACACGGCCTCCATTGGGAAAACGGTGATTACCTTTACATAAACTTGAATCAAATACTTCAGAGTTTCGTGTTGAGAAATCCCGGTGCCGTTTTTTACGCTAAAGGAAAAGAAAAGACAGAATTTTTGGCCAAGTACTTGGACCGAAAGATTGAAAACCTAGATGATATGGGCTGTCCTCGGGTTGAAAACTTTTATTTTAAAAATTATCCAAGTTGCAATAAACATATTCCACACTACAACTTCAGGAATCATTGTGCCCTGAAGAAAACCAAGGTTTTTGATGATTGGTTGAAAAATGAACAACAGCGAGAGATCAGCGAAAGTGGAGACATACCTATCACCAAATTCAATGCTGTGTGCGTGGATGACTCCAGAGGGTGATATTAAAATTTCATTAACGAGAATAGAGCGTATTGATTGCAGTAGCCAAATTGTTCAGAGGAAGGAGCAAATAATATTTTCCGAAGAAGAGTTGTCTACGTTGAAGAAGTTTTATCCAGTTATTAATCAATTTGTATACTTCCAGAGATTCAAGTTTATCAGAAATGTTAGCCAGCAAGCGAGGAGTATATCTTCCCGAACTAGTCTTAGTACCCAAACGTCAGCCAGGAGTTCAGATGGATCTAAACAGCAGTGAATTGCCAGATGAGATTAAGACGATTGTGAAAGAGGATACTGTGAAGAAAATAATGTACTACGAAAAAACTGCAAATATCCCAGCAAACTTTGTTCTAGAAATGCATGACATAAATGATAGAGATTTCACACGTTATGAAATTTGTTACTGTTCTCAAAACTAATTCAATTTTTTACAAGCTTCATTCAAAGAGAGAAAAAGTCTAACACAGTCTGTAGAATAAATAGTTTCTCAAATGTCAGAAGCAACAACAGCAGTAGATGAACCTGACGCAACAATAGTAACAGAGTTTGTTTGTAACGAGACAAACAGTGAAAAAAAATCATGCAAGTTTTGTAACAATGTAACTTTGCCAAGGTCTGAAGTAGTTTTTGTTGCGCAAATGGTAGTAATTCTAATTTTACTAACTTTCTGCATTCTTAAACTTTCTTTCACTAAATTAAGTTGCGAAGCAACGTCAGTTTGAATCTCGGTTTTATCAGGCTTCGTTGGTTACGTACTACCAAACCCAAGAATATGAATAAAGTGATTGATACTTCGACAAGAATTTTTATGGCGATAGTGGGACCTTCAGGATCCGGGAAAACTGAGTTAATTTTGAAACTTTTGATGGGAAATACTTTTTACCCTAAATTTGGAACCGTTCTATATCTTTACAAAGAGATGCAACCTGCATTCTCAGAAAAAGTGTCTTCTCGCGAAGTGAATGTGAAGTTCATGAAACTCGACGGATTCGAATCTGTGAGAAAATTAGAAATTGTTCTTCTAGTTTTCGATGATTCATGTGAAGACTTCTATAATGACAAGGATTTTGTTAGGTTAGCGACAGCGGGTAGACATAGAGGGATAGATGTAATAAATGTTAAGCATAACATTGTTTCAACAAAGTCGATGGTCGCGTACGATTGATTTGAACACTTCACACATCATTCTGTTCAAATCGCCTCGCTACGTTCAGCAACTAGATCTTTTAGGAAGACAATTGAATGTATCAAAATTTTTGAGAAACTGTTACGAGTTAGCTACCAGAGACTCTTTTGGACATCTTCTAATCGACTTGGACCCCCGTACAACAGATTGTTTGAGATATTGTTCAAATATCACACCACCTGGGCGAACAGTTTTTTATTTACCCTTATCTGAAGTAGAAACTACTCCAATCACAAATGAAAAAGAAAAACTTATCCATTCTGCGGCATATGGTACAACTGAAACCTGACCAGCTAAGAAGATTAATTAGAAAAACTTATTTGTGAATGTTTGCTCAATGTAGTCAATGGAAACGTACCCGTTAAAATTGCAAACATCGAACGATTCGAGACAGCATACAAATACCTAATAACTCCAGAAACCAGTGTTGTCAAAAAACGTGCGATTATTTTGAGTAAAGAAGGCTTCCATTTAGTTCGACAAATACTTTATTTTTGTTACAAGTACCTCACAACTTAATGATGACTGCTGAAGAATTCATTCTAAGCCGAAACACTTATATGTTAAAGAGCAGCCACATGCTGCACGTGTTCTTCATGATAATAAAATTAAACATAAAAAAGCTCAAGTGTCCTATCTTAACCGGCTTAGACCCCAATTACCTCCACAAACTAGTAAGACTACTGCAACGAAGGAAACATTTACGGATAATGTTGAGCCCCAACAAGAACAGCTTAAACTGTTAACGGACGATGAAGAAGTACCGGTCGAACGTGTTAAAGACGAAATACTAGAAAAGAAACACAATAGACAGACCGAAAGCATTTTAGGACAGTTACAAGTTTTAGAATACAAATAATTTGTTAGAGCAAAAAGCGTACTTGAAATCATAGAAAATTCAGAAAGAGTAACCTAAACCGTGACAATGAGGTGATATATGTAGATAAAGTACCAACAGGACTTAAAGCTGCAGTTTTTTTATACGACACACAACAACCAACTAAAAAATTACACAATCCGGCGTTCATTAACATTTTAACTGCTCTCAACTTGAATGAAAACCTGGTAATAAATCGAAATGCCAAACACGCAGTTCAGTCAGTGTCTTTTAACGCTCAAGAGAAACGAGAACCCGGACCCTCAAGAACCCGCTCAACATCGCCCACTTGGCAGGAAAAAAGTAGTGCAAACCTTAAGAGAAGTAAAAAACACAAACGAAAAAGTCTCAGCGGTAATAGAAAAACCCGAAATCAAAAACGTGAAAAAGAGTCAGAAGAAGGCGCTGACTCATACGGAACGCCCCATAACGATTCAGATTCTCCAACGTCAGAAAAGACGAAGGCGCAAACAAAACAATGGGAAAATTACCAAGATTGAAGAAAAATTGTTGAAAACAAAATACAGTGACAAAGGTCCCGCGTTATTTGGTAGTGTGAACAACTTGATAAAAGCAAGCAATTTGTCGCGAAAGAAAGTTAAACATTTCCTTTATACTGAAGCTTTTTACACAAAATATCGAACTGTGATCCAAAAAACGCCGCGACTCAAGGTCATAGTTTACGATATTGACGAAATCTGGTCATTAGATCTGGCCTTTGTTTATAAACTTGCCCAGTACAACCATGATGTTAAGTATCTGCTTGTTGCAGTTGACTGCATGTCCCGCTATGTCAATGGAAACGTACCCGTTAAAATTGCAAACATCGAACGATTCGAGACAGCATACAAATACCTAATAACTCCAGAAACCAGTGTTGTCAAAAAACGTGCGATTATTTTGAGTAAAGAAGGCTTCCATTTAGTTCGACAAATACTTTATTTTTGTTACAAGTACCTCACAACTTAATGATGACTGCTGAAGAATTCATTCTAAGCCGAAACACTTATATGTTAAAGAGCAGCCACATGCTGCACGTGTTCTTCATGATAATAAAATTAAACATAAAAAAGCTCAAGTGTCCTATCTTAACCGGCTTAGACCCCAATTACCTCCACAAACTAGTAAGACTACTGCAACGAAGGAAACATTTACGGATAATGTTGAGCCCCAACAAGAACAGCTTAAACTGTTAACGGACGATGAAGAAGTACCGGTCGAACGTGTTAAAGACGAAATACTAGAAAAGAAACACAATAGACAGACCGAAAGCATTTTAGGACAGTTACAAGTTTTAGAATACAAATAATTTGTTAGAGCAAAAAGCGTACTTGAAATCATAGAAAATTCAGAAAGAGTAACCTAAACCGTGACAATGAGGTGATATATGTAGATAAAGTACCAACAGGACTTAAAGCTGCAGTTTTTTTATACGACACACAACAACCAACTAAAAAATTACACAATCCGGCGTTCATTAACATTTTAACTGCTCTCAACTTGAATGAAAACCTGGTAATAAATCGAAATGCCAAACACGCAGTTCAGTCAGTGTCTTTTAACGCTCAAGAGAAACGAGAACCCGGACCCTCAAGAACCCGCTCAACATCGCCCACTTGGCAGGAAAAAAGTAGTGCAAACCTTAAGAGAAGTAAAAAACACAAACGAAAAAGTCTCAGCGGTAATAGAAAAACCCGAAATCAAAAACGTGAAAAAGAGTCAGAAGAAGGCGCTGACTCATACGGAACGCCCCATAACGATTCAGATTCTCCAACGTCAGAAAAGACGAAGGCGCAAACAAAACAATGGGAAAATTACCAAGATTGAAGAAAAATTGTTGAAAACAAAATACAGTGACAAAGGTCCCGCGTTATTTGGTAGTGTGAACAACTTGATAAAAGCAAGCAATTTGTCGCGAAAGAAAGTTAAACATTTCCTTTATACTGAAGCTTTTTACACAAAATATCGAACTGTGATCCAAAAAACGCCGCGACTCAAGGTCATAGTTTACGATATTGACGAAATCTGGTCATTAGATCTGGCCTTTGTTTATAAACTTGCCCAGTACAACCATGATGTTAAGTATCTGCTTGTTGCAGTTGACTGCATGTCCCGCTATCTCAGAGTGCAACCCTTGAAATCAAAGTATTCTACTACAACAGCAGAAGCGTTCAAACTAATGATAACGACAAAACAACTGGAAAAAGTATGGGTGGACAAGGGCATAGAGTTTAAAGGGTCCTTCGAAGCATTATGTAAAAAGAAAGACATAAACACATATAGCACAGAGAGCGAGAAAAAGTCCGCATTTGCTGAGAGAAATATCCTTGAAAAATCTTATTTATAAGTACTTGGAGGATAAATTGACTTACTCATACATTGACAAATTGCAAGATTTTGTCAATGCAATTAACTCGAGAACAAATCGTGTCACAAATCTTGCACCAAATAAAGTAACTAAAAAAGATGTTCCTCGCCTGATTTCATTAAGAGCAGAACAGTCTTTGAAATTAGTTCGACGTCCAAAGCTTTATGTTGGTGATTATGTTAGACTTGCCAAAGTAGACATACGTTTTCGCAAGGGTTACAAACAATCGTTCACCGATGAAGTGTTTGAAGTTTTTGACATACCAACACGAAATCCTCCAACATAAAATTTGATTGATTCTAACAGAGAACCGATTGAGGGAAAATTTTACGAGTCTGAACTAATTCGCGTTCTGGAGAAGGACAATCATGACTGAGGGCACTTCCAACAGCCTTTTCACCCATAATGTTCCCCCTTCCTTCACAATTAACTTAGTTTCATCTGCATCAATGAACGTTTTTAAAGATAACACTCTGGCCAACTTCAAAAATCTCCTGAGTGAAGAAATAATTTGCAAGGTGAATGGAGAGTAGCAGTTACAGAAAGTACCTTCCCTACTCAGATAAACAACGTAACTGACAAAAACATTGTGTACTACAAAAAAGATCGGGTTATAGCAAGCATGAAAGTTGAGAAAGACAAGATCTCCAGACCTTACCTTGGAGAAACAGCAAAAATAACAAAAGGAGAATATACGAGCATTGATCAAATACTGGACTAATTAGAGAAATTGGGTTACGTAATAGATCCAATAACCAAACATCTTTCCTTATGGCTGCATTATTGGGAAGGTATAACTTTTTCAAGCCCGCAAATTCCTAGTCTACTTGGATTCAAAGGCGTCAGAGATGGAACTGGTTATCATATAGGTTACAAACAAGGAAGCACGAAACATAGCACATTCTCTACCCAAGATCTTATTGCTGACTATCCCGTTGATGTATGCGCTGGTACTCAGCTTATGTTTGTTTATCTGGACATAAATCATTATCAAGTAGTCGGAGACACAAAAGCACCCCTTTTACGAGTCATTGATACAAATCGTCGAGTGAAAAACGGTTACGCATGTACAATTGAACCGAATCATCGTAAAGTGTTTAGTAATTTGGATTTCAAAAAACTTTTGGTCAATAATTTTTCCAATATTTCTGTGAACTTGCGCACAGAAACTGGAGGACTTGTTCCTTTCGCTGGAGGGGGAAAAGTTGTTCTGACTTTGAAATTTCAAAAGTTTAGCAATTGATCAAATGGATTCATATTACCACAACCAAGCAAACCTACCACATTTCTCGGGGCATTATAGACGAGGCAGTGGCTTCAGTGCATTAGCCTTGGGAATAGGAAGAGTCGCACTTCCACTGGCTCAAAAATTTGTGATACCCGCGGCTAAAAAAATCGGAAAAGAACTACTTCTTCAGGCAGCACCAGAACTGATAGAAGTTGCAACAGAAAGAAAAAGTCCTAAGCAGGCACTCAAAAGCACCGTTAGAAAAACAATCAAAAAGCAAGTAGAAGGAGGAAATAGATCTCGGAAAAGTCATCCGAAAAGAACGACGGCGTTTAAACGAAAAACGAGACGCGTCATTCCCAGAAAACGAACTGCACAGAGAAGTCGCTCCGATTTCTTTACAAGGGTTAAAAATGATTTCTAATTTAATCCCGAGTGAAGCAACTCACAGCTCCTTGGACTTATTTGAGAAACCGCCTTTACTTGTCACTTTTGAAAATGCATTCACCCAAAAAATTGGACCTTCCTACTCTCCTGATGGTCTTATGCTCGAGTTTGAAGTACTCGGCGACAGAAATAATTTCATCCATCTTCAACGTACTCGTTTGGAAATAGTTGCACGAATTGTTCGAAGCAAGGGAAACGTGCTTCGAACGCATGCTACAGAGGCGGCAAACAGAGATACGCCGTATTTTGTTAACGATCCTTTATCTTCATTATTTTCTGAGTGTACACTGTCTCTGAATGGTGAAAAAATATCAACTACCAATGCTAATTTTGCCCATAAAAGCTTTATTGAGACCAAGTTTTCATACGGTAATGATGCCAAGAAAACATGGTTGGCTTGTCAAGGTTATTATTATGAAGAAAATCCATCAGCCATTGACGGTGCTGGAAGGAGAGCTGATGATGTTACGGAGCGTAAAGGTCTCGTTGCGGCCTCGAGCGAGCTGAAGCTAATTGGTAAAATTGCTTGCGACTTTTTGTCGTGTGACAAGCATCTACTTAGCGGTGTGACAATAAGATTGTCTCTTAGACGTTCTCCTAATGATTTTGTTGTCATATCTGAAGATGCAGCTAAACACTACAAGGTCCAAATAATCGAAGCTAACCTCTATGTCAGAAAGATGACTGTGACTGACTATGTTCTCTCATCAATAGAAAAAACTTTGTTGAAGAACCCGGCAAATTACAATAACATCGAACTAGTACCAAAAACGTTTCTCGCAACTGCAGGAGTACAAAGCTGGCGACAAGAGGATGTTTTTGCAAAAGAACCTGTTCGAAGAATGATAGTAGCAATGAGCATAAACGAAGCATATTTGGGTACTAATAGAACAAACCCTTTTCATTACCAGAAATTTGGGTTGAATGAGATCATTGTGTACACAAACAGTCTACCCATTGCCGGAACTCCCATCTCAACATCAGACAATAAAATAATTTATTACAATACGCTTGAGGCTCTTGATTTTGTTTTAAACACTAGTCATGGAATCAGTCTCGCTAATTATGATAATCATTATATTATGGCTTTTGATCTCACGTCTACTCAGGAGGCTTCACACGATTTTATTCATCCTGAATTGACCAATTGCACTATTTCACTCGAACTCAAGTTTGACGCAGGTCTCGGTAATAACGTCGAATTATTGTTTATGGGAGAGCGTGCATCAACAGTTTATGTGCGTTCAGATAGAAAAATTACCAAAAACACTCTTATGACCTAAGATAGACATGGATAATCTTCAACTAGTAGAAACTATTGACCGTTGTACACATTTGAAATATCGCTGTAGAGGTGTTTTTCCGGCAGATTTGCCATGCTCTTCAGTACTGAAAAACGATAATACGTTCATGATTATGAATGCCTCACCATCGGATCAATCTGGAACCCACTGGTTGCTTTTTGCTCAAGCTGGAGGACAGATATTCTTCGCAGATCCTCTACGTAAACGATTATGTGATTATCCCCTCGTGTACAAGAATATGCGACGTACAATTCACGAGGGAAATCAACTACTGTTGAAAAAACCAATACAATCAGCTGATTCAGTGTTATGCGGACTTTATTGTATTTATGTTGCTCATGTTATAATTACAAACGAATTTCCAATAGGTTTCAAACTTAATGATCATGATTTGATAAGATTTGCCAAACATATGTTATTCTAAATTAATTTATTGATGTTTTTGTAAAATTTATATATTCGTTTTTTTTTTTCAATTCATTCTTATTAACAACAAAGTTTTTTTTTCTGCAAGTTTATGTGAACCGCGAAAAGTTTCATATCAAGTCCTTCGAAATATTAAGGCATGGCCGTTTGGTTTAAGGGGCAATAGCTAACCCGGCGTTGCTCGTCGCTACGCTCCTCGGGAACGCCTCCCGCATGTGTAGTAACATTTTTTTGATATACAAGAGCGAAAGAAAACCAATATTTAAAACTTGAATTTTTTCTCCATGATAAATTTCACAAACAAAGTGTTTGAATCAATTTCCATACAACCATACCCACTTAAAATTATGTCAATTATTTTAAAAAACTCAGCAGCGTTTTCACCATTCAAAACATTAGTAAAGCGTTCAATTGTTACGTTAGTAATCAGGTCAGTTTGAGTTTGAACAGATTTAGTCTGCGAGCCGAAGCAAACTTGAGGCAATTGTCTGCGAACTGGAACACCACTAACATCTAAGTTGTTGATGGAGTTATAATTCACAGCTATTTTCAGTTTTTCCATCAGAGGGCCAGACAATTCATAGTTGGAGAAACCCAAAATTAAATATTTGAATGTAGAGAGAAGACAAGGAACAACGAAGGCTTTTGAAGTCATCTTGTTAAGTAAATCGGTAGACTCTTTCGTGAATTCGACCAGTACATGATAATGTTTTTCGTTTTCAATCGAATGATTGCAAAAATCTAATTTATTCGAATGGGAGGATACCGCAAAATTTGCTTTTGAAGCGAAGCCTGAAAAGTTGGGTTCATGATTCAGGATGAAAAATTTGTAATTTTTACGGAACTGTTTGAAATAATCAGGGGATTGTTCATACATTGCTTCAACCATTGCTTTGAAGTTTCAATAGAATAACGAGTTGATAATGTTACACAACCCGACAGTTATCATCGTTTTCACTTTCGCATTCCTTTTCAGAGCATGAAGATTTTTTAGATTTGTTTCGCTTTTTTCTAAGTTTTTCGGTCACGTCGCAGTTTTTTGCGTTCGTCAACTTTTTGATTTTTGTATAATTGTCCGCCAAGGACTCGAATTCACCAGTTGACAAAGTTATTCCTTGTCGATACTTGAAAGTTCCCTCTTCGTCTTTTTTGTACAATTTGATAGTTATGTAAGTACCGGTCTGTGCGAATGTTTTTGCACCGACTCTAACTAAACGTTTATCATTCGAAGATATATCCCTAAAATCATCGAAATAGTCTTCATCCGTTTCAAGAGAAGCGTACATTATAAATGAATAACAACCAACTGGTTTTTAGTGTGGAACGTTGGAGAATGACTGATCACAGTATACGAGACAGATCATGCGCTCCCAAAGTAAAAATTTAGGTGATAACGTTTACGAGCGCCCTAAGCCATATTGATAAGACTTAATCACCAAGGATATAATTTCTTTAACGATAAACCTCTTTTTATATGGGTATTTAGTTACTTTTTCCCCCGGCTATACTCTAAAAATCTTCTAGTGTTATTTATTGTGACGGTTATTTTAATGACTGTTATGAATCATGGTAATGAATTTCTAACAGCATAACAAAGAATGTCTGGCAAACTATCATGAAAACTTGATTTTGAGTGCTTTCGCCTGTAGCCACTATAATAAAGCTATCACATAAATCTACAAAATCGGGTTTTCACATTCATTTCTAATATGACCTCAGGCGTCATGCTTAAAAGAATGAATAAAATTTGATAGCCTCGCCTAAAAAGTTATTAGCTTTGACCTAATTGAACTATGCCACCCCTTTCCTGATCTCATTCTCATTATTGAACTTTTCATAATTTTCATTCTCTCAATTTCATTTCGGTAGTTCAGTCATTTCATTTTAACAAAACTTTAAACTTCTTCAAGTCATGACTAGTCCTTTACAAATAATCTCAGTGTCTGATCGAGAAAGAACAATTATCTACCAAACATACACGAGAGAGTCGATTGCAGTCATCCATCAACAGAAAGAGAGAGTCTCTCCGTCTACAGCAAGTCCGTTCAATGACTTGCCTCCCCGAAAAAACGACGAGAATCAAAACGAGGAATGGACTACAAAAAGTCATATCATGCTACCAAACTACCTCCTTGATCACATCGATCTACTTAGACAGAATCGAAAACGAATGTACGAGAGTTGCACTATTCACGAGAGCTATCCGGCATTAGAAAAGACGGAGATAAACGACACAATCTCGCTCGAGCAGTCTCCAAGAAAAATTCTCTTCGCGTATGACTGCGAGTCAATGCCGTTGTATGAAAATCAGGAGGGATTTATTCGTGATTATGCAGAGCGCGAAGCGTACTGGGATATTCCGACAGCAATGTCTCCCGAGTCGTTTGTTAGGGGAGCAGTTTCAACTCCAGAACAATCAAATTCCTATTCGGATGCTCGGGTTTCGTCTAGTGCGGAGACAATTGATCTAGTCACCCCAGATCTCATTCAAGGCAATCCTCCAAATGCAGCTTGCTATGCGCCAAAAAAGAGAAAACTACAGTTTCGAGGTTTCTAATAACTTAAACAAAAAACTTTCCTTTGTTTCAAATATTATTCCAAGGTTTTATATTTTCATTTTTGTTTGATTTGACTTCTGTGTGATTTGACTTCTGTGTTTTAAAATTACTGTGTGTATATTTTTTGTCTCAGTTTTTATTTTGCATAACAGATCAATTAAAGTTTGCCCCGTAAAGTTTTCAGCAAATTGTTAGAGAAAAACAAGAAAAAAATCACAAATCGAGAATAATTTTACGCTAAAATTGTTGTTTGAGAAAGAATGAGAGAGAGAGAGAGAGAGAGATAAATACACTTGCTCAGTAGTGAACCCCATTTGGAATATCCTTTTCGGGATATTGCTTTCTTTTCAAAAGAAAGATAAATATGGAAGGGTCCAACATTTTCTTGTCCAACCATATTTATTTGGCTTTTTTATCAAACACTCTCTGTTCTCTCTCTCATCATACTTTGTGCCCGGTGGGGTTAGCCAGGTCTTACGCAAAAAAACAGAGAGTGTTTTAAGCCATAAATTTGCATTATATTACATTCATATACATGTTTTGGGTGTAAAACGGACAATTTTTTGGTAAAAATGTGAAAAAAAGAAAATTTATGTTTTTTTTTCGAAAAATGAACATGACCTTTAACCCTGCTCAGAAATTCATGGCAAATTGATTGAGGGTAGTTTCAATGGATTTGGAGAGAAACAATTTTTTCCCAAATTTTTTTTTTCAATATTTTAACAAAAATCAGATTTTCTCAAAAAAATCACAACTTTTTAAGCGTCTACTCTCATTGATTGGGCTATAATTGTTTTTTTAAATTTCTACGCTTGTCCTAATTACGTATCAGATAGCTCCTAAAAAATTCAAACCACATTCACTTAAAATTAAAACGAGAACGAATAATTCAAGCTAAAAATGAAGGAAAAAAGAAGTTAAAAAATTATGTTTTTTAAATTTCGAACACGACCAGTAGAACTGTGCTCGAGGTACCACAAAACTTACTGGTTTTTTTGTTGATAGGTTTAAAAGACAGTTTTTTAAACATAACTTTTCCTTTTTTCACAACGTAAAAAGTTTAAGGTTTTCCTTTATTTTGAAAAAAAAATTCACTTGAAATTACAGAACGGGAGGCGTTCCCGAGGAGCGTAGCGACGAGCAACGCCGGGTTAGCTATTGCCCCTTAAACCAAACGGCCATGCCTTAATATTTCGAAGGACATGATATGAAATGTTT
This sequence comes from Symsagittifera roscoffensis, assembly GCF_963678635.1. Lineage (NCBI taxonomy): Eukaryota > Metazoa > Xenacoelomorpha > Acoela > Convolutidae > Symsagittifera > Symsagittifera roscoffensis. The sequence continues at coordinate 44,684,111 of NC_087066.1, read as the reverse complement.
CACGGGACACTGAATGACTTGAAGGAAACTTTAATTCCGATATCTTTTACACATTCAAATGACAATCTATGCTTATCATGCATCGGTAACGATCATAGTATCAAATTTGCAAAATTTTCATTTTTCAAGTTTACTATTTTTTTTCAACTGAATTAGTTAATTGAGGGCTTTACTTTCTGAATACTTTTATCTCATGTTTCTACTTTTTATTATACCTATTTACGCAAACCAAGAAGTGGGCTTGAAATCATTAGGAAATCACTGTTTCACGGTTAAAATTAGTCAGAAAAAGTTTTAGGCTCTATCTGAATCATTCTAAGCTTTAAAGTTTGTAATTTAGTGCTGAAATGTTAATTTAAAGTCTAAACCAGTCCCCTAAAAAATGCCAAAACTTTATTTAAGGCAATCCTCCAAATGCAGCTTGCTATGCGCCAAAAAAGGGAAAACTACAGTTTCGAGGTTTCTAATAACTTAAACAAAAAACTTTCCTTTGTTTCAAATATTATTCCAAGGTTTAATATTTTCATTTTTGTTTGATTTGACTTCTGTGTTTTATAATTACTGTGTGTATATTTTTTGTCTCAGTTTTTATTTTGCATAATAGATCAATTAAAGTTTGCCCCGTAAAGTTTTCAGCAAAATGTTAGAGAAAAACTAGAAAAAAATCACAAATCGAGAATAATTTTACGCTAAAATTGTTGTTTGAGAAAGAATGAGAGAGAGAGAGAGAAAAATACACTTGCTCAGTAGTGAACCCCATTTGGAATATCCTTTTCGGGATATTGCTTTCTTTTCAAAAGAAAGATAAATATGGAAGGGTCCAACATTTTCTTGTCCAACCATATTTATTTGGCTTTTTTATCAAACACTCTCTGTTCTCTCTCTCATCATACTTTGTGCCCGGTGGGGTTAGCCAGGTCTTACGCAAAAAAAACAGAGAGTGTTTTAAGCCATAAATTTGCATTATATTACATTCATATACATGTTTTGGGTGTAAAACGGACAATTTTTTGGTAAAAATGTGAAAAAAAGAAAATTTATGTTTTTTTTTTTCGAAAAATGAACATGACCTTTAACCCTGCTCAGAAATTCATGGCAAATTGATTGAGGGTAGTTTTAATGGATTTGGAGAGAAACAATTTTTTCCCAAATTTTTTTTTTTCAATATTTTAACAAAAATCAGATTTTCTCAAAAAAATCACAACTTTTTAAGCGTCTACTCTCATTGATTGGGCTATAATTGTTTTTTTAAATTTCTACGCTTGTCCTAATTACGTATCAGATAGCTCCTAAAAAATTCAAACCACATTCACTTGAAATTAAAACGAGAACGAATAATTCAAGCTAAAAATGAAGGAAAAAAGAAGTTAAAAAATTATGTTTTTTAAATTTCGAACACGACCAGTAGAACTGTGCTCGAGGTACCACAAAACTTACTGTTTTTTTTGTTGATAGGTTTAAAAGACACTTTTTTAAACATTACTTTTCCTATTTTCACAACGTAAAAAGTTTAAGGTTTTCCTTTATTTTGAAAAAAAAATTCACTTGAAATTACAGAACGGGAGGCGTTCCCGAGGAGCGTAGCGACGAGCAACGCCGGGTTAGCTATTGCCCCTTAAACCAAACGGCCATGCCTTAATATTTCGAAGGACATGATATGAAATGTTTCACGGGACACTGAATGACATGAAGGAAACTTTTATTCCGATATCTTTTACACATTCAAATGACAATCTATGCTTATCATGCATCGGTAACGATCATAGTATCAAATTTGCAAAATTTTCATTTTCCAAGTTTACTATTTTTTTTCAACTGAATTAGTTAGTTGAGGGCTTTACTTTCTGAATACTTTTATCTCATGTTTCTACTTTTTATTATACCTATTTACGCAAACCAAGAAGTGAGCTTGAAATCATTAGGAAATCACTGTTTCACGGTTAAAATTAGTCAGAAAAAGTTTTAGGCTCTATCTGAATCATTCTAAGCTTTAAATTTTGTAATTTAGTGCTGAAATGATAATTGAAAGTCTAAACCAGTCCCCTAAAAATGCCAAAACTTTATCGCTAACCCTTAAAATTAACAGCAAAAGTTTGAGGCTGTAAATGAATGCGTTTTTAGTATACAAAACCCCTGCACTTGAGCAGAGTGATGAGACATATAGAGCTTAATGCTAGAATAAACCCTGTATTTGGAAAGGAAAGTACTTATTGTCAAGACGGCGAAGTATAACTCTCGTTAATGGCTTCTACTTGCCCTTACCCGCAAAGTTTTTTGGTGCTAGTCACTTCTCGCTTTTGCTTTTTCATAACCAGTTCTACTTCTTGAAATTTTCCTGAATTACTTCAGTGACTTCAACAAACAATGCCGAACTCTACTTCTATCGCGACACCTGTTCCTTGCCAGCAGTGCGGAAAAATACTGAGCTCTAAAAGGAACTTGAGAAGACATGAGCAAAAAGTTCACAAGATCCTTCCTCCCCCTCCTCCTAAAACTGTTTGCGATGAGTGTCTCGAATCATTCGAGAGTTTGTCGGAAGCCCGAGAGCACGTCGAGCTGGTACATGACATGACTTCGAATAGTCATTGTATCTATTGCCATACAATATTTCTCACCGCGGAAAGCTATGGACAACACTTGCTGAAGAAGCACGCATTGCCAGTTTGGGACGGCATTGAGACGACGTCTTCCGCTGCCCCAACGGAAAGAGCGTTGAGAGGCAAATTGCGTCGATACGATCTCAAAGTTGGTGAAAAAAAAATGGATTTCTTTCATGTCATGATGCAAAACAAGGAGGAAATAGATGCTCTCATACTGGAAAGGGTCAAAGAGGGTCCGAACAAGGTGCAATTCCACGTGGAAGTGGGAATGATCAAAATTCCCACTGTGCAAGACGGGGCAGTGGAAACTTCCAAAGGACCGTGCTGTTTCTGAACACTAAGACATTGACAGTGTACTTCGAGGGAATAGCTGGGGATCAATTCTTGGAACTGATTGAACATATGGTCAACCAAGTCAATTCGTTCTCTTCTCATGGTAGCGGATGGATTATTGACAGAAATGAAAAATTGCAAATCAGTTTCGCGGCCTTCTCACCAATAAGAGCAGGATCCTACCTCGAGCTACCTGATGCACTCAGCGCAGCATCTACTCTGCTCACAAATATCAACACTAAAGATGATGACCGTTGCTTTCTCTACTGCTTTGTTGCCGCATATCACAATGTGAATGAGCCGGCCCTCTACCCCACATCTAGACGGTGGCTGGAGAAAAAGAAAGTCTCAACCTACAATCTCGACAAAGAAGGAATTGTGAAAATCAATGGGGAATACGAAATGCCAATGGGTCTGATGGATATGGACAGATTTGAAAAGTTGAACAATTGTCAAATCAACGTCTTCGGTAAGCAAATTCTAATTGCCTTCTAAAAATTTTAAAATTCCTTCATTAATGTTCTTCACCTATTTAAACACCCTTTTTATTTCATTCCAAACCTAAGTATAAAAATTATTTTTCTGTTCAGGTACAACGATGGCGAATTGTTGCCCATAAGAGTATCGAGCAGATTCACTACTAGCCTGATTGTGGACTTGTTGCTGCTGACAGATGGATCAAAATATCACTATGTGTTGATAAGTGATCTCCAGAAACTGGTCGAGTACGTGCGGCACAAAGTGCACCGATTTCAATCTGAGATTTGTCGCAAATGTTTCCACACATGCGCTTCATTCGAAACTCTGAGAAGACATCAAGAACTGTGCTACCAAGACGAAGATGTCGTCATAACAATGCCCAAGCCGGGAAAAGATGACCACAAGTTCAAAAACTTAACAGCTCGTTGGTACGTACCCAGAGTAATCTACTTTGATTTGGAGTTACTGCTCTTACCAGTATACGGACCGCAACCTGATCCGCGAAAATCTAGCACGCAAACAATTGAAATCCATCAACCGTGCGGCTACGCGTTAGCAGTAATCAAATTTGGGGAAAAAGACCTGTTAAAGTTTGAGCTTAAAAGAGGACCGAATGTGATGGAAGAGCTAATTAGCTTCCTTGAATCGTTAGCGAGACAAATTTACGTAGAAAAAAGGAAATATTACACTCTCACTGGTATAACAGACCAGGAACGGGAAGATGCTACAATTTGTTGGATATGCGAGAATGATTTTTCCGACAATGATCAAGTGGTACTTGATCATTGCCATTATACCAACAAGTTCCTGGGTTGGGCACACAATGAGTGTAACGTTAAGAGAAAAACAACAAATTACATTCCAGTGGTAGCTCATAATTTGTCAAATTATGATTTACACTTTATAATCAAAGCGCTGGCGAAAAGCGATTCGGAAAACACTTTTTCCGTAATACCCGCATCTGAAGAAAAATATATATCTTGACAATCTCAGTATATATAAAAACGAACACGGAAAAAAACGGCAAAATCAAAAAACTCTACGAAAATCTGAGGTTCATCGATTCGTATAGGTTCATGCTAGCATCGTTGGCAAAACTTGTCGATAATTTGCCCAACGAAAAGTTTTTCTGCTGGAGAACTATTTTGAAAAACTCGGCCACTCACCTGAAAAAGTCAGTCTGTTGAAACAGAAAGGGCATTACCCCTACTCATACTTCAACTCATTCGAAAAATTCCGAGAAACTCGCCTTCCCCTCGAGCAATGTGGAAAAATAGTCTAACAGGAGGGGATGTGAGTGTTTCAAGAAGCGAGTACAATCATGCCCTTAAAGTTTTCACCGAACTGAAGTGTGGCTCACTTGGTGATTACCACGACTTGTACTTGACTACAGGTGTGCTTTTGCTTGCTTCCGTTTTCGAAGCTTTTCGGGAAGTTTGCTATCAAACATACGGGCTGGATTGCGCCTGTTACTTCACGGCAAGTAACCTTTCCGGGGACGCCTTTTTAAAAGTTTGTAAGCCCGAACTGAAACTCTTAACGGACCGTGAACATCTGGACCTTGTGCAGCGAATGATACGAGGAGGCATGTCGTCGGTCTATGCGCGCCGATTTTACAAAGTAAACAATAAATACCTCGACAATTTTTCGCCCTCAGAACCATCAAGCTACATCCTCAATATTGATGCAAACAATTTGTACGGGGGGATAATGAAACACTGCCCTTTGCCATTAAACGAGTTTTCAATAGTTGAAAAAAGTCTGGCAGACATACTGCTCACCAGCGAAACCTCAGAGTGAGGTTATATAGTTGAAGTCAATTTAACCATACCCGAAGAGCTTCACGACTTCTTTGCTGATTACCCCCTTGCCCCCTCTCGTGAAGTAGTGGACATCGGTGCAATAAGCAACGAGCAAGTCGACATGTTGGGAAAATTGGGAATCACCACACTGCCAAAAGTGCCAAAGCTTCTACAGACCTTGCATCCTAAAGAAGGTTATGTTTTGCACTACCTTATCCTAAAATTGTACCATGAGCTGGGAATGGAAATAAGTCACCTCGGAAAAGTTCTTCAGTTCCGCCAAAATCACTGGATGGCACCCTTTGTCGACCTCAACACCCGCCTACAAAAAGCCGCGGTAAATAATTTTCAGGAGAACTTCTACAAGCTAATTGTTAATTCAGCTTTCGGTAAGACAATGGAGTCTAAGTTAGGAAGAAAGAAGCTAGAGATTGTAAGGAATGAGAGAGAACTTTAACAAAAAACAGCTCTGAGCACAATGAAAAGCTTTCAAATCATTGACGATCAATTAGCCACAATTAGCTTTTCAGTAACAAAAATATTGTGGGATAAACCTATGATAGTTGGTGCGACCATCCTAGACCTCGCCAAGCATTTCATGTTTCAGTTTCATTATCAAAAAATGAAACCAAATCTAAACTCCTTTACTCCGACACGGATACTTTTATTTACGCTATAAAAACTGATGACGTTTACCGAGACTTGGAGAAAATAAAAGCTGATTTCGACTTTTCAAATTACGATAAGGACCACTTCTTGTTCGAGGATACCAACAAGAATGTTGTGCTGAAGTTCAAAGACGAGACTGGTGGGAAGCCGATCAGAGAATTCATCGCCCTAAAACCGAAACTATATTCAGTCGTCCTTAATGGTAAATAAAATTTAAGCCACCCTTCCACCCCCCATTCCTACCTTTTACAGAACAAAATTACCACCACCAACCTACCTACACCCCTTAATTTGTTGCATTAAACTATGGGCATTTAGCTGATTTAGGCAACATTTTTCAATGTTGCCTAAACGTTGATTTATCTGACAACATATTCCCTCTTTTTTTCCTCTTTTTTAATCATAATTTAGAGTCTTCTGCTCTTTTTTGGTAAAATGAATCAAATTTTGTTCGGTATAAATTGAGTTGCTGAAGTGAAATGAAGCTATCCCCTACGTTGTAGAAAAGAATCATAATTTTGCTTCTGTTTACTAGGCACTCAAAAATTGAGTGCCAAAGGAATTAAACGGAGTGCACAGAGGGAACTGGTCCACCAAACTTTCAGGGACACATTATTCACTGGAAAAACAATGAGAGTGTACAACTATAATCTAGTTTCGAAAGGTCACACCAATATGACAGTGAAACAAAACAAACTTGCATTATCACCATTCGACTCAAAACGTTTTCTATTTTTCGACGGAATTTCGACAGTGCCCTTTGGCCATAAAGCCGCTGAAGAAAATGCTTTTCTAGAAGACATTTACATGGACACCGAGTGGGCCAACTCATACAATAAAACTGATAACACTTCTCCCGATTTTACACTTCCGGATTGGGGATTTTTACAGCAGCCCTACTCAGAAGCAGAGCTGCAAGAAGAAGAAGAAGCTTCTAGTAGCCGAGTCCGTGAACGTCCCCCTATAAAAAAAACCCATTAATTTTATCTGAAACTTCAGAAGAACGACCATCTAAAAAACCGCGCAAAGAAAACCAAAACAAAACACATTAAAGTCTGAAACATATATTTTCAGATGATTTTTACTGTTCGTCCTTTTTATACTTCGACTTGTATATGTTTTGGTTTTTACCAATTTACAACTAATAAAATACTCGTATTGAGCTCAATCACTGTTTTAACATAAATAGCTTCAGGCAAATAAACTAGTAGACGCAAACCAAGTGTTCATTCAAACAAATGTGTGAAATCCTTAGGCTTGTTTTCAATAACAAACTTTAATAGCATGACAAATCTTTGACGAAAAGAAAGAAAGCCAGGAAATGATATCCACATGAAACTAGGACGAAAAAGAAAAATTCAGGAATTAGAACGATTAATTTTAATTATCGTGGGAAAAAGGACCGCTTTAAAAGGAATTAGAAGGAATTATTGTATCGCGTCCCGGTTGTTGAGCTCAGCTTAACAAGATCCTAAGGAGGGGGTCTTTTCCTTTAGGTGTGGGAACTTGCGATCATTTACAAAATCCTAGGGTAGGGGTCCTCCAAAAAATTAAGAACCCTTTCCTAGGATTTTGCTTTACGTGAGGACCCCCCCCCCCCCCCTTAGGAAGGACCCCCCCCCCCCCTTAGGATCCGGGACACGATACAATACTACTTAGGACAACAAAAAAAATAATCAAAGGATGACATTTTTTTTCAATTGAAGATTTTTAGTTTCCGAACAAACAAGCCTTGACCGGATTCCAATTCAGGATGTCTGTCGTCCCAATCATAGACTCTACCTGGAAAGTATGCCTGGAAAGTATGCCCGAAAAATGATTTTAAAATTAAGTAAAAATGCAGTAAATCGTTTAGTGTCTTTTTCTACGTTATTGCATTAGAACGCACTTAATTAAATCGAAATAACAATTTTTATGTCGACAGTCATGAAGTCGAAAATCCATTATAATAAATCAGTAGTTACCGAAGAGCTTTAGGAAATACAACAGTAGATAAAAGTAGCCAGTAGTCAAATTCGAATTCTTAAAAGTTCGAGCATGCCATCTGCACAAATGATACTAACCCAAATCAGTCAGTGACTTTTTTAAGTAAGTTGATAACACGAAAAAAAGCTATTCTCTGATTTGATAACACATATTTATCGCAGGAGCAGTTAGACCATATGAAATATCAATCAAGATCCTTTGAATAATGATTTAACTAGACAATTTTTCTGGCAAAATTTGGAAATCTTCTCAAAGCCAGTTACATAAAAGCACTTTCGAGAGCAAGCGTCTTGTATAAATTGGTCTTCAATTCATATCAACCGTACAATTCCCCCACCATTCGATTTAGCGATTTACGAGGGGAGAAAATGTGGATTGTTCATAAGCTACCGTAACTGGCCAAAATAGATTAGGATCAATTTTAGTATGATAAAAGTATTTAGAACAAATTTAGATTTAGATTTATCCGCAATATGTAGATTTTACTATGAAACAAGTACGAAGATTAATTAGAAAAGATAAGGGTTTATTGGGATCAATATAAACATGATTTAAATTAATCTTAAATCTCAGCTAAAAAAATCCATCCAAGTCGATTTTAAATCGGCTTGAATCCATTTTTTCCAGTCTTAATCAGTTTTCATTTTTACGGGAATTAAAACAGATTGAAATTGATCTGCATCATTTTTTTTTCATTGGAATTTCATCAGTTTCAAACTTGCGTTGCATTTATTCATTGCCCATCATTTTTCATTTTACATCCATAGTGTATAGAAGCAAATAGAGAAACCAAATAATTTTCAAAATATCGATAACATTCTATGATTTCCCTGCATATTTTGAGTTAAAATCTGATCTATATTACCCTTTTTCTTGCTTCGTTTCATTTGTTTTACCTTCATGATTTTTATGAGTTAATTGCATGTTCTTGAGATCAAAATTGTTTTTTTTTTTACCCTTTTTTCTACTTTGTTGCATAAGTTTTTGTCCATATTGTAATTTTCAATGGTGATTTTTTTTATTTCAATGCGTATTTTGGAGCTCCAATGTTTTTGCCGTGTCTGAAAGTCCATCCAAATCGATGTAAATCAATTTTTTAGACATTTAAATTGAACCAAATTGTTCAAAAAAGATCGAGTTAAATCGATTTGAAATGGATTAAAGTAAGTTCTGGATGGATTTCAGTAAGTCGGAAAATCCATAAATTGATTTAAATCGATTTTAGCACTTAGACTGATCTAAAATTTCCAAGAAAGATCAATTTAAATCGATTTAAAATGTATTTAAGTGAGATTCTGATGAATTTTAGAAAGGCGGATTTTTTATTTGCGCGTTTGTATGAAAGGCATAAATTATGCAGAATTGTTTTTCGGAATTATAACGTGCTTAGATAGGGAATTATACGGTAGGTCACTTAGGGGGGATTCGACGGTTGATCCATCAAATCTGCTCAAAAATTTGAAATATCTGGTTGAAATATCTGGTTGCACCTACAGCTCTAATTACACCACTTATGTGTGCGACCAGCAAGCAGACGACAGCCTTTATTTCATACTCGTCAGCAAACGCATTTCTCTTCTTAGATTTGATTGATTAAAAAAGGATACCTATTGTTCTTGTGAAATATTCGTTCAAAAATTCTTAGACCAAAGTAGTTCAAACTAAGTTGATGTTTGAGATATCTTTAGATAAACTAATTTTTCCAAAACTTTTTGCGGATAAATTGAATACTTGATGAAAAACATAGCAAATGCTTTGTTTCTTACTCAGATGGTCATTTTTTAATCTGTATTTGTTTGTGTGAAGGAAACTTTTTCACTGGCGAAGCTCGACTCGTATATTTTATCAGGATTTTTTTTACATCAATTTATTGGTTTACGGACAGAGGGCAGAGTTAACGTACAATAGGCACAATATCATAACATTGAATTTGAAGTATTATAAGAAAGAAAAAAATTTTTTTTCATGTTATTAGGGTTATTTGAACAAGCATTTTTTAACACTAACTTAAGAAAATTATTCTATGTTTGATTAATCGTTTGGTTAAACTGATCCTGGACATACACCACCAGCGACACGATTTGACGATCGTAAGTCCCATTTATATCCAGAGTCCAGCCCATCGAGTCTTCTAATCGTGACCAGATCTAACTGGTTTGTTAATATTCTCTCAAAGAAATTAACGTACAGCAAATCGGGTCCAAATTTTTGAGGTTTTCGTTGCCCAAAAAAGACTTTAACTGTGAATAGTGTTTTCTCCATCTTTTCCAGAAAAGCCGGCGCAAATGATAGAAAATTATTTCCTCGGATAATCAAAACTTTGAGAAGTTTTGTTTTTCGAAGAATATCAATGACCATTTTCCATAAGTTCTCATAGTTGACCATGAATTCTCGTCAGCAATTTTGCAAGCTTGATTCTTTCTTTTCATTTTAAGTGTTCTCAGTGCCAATAAGTATGCAGAAAATAACAAGTTTTTGAACAATTGCGTATCACGTGCATCATACAAGGTGGAAAATTCTTCTAATTTAGAAATATTTAAGCTGCAATTACGAGATCGAAGGCGTGCGTTGATTTTGAGAGCCCGGAAATTTGGCGGAACTATAAACAGAGATGTTTCATTTGGCGTCTCGTTTTCCAAAGTTCTGCAACTCATCAAAACTTGCAAGTTTGGAAATTTGACACAGGGAAACTTTTTGAAAGAGGTTTAAATTCAAATTGAAGTGTTTTGATTTGGCCCATTATTGGACTATTCAAAGACGTTAAATCCATTATGTTAGTTTTGAATGAAATGATTTTTGGCGTATCTTTGAGAACATTGGGTTTGAATACATGTAAGTGAGGTTAATCACTCAGCACTTCGAGCTTCTCGACAATCGGCCACATCTTTATGATTTGATATACAAAGTCAATTTGATTTAACTGCTTCTGAGCGATTGTCAGTTTTTTAACATGATGCGAATATCCGCTTTTGATGCTGACCAGTTCACGATTTAAAAAAATATATGAACCCTCAAGGCACTTTGGGAGCCTGATTTCCCATTCTTAGAAAAATGTCATTAGTAAATTGAACCGTTCGGGTTATTGGATTACTGCTGGAATAACGTAAATTTAATACGAACGCCTTCACTATTTTATCAAATAAGTCACGAAAAAGGCTTCAAATTAAAAACTTTTGGAGTAAAAAATTCGCGTACAAAGCACCCATTGATAAACTTCGATTGGAGACGCACCGTGAGTTAATCAAAATCTAATCGAACTTTCAATTAGTTGTTTGAGAGATAAAAGCTTGAGAAACAGAAGTTGCGTAATTTTTTTCGCACTTTTTTGAAATTATAGATATTGAAACAAAATAGGTAAGTTTCAGCGACACAGTTGCTGATGGTGTGGTCAAAACTGTAAGCTGTTGAACTGAAGGCAATACCATTGAGTTTATTGGAATCGAACGAATAAGAAATAAAAAGCTGGCAAATTTCTTCAATAATGGATTCTGGAAGATCGATATTTTGTTGTGAAACGCAACATGCCTATTCATTTCCTTACAAAAAGCAAAACTTCCCAAAAAAAAAGAGTAAAACTTCAAACTTTGGAGAAAATGTTTTTGAGAAAATTTTGCAATTCAACTTAGAATCTACTAATTTGGATCAATTCAATTGAAAAATGAGTAGTGAGGAAGATTTATTTGCCGCTCACATATCTCAATTTGGCCAACTTAGCAAAGTTCAAACTGCCCAAAACTTTACGAAAAAATTTAATTCTGTCAAAAACAGCTAGCTAATAAAAACAACTTTGCCTGAATATAATTTAAATTGCCACAAGCAAAAGTCATTGGACACGTTTTTCGAAAAGCTGAACAATAATACTTATTCAATGAAAAGTGTTTAACTTAAAACAGCTTTGATTTTTTCAGATGAAACTTATTTAGACACCAAAAATAGCCAGTCTTCGTTTTTATTCGTAGTTTTTTTCTTCTTTGATCGTTCCGCTTTTTTGAAATTATTTTTAGGTTCGAGATGTTAGAAGCTATGAGATATATAAACGTATTTTTAATAGAGAAAACTTTTAAAGATGAATTATGTGAAACTATTTGTGCAACAAGCAGATTCGTATAAATACAGACCGATTTCAAGACAAAATTGCTTACTTCTTTTTTCATTTTGCTGAAGTTATCTATTTTTATGATCGTAATCTGGACATATTTTTTGAACACAGCATCAAAGCTTTGTATCATTTGCCAGACAAAATTAATTGGCAATGCTTACGCTAGAAAAATTCACCATGTCAAAAAGCTGCGTTATAGTTTGTAACTTCAGTTTTTTCGAAATATTATTTTTCGAAAACGGTCACCCATGAAAATTTTAATAGACGTATAGTTGAACAATGAGGTAATTTGACAAATAAAACTTAGAGTTAACAAAAATTTGGAAAAAAGATAACTGATGAAACTAGATTTTTCACAATCTTTTTGGTCATAAGATTATAATTTTTCATTGTTTCAAGACTACAAATCCCTTCACTGTTTACTGATTACAAAAAAAAACCATGTCAAAACCAAATGATATAAAACTTTTGATTAATTAACACCATTATTTGAAATTTAATTTCATAGATGTAGCGACTTATTATTGAAGAAAAATTTTTTTTCTGCAGAGTTTCGTATTAAATAAAGTAGCTGAACGAACAAGAAATGTTAAATAACAAGTGAATGAAACAACAAGTCTTGCTAAAAAGTAAAACAAATCAATTGTAAATTGGATAGAATATAATGTTTTTGAACAATGAAATAAACAATGCTCTTGCAAAACATAAATAAACGAAACATAATTGTAAAAACATATACCGTCTTTTAAACATTAAATTTAAAAAATTAGTGGTGTACAGCTATGTGCAAATACTGCGTATTAAAGAAGCGTACTGGATAAACAAAAAAGAAAGGGAAAACAAAACATGCAACACTTTTTGAGCAAAAAAATAAAAAGAAAAAACTATCGTCTAATATTAATTCATATACAGTACCCAAATTAGCAGTTTTAAAACTCCCAGAATTTTGCATGCAAAAAAAAATCGGAGCTGAAGTATGTTTTGTATTTGATTTTAGGGAAACAATATCTTCAGTGGGGTATAGTTTTTTTTTGTCAAAACTATTATTTCGATCGCCGAAACTTGACTGAATAAAAAAACCACAGCAAGCATAATTACTCCGTTTTCATCGAAAATTGGAGCAAAAAGTATCATCAGGTTCAAATAAAACAGGAACAATATTCAATGAGTCGCAGATTTCACCAACAGGGATAGTAGCTTTCATCACTTCGCTACATCCCAGCGACAATTGATTTAAAAAAGTTTTGGAGGAACAAAAAGAATTCCCAGGACATGAAAATAAACAAAGAACAAACATCATGAAACAGCGACACCACAATGAACAAGAAACTTGATTTCAAACACAAATTGGCCAACTTGAAAGACGATGTCATTCAAAGCAGCAATTACCAGACCGTTAAAAACACGTATATCGCTGAATCAGCTAATATCAGTAGCATTGCTCATCAAGGCTTCACAAGAAATAACAAGCGTACTCCCACACTTAAACTTGACTAGTTTAGTAGTAGTTAGGCCTAGCAAGCAGCTTAACCTTACCAACTATTTTGCCAAATTTTATTGCTCTAAGCCACGTATTCATTTATTGCAAGGCCTTTTTCAGTATCGCCACATAGGCTCAACCTAATTTATGTGAAAGTATATAAGGTAAAAGAGTAAAAGTATATAAGGTTACACAGTTCAGGGGTGGGGGCAAGGGCAAAAAATATGGCCAAAACAGGGTCCCTTACTATGATTTGGGAGAACTGGGAATATCAATTTGGTCGACCTAAAAAAGTAGACAAATTTTTCTAATTTTTTTTTGAGAAACCGGCCCCGCCAATTGAGAAAATCCTTGGTCTGGAAATTAAAATGACCGACTTATCTGTTTCAGAAAGTTCCTCTCTAAATTGTTCTAAGATTCCGTTGTTTCTCAGGATGGAATATTTGCGGCTTTAATTGTTACCATTGATAAAAACCTGAGGAAAATTAAAGCTAATAGAAGCAAAAGTTTTGGCATATCAAACTGGTATTTGGATTCAACTTTCATGAAACTCGAACTTCAATAATCTTCATCCCTATTAATCATTTTAGAGAAAATATAAGAAAGATGGTTCTGAAGAAATGATTTCACGTCTATTTGCTGGTAAGAGCCATCGAGTGATCGTATATATCAAATGACAATGATCCAGATTAAAGCTACTTTGTCACAAACTTGAGAGCTCAAAAAATTTTTGTCGTATACTTTTGACTGACTGTTCTGCACCCAATTAAATCAGGGTAGTTTGATAACTCGCATTTTGTGTTTGGAGTTGAATTAATGGCGATATCGCTTGAAACAAGATTTAGTTCTTGTATCGTTTTTAAGAATCAATATAAGATAAAATCTAATACTTTCTATTGAGCATAATCCAATTTTGTCAATTTACAAAAAATAAAGGTAGCTTTTTTTCAAGCGAACAGCTGTACAATGTATTATTATCACAATGCATCAAAATTGGATTTTATGGCTAGACAGTTATGACGAGCTTAATATCGAGGCTAGATTATTAAAGATTAGACACTAGGGTTTGCAGGGCAATTTTAAGGGGCGGGGAAAGGGTTGAGGAGGCCCCCATTCGGGGATTTGGCCCCCTCAGCAACAACAAAGATCCTTCTTTTGGTATTATTTTAAGTTATCCTTTATAGACCGACCAATGCGGAAGTTTTCTCATAGCGCCTTGGACGCCAGTATATACTAAAATCGAAGGGGAGCGCGCGCCAAAAAATGCAATATTATAATTGCAAAAAGTGCCCAAATTTGACCTATTTTTTTTTCAAAAATTTGTCTGCAGCCCAACTTTTTTAATCAAAATAGAGACTTCATAGTGTTCAGAGGCGCTCCAAAAATCAATTTGGTTGACCTAAAAAAAGTTTACAAAACTCTTGAAAATCCTCCCTCAAGAAAATCCTAGGTTCGCGTCTGACACAGTTAGACTATGCACTGAAAAAAGAACCTTCAATTAGCAGTCCGATGGTTCCCGGATTGATCCAACAAAACCGTCAAACTTTTTTTCTGAAAAAATTGGTCTGAAGGTTTAAAAAAAAGTCAAAACAATAACAAGCAGCAATATTAAAATATTAATCAAAGGCAAGTGAAGAGCATGCTTCTTACCTCACAGAGCGTCACCAAAAAAACTTAAATCGGACAAAAGATAATAGCAACATAATTTCATTAACACACAGACCATCAAGCCTTCTGCCTTATAATGTAGTCCCTCAGTACTGTAACTGTCTTACGTTACCAACAAAAAAATCGACAACCACAAAATTGAGCAGCAGAATTTTCGTTCATTCCTCTTCGTCGCTAAGATTTATAATAACTTGAAACGGCTGAATTAGCAAGGATGTTATAAACAGAATATTTTCTATTGAATACTCCAATGCTAGACCAAGGCTTGAATATACCAAAATACCAATATACTAAGTGCTCGGCTGATATTTTGACAATCAAATTTCGTATAACCCGACTATCTCGACAATCACAGACCAGCCGTTGATGCATTTTGACTTTCTTCGTTCAAGAAAACATGTGCTCGACTTTGCTCGACCCATTTCAGATATTTTTCGACTCTCTCGACCAAAATTTGGCTCTATGTTTCCCAGATATTTTTAAATGTTTCCCGGATATTTTTAAACAAGCTCCATTCAAATTTGGGTGGATCTCGAAGAACAAGTCCTTTTGAGCAGATTTTTTTGCTGATTTTTTATTTTAAATTTTAAAACAATTAAAAGAATTAGTATAAGAGCTATGCTTTGACTAAGCTCGACTAATGTTTCGACTCTGAGTTTCTACTTAAAATTTTTCCACAACCGCGTATTGTCAGTCAAAATCGGAGTAGAATCAATATATGGAATCAGAAAACAGAGTAATACTGTGAGACAAAAAGACTGCATGAACACGATTTTATTGATATTAAACAGCAAAAAATGTCTTGAAAACATGTTTCTTCTCATAAAAAACTTTTGGATTTTTTTGAATGATTGGTTACCAACAAACTTCAAGCCACTCTCCATGTCGGGAGAAGGCAAATTACTGCATTTCATAATCAGATCAATCGGTGAACTTCATTGGAAAAACTGAGAACCAAAAATGCAAATGTGAACAAAATAGTCAAATCTGCTAAAATAGAACAAATTTGCTCGTATGTGGGTTTGTGAAACGTAACATTATAAATCTTAAAATTTCAAAGAACAACGCAACCCTGTGACCAAGCTTATTAGAAAAAAGTGCGCTGATAATGATAGAAAAAGCTAATTTTGATACTACAAAAAAATCAGACTTTCAATCAGTGCTGTAGAGATACTACACCAACTCACTCTGAAAATGACCGAAAATTGTCAACCAAGAAATTGAAAAAATGAAAATCCCGAAACGGAAACGTCCAAATTTTTTCAAAGTAAACTTATTGATTTTGCGATGACTTCGGTTTTTTTGAATCTGTTGCCTTTTGCATTTTGAGGTTACAAAACTTTCATGAAACATTAAGAACCACATTGATGGAATCACGAATAAAACCCTGGAAATGCTATAGCTGTATTTAGCCTGATTTAGGCAGATTTTTTCAATGATTTTTCGCAAAAAGTCTGCATTTCATACCATTTCAAAATAGCAAAAGTTGTTTTTCACGAAGCGGGATATCTTTAATGGCCTTGTAATCATAGACACATTGGCTGACTTGTTTATTTTTGGCAAAAACAGTTTTAACAAAATAAAAATATATATCTAGGTGTTCAAAGTAAAAGTTTTATAATGTTTAATAACTCGCCGGTGCTGATAAACTAGAAAAAATATCCGGTGATGCATTAACTAGGAGTTGTAATTTTGACAATCAAGATTTGACTTTGATAATCAAGATATATTTCTTGGTGTCCTACAATTTAATACCAGCTAATTTAACACCATGTATTTAACATCTGGTCGTTTCGCTACTAAACACTTTTAATCCACAACAATTAACTCCTATTTTCCAGTTTAACAACATACATTTTAACACCTAGTCATATCACAACAAAATTTAATGCTGATTTAATGAACTCTTTATCTTTACTCTAATCACTTCAAAGTTAATCCTGTAATTAGCGCACGCATCAAATGATTGAAAAAAATGCAAAAATGAGGCTTCCTAAAATACTTAAGACTCTAATCGACAAGTTCTTAAATTATTTTCAATAAGATTTTTCGCTAAATCATTATGATTACTAACAAAAAGCTGCTTGTGCTAATTCACAAAAATTTGACGTAAAAGTTCTGCCGAATATAAAATTCTGACAGTCACTTTATACTGAACAGTGATAAGCAACCGCAAACACAATAAACAAATTAGGATTGAGTCTTCTTTCGAATTCACAGCTTCATCAGCTTGAAATGTGAAGATTTTTCAAAAGACCTTTCCTTGCAGACCCCCGGAAACGTAACTAAACGCACGAAATTGACTCATGCGCTTGCAATTTAATCGCAGGACAATTGCCCTTCTTTTCGGGAAGCTAGGTTGGGACTAGGGGCTGCCAAACCCTTTAGCTTTGCGTTTATGCGCCAACAATTCAAAAGAAGTTGACAAAGCGATCAGGTTATAGGTTTCAGTTCGAGAATGATTCTTAAAATGAATTATGATTTTCTAGGCTTTTGGCGTTAGTTAAATTTTTTTTCAATTTCTATAGCGGCTGAAAAAGTCTGTAAAATAAGGCCATATTAGTCTAATTATTTGCGGGCTTCTGAAATTCAATGAACTAATCCTTGTTTTTGGTTCATTTTGGAACGATTCATTGAAACTTTTGGGAAGGCCATTTCTTTCGTTTTGGAACGATTTATTGAAATTATTCGCAAGGCCGGTTTAATTCTTTTTGGCATGATTCATTGAAATTATTGGCCAGGTCAGTTTTGCTCAAATGTTTGGCTTGGAAAGTCAAATTTTATTTTCCTTTAGTTTTTTTGATTTTACCGAAGTCTCCTTTGAAGTGAGTTTTCTTTTCATTTTGGATTAAACCGGTGTTAAATTATAGAAATGGTTTTAAATTGTAGCGATATGAAATTGCTCACGCAACAAAAATTAGAGAGTGAAATTGTATGGTGTTAGTTGTTTTGAGTTAAAAGGGGGAACCATTTTTCTTAAAAAACTGGAATGTGTTCGTTTTTCTGAAATATTGTAGCGATATGAAATTGCTCACGAAACAAAAATTAGAGAGTGAAATTGTATGGTGTTAGTTGTTTTGAGTTAAAAGGGGGAACCATTTTTCTTAAAAAACTGGAATGTGTTCGTTTTTCTGAAATATTGTAGCGATATGAAATTGCTCACGAAACAAAAATTAGAGAGTGAAATTGTATGGTGTTAGTTGTTTTAAGTTAAAAGGGGGAACCATTTTTCTTAAAAAACTGGAATGTGTTCGTTTTTCTGAAATATTGTAGCGATATGAAATTGCTCACGCAACAAAAATTAGAGAGTGAAATTGTATGGTGTTAGTTGTTTTGAGTTAAAAGGGGGAACCATTTTTCTTAAAAAACTGGAATGTGTTCGTTTTTCTGAAATATTGTAGCGATATGAAATTGCTCACGAAACAAAAATTAGAGAGTGAAATTGTATGGTGTTAGTTGTTTTGAGTTAAAAGGGGGAACCATTTTTCTTAAAAAACTGGAATGTGTTCGTTTTTCTGAAATATTGTAGCGATATGAAATTGCTCACGCAACAAAAATTAGAGAGTGAAATTGTATGGTGTTAGTTGTTTTAAGTTAAAAGGGGGAACCATTTTTCTTAAAAAACTGGAATGTGTTCGTTTTTCTGAAATATTCTGAAATATTTGCCGAAATAGATAGCAAAAATCAGAACACAAACATATTTTTTGAGTCTCAGTTCCCTTACTGAGGATCCCAAAAAATCAGTGAGCTGACTTTAGTTCGCAGTAACGTTAGGACCGTTTTGTTTGCCAGTGATAATGTTATTCTTCATGCAGAAAAATGAACTGAAAATTTTTTCTGAAAGCACAGAGAATAGCAAATTTTGGCTCAAAAATTGCCTATTCAAAAACTAGTCGAGCTGTCAATATACGAAATTTTGGCAAAAAATTTTAAAATTAAAGTTTTTAGCAAAAACCTAAAATGATTTGGTTGATAAAAATAATTTGCTTATTTTAATAAAAAACATCTAAAATTGGAAAAATTAGGACAGCTTTAATCCAACAAACTTTAAAGATAAAGTGTATAAACTTATCTATTTAATATACACTGCCGTGTTTTTCAGGGATTTTTCATGGAATGTTCTAAGGTTTTCAATTTCTATAGCGGCTGAAAAAGTCTGTAAAATAAGGCCATATTAGTCTAATTATTTGCGGGCTTCTGAAATTCAATGAACTAATCCTTGTTTTTGGTTCATTTTGGAACGATTCATTGAAACTTTTGGGAAGGCCATTTCTTTCGTTTTGGAACGATTTATTGAAATTATTCGCAAGGCCGGTTTAATTCTTTTTGGCATGATTCATTGAAATTATTGGCCAGGTCAGTTTTGCTCAAATGTTTGGCTTGGAAAGTCAAATTTTATTTTCCTTTAGTTTTTTTGATTTTACCGAAGTCTCCTTTGAAGTGAGTTTTCTTTTCATTTTGGATTAAACCGGTGTTAAATTATAGAAATGGTTTTAAATTGTAGCGATATGAAATTGCTCACGCAACAAAAATTAGAGAGTGAAATTGTATGGTGTTAGTTGTTTTGAGTTAAAAGGGGGAACCATTTTTCTTAAAAAACTGGAATGTGTTCGTTTTTCTGAAATATTGTAGCGATATGAAATTGCTCACGAAACAAAAATTAGAGAGTGAAATTGTATGGTGTTAGTTGTTTTGAGTTAAAAGGGGGAACCATTTTTCTTAAAAAACTGGAATGTGTTCGTTTTTCTGAAATATTGTAGCGATATGAAATTGCTCACGCAACAAAAATTAGAGAGTGAAATTGTATGGTGTTAGTTGTTTTAAGTTAAAAGGGGGAACCATTTTTCTTAAAAAACTGGAATGTGTTCGTTTTTCTGAAATATTCTGAAATATTTGCCGAAATAGATAGCAAAAATCAGAACACAAACATATTTTTTGAGTCTCAGTTCCCTTACTGAGGATCCCAAAAAATCAGTGAGCTGACTTTAGTTCGCAGTAACGTTAGGACCGTTTTGTTTGCCAGTGATAATGTTATTCTTCATGCAGAAAAATGAACTGAAAATTTTTTCTGAAAGCACAGAGAATAGCAAATTTTGGCTCAAAAATTGCCTATTCAAAAACTAGTCGAGCTGTCAATATACGAAATTTTGGCAAAAAATTTTAAAATTAAAGTTTTTAGCAAAAACCTAAAATGATTTGGTTGATAAAAATAATTTGCTTATTTTAATAAAAAACATCTAAAATTGGAAAAATTAGGACAGCTTTAATCCAACAAACTTTAAAGATAAAGTGTATAAACTTATCTATTTAATATACACTGCCGTGTTTTTCAGGGATTTTTCATGGAATGTTCTAAGGTTTTCAAAAATATCAATGTGAACAATGTTTTGCTTATTTTAGTAGCTTTTGAAGAATCTATTTATGACGCTCAATGCCTGCGAATTATTTTGGGGGAGAATTTATTGTTCCGACTTTTGTAACAAAAGTAGCGGAAAATTGTGCGCGGGTGGTTCTAAATTATTTATTTTGAGAGTCTAGCGGAGTTTTTTGGCAGTAAGTGTCTGTCAAAAATGTATTCGTACGCTCCGTCAATGAAGTGCTCGAAAGAGTTTCATCGCAACAGCGATATTCAGAAGTTTTTGAACCAGCAATTTTCCGAAAAAGAATTGAGCTCTAAGCTTTTGAACATTAGATCAAACAAGACTGCTCGTATCAGGGCGAAGCCCTGAAATTTCCTATTGCTTTTTGAGGTCTATGCAGCAACATTAACATGAAAAAACTAAATGTAATAAATTAAAACGAAAAGTACACCCCATATAAAGTACGAAATGATAGATTAGTTCCTTGTAACAAATCAATTCTGGCGAATAAGCTTCCTTCAGCCAATTTGGAACAATTTTTAAGACGGAACAAGACTGCTCGTATATCGGGGCAAATTCCTGAATGTTACGACTGTCCCTTAATTCATATCGAATAGTTTTTGGGAAAATAAAATAATGAAAATCTATACATTTTGCACAATATCAAACTGTAATATTTTTAGTCGTACGAAATTAATACGGGGGCTGATCTCTTGCGCGAAGAAGCGAGTGGGCGAAAAACTAGTAGGCGAAGGACCGAAAAAAATTTAGCGTAAAGTCAATTCTCAAAAAGAATCAACTGCCATTCATTTAAAAAGAATTAAATGAAGCAATATTTTGCTTTTTTCATAACGAAACCCTTGAAACACAAAATTTGTTTCAATTCGGCGGCGGTCAGTGACACTTTGAAAATTTTGCATACTTCTGCCATTTTTATATTCGGCCAATATCAATATTAGGTCCTTGGAAATGTTTACTTTCTTTCAGATTTTTACACTTTCTTTCCAAAGTTTAGATTACTGAAAACTGATTGACAGTTTTTTATTTTCACGTTTTTGCTTTTTCGCGTACGAGGGATTCCACCAATTAGTACGACCAATTAACTATCTTCAATTCATTTTGGAACGATTTTGTAGTGCGGGAATTTATTTGCCACGCATAAATAATTCGAGTTTCGCTCTCAGCATTATGACCAAACTCTTCAGAGCACGCATAGTTTAGTCCAGAACATGGCACGTTTGGCAACTTTTAAAGCCCCAGAATTTTACCACAAAAGTCGGAGGCCAAATATCTTTCTGTATTTAAGCTCAGGAAGTCTATATCTTCTATGGGGTATAAAAAAATTTTTGTTGAAAAAATTATTTCGATCGGTGAAAGTTCACTGAATGAAAAAAACCACACAGACCATAAGAGTTCCGTTTTATTGGAAAGTCGAAAAGATAAAAACTTCCGCTCACGCCTTCAAATCATGAAATATATCGCGCGTTAATAGCGCGAAATATATCGCGCGTTAATTGTCCCAAATTGGCCAAAATCGCAGTTTTTTAGCCCCTTAACTTCATGAAAAAGGATCTCAAGTGAAATATTTTTTCAAATTTAAGCTCATAACAACAATACTTTTTGAATAATTTATAAGAATTCCATCAAAAAGGGATAGTTAAAAACTCGAAATATGTCCAAAGAAAAAAAAAACACCCGAGCACAAATACTCCGTTACTTTCGTTCCGAAAGGCGGATTAGAAGCGAGAAGAATCTGAAGGATGTGAAAGCAAATCATAGTAAAAAACGGAAAGTTAATACATCCATTTTCATGAACTTCGATTTTCGGAACGAAATTAACGGAATATTTGTGTTCGCGGTGATTTTTTTTTCAGACAAATTTCGACTTCTTACCTTGCCGATTTTGACAGAATTTTTCAGCGTTCAAAAGGTATTGTTCACTTGAGCATAAATTTGAAAATATAATTCACCTAAGATCTTTTTCTTAAAGTTAGAGGGCTATAAATATTGCCATTTTGGCCAATTTGGGACAATTAACGCGCGATATATTTCGCGCTATTAACGCGTCAGTGCAGATTTAATCCGTCTTAAAAGTTGTTCCAAATTGATTGAAGGAAGCCGATTTGCAAAATTGGTTTGTTACTAGGAGCAAAACTTATCCCTTTGTGTTTTATATGGCGTATGGGGAGATGCTTGTCACAAAACAAAACTCAATTTTGTTCTTTTTACATTTAATTTTTTCATGTTACTTTTGCTCCATAGACTTTAAAAGGCAGTCAGAATATTCAGGGATTTGCTCTGATACGAGCAGTCTTGTTTTACATTTCGTGCATTTGGGAGATTTTTTGTGACATGTTCTGAATGTTTCAAAACTGACAAAATAAAAAAAATGTTGATTAATTCGCACATTGAAGATATTGATTATAACGCTCAACGCTTAAATGATATTTCTGTGGGTGCGAGGAGCTATTATGCTTTTATTCCACTAATTCTGTGCATTAAAACTAAAGCTTGATTTTGGCTGTTCGTGAAAAAACGAAAACAGCAGTTTCAAAGCTTATAGCATTAAGTTTCGCTTATCGAAGAAAGTGCGAGAAAAGTTGAAAGGCACACGAAACTTTCAGGGTGAGCAACCCTGATATGAGCTGTCTGGCTATGCTAGAAGTCAGAGTCTGTTTAGAGATCGTTCTCTTTTGTGGGTGTCTGCAAATGCTCCTAAAATTGATCACTGACTCATTGCTGTAGGCTGAACATCAGTTGCAGGGAAAAAATATATTTTTTAACACGTGTTAGTATCATTCTCAACACATCAGCCAGCATCGATTCCATTATCATTAGTTTGTACCTGCTCGGAACAAGTATCAAATTTCTTTGCAAAGTTTAATTTTTGTGGTTCCTCCGACTATTCCACACGAAAAGACTTTAAAACTAGACTCATTTCATCTATGAAGCTTAACGTTGATTGATAGAATATAATAACATAATAGTAGTTATGGCATTAATCAAAATAAACATCAACTTAAATCTTTCATAAATGAGAATGAATGAGGAAGTTAGCACCACCTTAAATGCGCGAAACTGGTCGTCAAAGATCTTGAGTGAAATTAGCAATGACCTAGTTTTCAAACGAGATATACATAAGGTGCAAGCACTGTGCCACAGTTATAAAGCTTATTGCTGGGGTTTTCCGCAGATAAACTGAACGGCTAGATATTGCATCGAGAAAATTTGGGACACTCATCGAGACTCGAATTGTCGAGATGTAAATTAATTTCGAGATGCAAAATACGCTGTTGCTTAAATTGTGTAAAATACTTGTGAAAAACATTTGAAAAAATTCAGGCACTCATTTTTTTTACCGCTAAGAACTTGGAAGCCTGTGTCGGAAGTGACATCAGTCGAATTTTAGCCTCTCGTGGAAGTGGCCTCTACTGAATTTGAGCATGTTTGCATTTAAATGCCTGTTTTTTTTTCCTTTTTTTTTCTTGCTGCTGCAATTAACAAATCTGGTTTTTTTTATAGTTTTTTTTTACACGCATGAGGTTGGAGAGCCTAGTTTTTTTTCAACCTAACTGGCAAATAAAAGTTCTCCTTTCCTCTAATCACAATCTGTACTATTGGAAAATTCATAGCATCTCTTTTCTGCTAAGCTTTTGGCTAGTATTTGGGGTCGATCAGGGGAGAGTGATGCAGAGGGAAGGACGTGAGAATCCTGAGCTACTTATTCAATGTTCAACGCCGGGCTTGTCACCAGTTTCATGTGTACTTGCTGAATTTTTGTGACATAACATTGGTGTTTGGTAAGCATCTATAGCTGCCTGATTTCTTGGCTGTTGTTCTAAAATTGTCAATGGCAAGTGGGGCAATTACGAAACTGTGAGACTCTAAATCTTCAGATTCAGTTTCGAATCAGACACATTGTAGAGGTTTTACTATTGAGGCTAATTTGTGCCATTTCGTTTTTCACTATTAGCTGTTTTTGGTCGTTTTCTGGATTGTGCTTGCAAAGCGCAGTTTCGCCTTTTTGCTTAAATTTTTTTAAACTTCATACTTAGGTTTTTAGCAATTCGTATTTTGGAAGCAACAGTCTTCTATTCAAGAATTGTCGGCTTACTTATCGGTCTGTGATTTTTTTTTCGAATGCTCGGTTAAGGCCAATAGGTAACCTTAACTACATGTTCCTCTAAATGAGTGTTTTTTTTTAATTTCCGGCTCTTTTTTCGTCATCTAGTTTGCCATTGTTTGTTTTTGATTCATGTTAAGTGGTACGAAGCTCAGCTTCGCCTATGACCTTAGATGAATTTTACTGTATGTTAGTCAGAATTGGATGGCCAAAAAGGATCCCATAGGGTTTACTTTTCAGGTGTCAAGGAATGAATCAACTGCGTGTGAGCTCTTTTGGAATCGGTTGATTCAAATAACTGTAGTCCGGGCTCTGTTGATATGGAAAAAAAATGTTCAAACAGATTAAATTATCTATCAATTAAGATTCTTTGTCAAATAATAAAACTAGACAATTTTCCTGGCACAAGTTTATTATAATCTTCAGATTAACAGTTAGTTAAAATTTAATTTTATCTCTTAAGGAGAATCAATAGTAATTACATTTATCAGTGTAAATAGCATGCAGACAACCTATATTTCATACTCTTCAGAATCTAATTGGCTGAAAAAGTCAACAAATGTTCTTGAAAGGTTTTGAATCGAACTTGGTTGAAAGTTTTTCTGAAGCACATTTATTCAATCTAAATTGTGATTTGAGATATTTTTTAAATTGAAAAACAAATTAAATAAATTTTTTAATAAAATTGATAGTTTCTGTTGGGCAAAAATTGCCTCATTAAAAGAAATTGAAAAACATGACTGCTCACTGGCCTTGTTGTTTACTAGGTTGTCTGTTTTTGCTAGGTAACTATATATTTTGTTTTCGCATGTGTGAATTGAATTTGCTACCGATGAACCATGATTTTTATCAAACTATTGTTTAATGCACAGTGTCTCAGAGCAGAGTTAACGTAGACACAAAACTTCTACCAGAAACTCATTCATCGATAAAACAAATTCAAATAGCGTTGTTGAGTTATGACCTTTTGGTTTTACTCATAAAAGTAATTTCAGATAACCCGGGTTGACCAAAACTTCTTATCATACAATTTCCATATATGAGAAACTTCTTGTCATACAATTTCATACAATTCCATACGTACAGAAAATTGTATGAAAACTCCATGATAAGCATTTTTCCATATATGAAAATTGTATGATAGGTGTTTTCCCATAAACCAAAAATTTTGATTTTTTCGTTCTAAATTTAGTTTCTGAAAAATTTTCGGTTGTAGTTGCAACCGAACTGAAGCGACAAAGACCTTGGTTACTCAAAACACCAAAGGTTGGACGGTCTTGCATTTACAATGCATAGAAAACGACCTGAATTAGGCTGTCTGTCACAATTGATATAACAAAAGTAACAAACTTTTATTTTTTGGCAAAATATTTTAATGATGATTATATTAAATTTTTGAATTTTCAAATTATCAGACATTGATCAAGGCGTACATTAACACCCCATACAAAAGAAAGAGGAATTTTCAGCGTTTTTGAAAAAAAAATTAAGTGAAAAGAAAATAAAAGCCAATTTTATCGTATCCAGGACTACGTTATGCACACAAAATATTAAATTTTGCATGCAAAATTTTTTTTTCGAAAAATGTTTGTTTGCGTACGAAAATCGATTTGCGGTTGAAAAAAAATTTTGGGCTAAATTTTCAAAATTACTTGAAAAATTTTCTGTGTCGCCACCAAAAAAATGCCAGTCATACAATTTCCATAAATGGGAATTGTATGATAAGCATTTTTTTCAAAAAACGAAAACCTCAGTTTTTTATCACCAGATTGTTTTATTAGAATCAAACAGCCACAGAAATGAGTTTATACCAGTTTTCAACCATTTTTAGAAATTGTATGAAAATTGTATGACAAGCATTTTCCCACACACTTGATGTATGGAATTGTATGATAGGCATTTTCGGTGTATGGAGGTCAACCCGGGAAGGTACACCGTCTGTTCGTCACGTTATCTTATTTTCGGCCGGATAGATTCGTGCAATTTCTTAGTCTAATACCGGTCTTAAACTTACATTACGAGGCCAAACTCTGCACTGTATAAGAGCAAAATTTTGTGTCTGTAAGTTACTGGATTCCACGGACAAGTCTTTAAACATGTTTAAATTTTGTCGGAACGATCAAAGAAAATGAAAGAACAAAACAAGAACAAAGGGAGCGTCCTGTCGCGGAATCAACTTACAATGCACAAAATGCACAGTTTGGCCTCGTAATGTACTCTTATATCTCCTAGTCTCGATAGATCTGGTGTATACTGGTTTTTGCGTATTAGTTCTTGGAGTTTTATCCAGAAGGAGAACAAGTAGAACTGTAGTCTAAGATTTATTCAAATTGTTCTGGTGCTGAAACTACAAGTGGTTTCAGCACTTAGAATTAAGTGTCAATTGTTAGAGATGGAATTTTATTGGTTAGTATATATTATAAAGATATCGAATTATATTTATATACAATTATAAATACTTGTTTAGAACTGGTTCCACCCATCCGGGGTTTGGAGAGTTTTTAGTTTTTTTTTGTTTTTTTTTAGTGAAGGACGGGTGATGTAGTTTTCTTCTGAAGTTGTGAGCAGTGACTTCTTTGAAGAGGGGAGTGATGTAGTTGTTTGTGTTAGATGGAAGACGATCATTTCGTTTGTGTTTCAAAGTGGGTCTCGTTGATCGTGGGTAGTCTTGGCTGATTGTGTCAAGACTTCTGATCGATGCAATGATTTTTTGATTTCGTTATGTTTAGTGCGAGACTACGGTGCACGGTGAAGTTTGACCTTTCTGCGTGAAGTGCCAAGTGACTAGGAGCTGTATATGAAATCAATATCGAGATGGCCATTGAGCTGTTTCAATGGGTTTCCTTTGCTGCGATGTTCGATCCATACTTAAAATCCTCGAGGGTCGTGTTTACGGCAACAAACCATTTAGATTTGCCATTCCAGGGTTGGAATGTAATCTAAGTGTTATCTTCTTTGCTGCTCATTCCTGGGGCTTTAAGAAATGTGTATAAACTGAATTATATCTTTACATCTTGTTAGTTAAGTTTTTAGTTACGACTTGTTATTAGTTATTATCGCAAAAGCGTTTTTATTTTAAATTAGTCATTTCAAAGACTCGCTCACCCTAGAGCAACTCTCGTCAAAAATATGAAGTGGTTCACAAAGCGTGATTGTAGAGCGGCGGGTTAGGCCGGCTATAGAGCATGCTCAGGACGTCCTTCTGGTTGATGAGGCCAGGAGTGGGCTATACTTTTATGATCTCTTTTTGTAGAGTCTCTTTTTGTGTTCAACTTTTTGTGAAATTTTTAAACTTGTTTTTTTTCTTTTTTGATTTGATTGTGTCCTTTTCTCAAAACTAGAATCATTTGTTTGGGGTTGTCCTTCGACTTTTTTGTGTTTTATTTGGTTTCAATGAAACTTAAATGTGGCTTTCAAAAGAATAATTTATCCAGTTTTAATCTGGGTTTAATCCGGTTTGGGTACCGTGGGACTTTCTTTCTTAGTCATGTCTTTAGTAGTCTGCGTTAGTTAGATTATAACTCCTTCCCAACCGGGTTAAAGGAAAGTTAGAATTGTGTTAAAACAAGTTAGAGTTGTTATCAGTGAAAGTTTGAAAAGTATTATTTTGAACAATTCTTCGTGGGCAATTTCTACGGATGGGAGACAGTATGTGATTTATGGGCGATTGAAGAAATCAAAAATATAAGAGAAGCTTCTTGTAAAAAGGTTAGTATTTTCAGTTTATTCGCCTTTTTTGGATAAATGTGCTAATTTTTTTTTTCATTTACTGTAGTGGAACATAAAATGTATAATTATACTGTTTTTGAAATGGAAAAGAGAAACATTTTGAAAAGAATGGTTAGTATTTTTTGAATTTGTTAGTGAAGTTTTTAAATTATACTTAAAAGGGTTTGTCGTCGGCAAAAAATCCATTTGGGATTTTAGTGTTAATAATTTGTGATGATGTCAGGAGTTCAGCAAGCATGCGGATGACATTTTTAGTCTGGAGGAGAGGCCAAAGAAGCTTGACTGCTCAGATTATATTAAGTTCTTCATTAGTTAGTGAGAAATCATATGATGTGTTTTCAATGAGGTTATAATTTATGATTGTATTTATTTTTGTGAATGTATTCTGTATGCACTCATGAGGAACGATTAGTAAGGCAAGAACATTCGACGGTCAGTGGGCAGAATACTTACATTTGTCTTGTGGGGTCGTAATTTCGGAGGATGCTGTGCATGTTAGTGTTTTTAATACAATAGGTGAAATTTAGGAAATACGGTGATGTATATTTAGAATTAATAAAAGTGAATCAATGTTGTGGGTTTCGTGCTGGTGTGTTAGTTATGTAGTGGTATTGAATAAATTTGTAAAAAATGAATGTTTGGGTTAGTTTAGTGCGTAACATTATTTCGTGTGAACAGTGCAAGTCACGTTCTTTGGGTGTTTTGAAATGAAAAGTGAGTGAGAAATGGTTAAATTTATTGGAACTGGAATCGTGAGCTTTTGTGTCTCTTAGTGCTCTAGAAATAATAATAACATATTTTTTATTCATGCTGGTAATTACAAATACATATTCTAATTTTACAAAAAAAAATTCTCTGTAGTGGTTAATGGAAAATTCTCTGTAGCGTGATAGTAGTGGTTAATGGAAAATCAATTAGCTTTTTGTGCAACAAATCTATTTGGTGTTTGTGTTAGTCCCATGGTTGTGAATTATTTTTCATGCAGTGCATTAGTTAATTGGTGTAATCGGAACTGACAAACTCCACTGTCTTTTGGATTATTCTACAAAGGGAGTGCTAGGGGATTTGTGAAGTGATAGTGAGATGTCCATGATAGTGATGGGAACAGGCTATATCCAATTGGTGTTCATTGGTGCTTTTATATGTGTATTGTGGGAAACAAGGCAAACTATATCATAGAGTTTCTTTTGTATTGGTGTGCTGTGGGTGAGGGGAAAACAATCGGGGAGGTCGGGGTTGCGGAAGTGTTTGGGCATTTGGGTGTTTTCTTTTAAATACTCGGTGGGCTCGGGTTCCTTCTACTGTGAAGACTGGGCTGGAGAATTTGAAAGGGGATACGGATTGTGCTACATTATGAATTGTTGGTGTGTTATTGGTTTGAAGCTGCAGTTGTAAGGTTATGAAATTATCAAGCTCGTGCTCTAGTTCGTCATGACAGGGCAGGAAGTGTCGGGTTGGTAATTCGTCAGAGGGGAGTAGATTGGGGTGGCATCTCTGTAGGAGGAGGGGGCTGGGGACTTTTGTTCGTGAGTTTGAGTCTGAATAAGTTGGAAGGGGGGTTGCGAAAAAAGGATATGCTGAGCTCGGAGTTCTGGAATTCGTGTGGGATGTCAATGACTGAAATATTAAACTGTGAAATGGTGTTTAAAACAGTGTTTGTGGATTCATCAGAATCCATACGTGGTGAATTAATGGTGAATGATGGCAAGGGGGAAGAGGTCAAGTTAGAAAGGGAAATACGGGAAGATTGGCGTTGAAGGTTGGACGGGTAGGATAGGGAGGGGTTCAGGGATGCAACTTGGCGGCTCATCGTGAGCTAAAAATATAGTTGTTCTGAGAACAATGTGGCTGTTCGATGATCTGTATGTGGCTGTTCGATGATCTGTTCATATGTGTCGTCTATGTTTGGTTGATGGACTACTATATGAGAAACTGGGCTTTGTGGGTAGCTATGACTAAAGAAGGTGTGCTCTGATAGCGGTGTGCGTCTATAGTCTCGTGATACTGAAGATAGTGAGTGTCTATGTTGAAGTTTTGTGATTGTGTTGCAGTGGGTGTTGTATTCCTATTGTCTTGTGAGTTGTCGTATGTGTTAGTTGTGATTGATAATTTTTTGTTATATTCACTTATGTGAGCGTCTCAAAGGATTTTTTTAATTGAGGTTGAAAATATTCCAAAAACCCCTGCAAACAAAATCCGTGCTATGCTTGCTCGTTTGTTTACTTGTGTGTATAGCGCACGTGTTTTATATTCCTTTGGGCAATGAGAAAAAGAATCATAAGAAATTTAGCATTGCATATAAAACAGTTAATCTTTCTAAGATGTAATAGGGCCATCCTAGAAAGGCGAGAAGTTCATTTTTATGTCATCAAAACTAAAAATGTTCATGGGGGAAATAACTTGTGGACAACTTTTCCGCCGTTTAAATACATAAATATATTCTATATATATAATCTTTTATATCTTTAAAGTATCCGCTGTAGTCTTGTGCGTAGATTTCAGAAAATCCTGCGGTTTCGGCAAGTTTGCTGAAGTTTTGATTTTTTGATTGTCTTTGGATTATGTCCAATTTCGTTGGGAGTTCTTGAAATTGTTGTGTACGAATGTGATGTTGTATATCTGATCTTGAATATATACCTATGGATTGTAAAATATATTTGGGCTACGAGCAATAGCTCTTATGCTTTCTGGTGAAAATCTCTTTAATGGTGGCATCAGAGTAGGATATGGTGTTTTAGTGAGGAGTTCTTGACATTGTTGTGTCCAAATGTGATGCTGTATATCTGATCTGGAATAAATACCGAATTATTGTAAGTCTTTTTTTGGATTGCGAGCGATTGCTCTTATGCTTTCTGGTGAGAATTTTTTTAGTGGTAGCATAAGGGTAGGATATGGAGTGAGAAGGAAGTATTTATCCTCATCTGGATTTAGCTGTACAACATTGTGGCTATTTTCAGATCCACATGGTACGGCTGTATCCCAAAAGTATGTGCGTCTGGAAAGTGTATCTATCATATGTACTTTATTTTTATAGAATATAAGGATTCTTTTGTAACATGTTTTATCATCAAAAACATATAACGGTGATATTTTTTAGTGCATGTGTAGTACCATAGTATATTTCCTTCAAAGACGATAAAATGTAATCTGTTTCCTGATAACAGAAAACCCGCATAAGTTATTTTTTATTACTTCTAATGCAAGTGATTGGAGAAATTGGGTTCATTCTAGTTCGCATAAACGATGTAGTGTTGCTACTTCTGATAGTGAGGTTTATTGTAAAATCCTGTTTATTGTATAATCTAAGTTCAAGTCTAAATGGATGTCATAGTGAATCGCGCCAAAATAAGTGTTGTTCATAAGTGATAGTTCTTGTAAACGTGTGCTGTCTTTATCTTGTGGACGAAAATTTCCACCAACATTTCCGTTTTTAAGAAATGTTACTGGAAAGTATGTGTTTTCGTCGGTATAACTTTTGTTTATCTGAGTTGGGTTAATAAATAATTTTCCAGTTTTCATATCGAAACCTTTTTCGTATTCGAAAAGTATTTTTGAATATTCTATTTTATATAGTGGAATTTTATGTTTGCAGGCGACTTCAGATTCGGGATACATTTGAAAACGTGTTTATTTAATTTCTATTCTGTCGATGTTTTTGTATTGTTGATTCTTTTGACTTATATTGTTGGGGTTGACTTGGTCAAAGGAAATTGATTCAAGGAAGTATTTTTGATGGAATTTCATCATTCTTGCGTGAATCTTGGCAACTTGAAAAAATGTAGACGTGTCTACAGGGAACCAAACGATGGTTGCATGTGTGCGTGTGGTTAGATCGCAATATCCTTGGTTTGTTTTTACAAGGTAAGCGTTTTCCTTGATATAATATTGTGTCATATTTTAAATATCGTGTCAGTTGTACTGTTTCTAATTGAATTTTCCGACCAAAAAACACTATTTCTTGATACCCTTTATTTTTTGTGTCTGCTTTGCAGTTTGAAGGGTTATTTATTCCAATGTGTGGCATCTAATTTTTATCGTGTAAATCATATGTTAGACGTCCGTTTGTGCTGTGAAATGGGTCTTTATCGTCTAATTTTATATGTTCCTGATACCTTTCTACTTCGGCTTGATGTGCTGAGTCTCGAAATACTTAAAAATTTACAGTTTTTGATTTGTGCCTTTATTTGCGTTTAATTTCAATCATCTAAGTTCATTTTTACAGTCGTCAGGGTTTAGATGTGAAAGTTTTTTAATATTGCTTTGATAGAAAGATTCATGATCGAGTCTATTTCTGTTTCCATAAGAGACTCGTGAACAATGTACTTTTTTCTTTCTCTGAGAATTTTGCTGTGAATTTATATCAAGTTAGGGTTGTAGCTCTAGGTTTTGAGTAAAGTTTTGCTACTAATTTTGTTGTTTTTTTTTTCTTGTGATTCCGATTCGCATTGAGTTACTTGATTTTTTGCTTACTTTTGGAGTGTTTTAGGTCATTTTCTTCTCAATTGTAATGCGTAACCAAGAAGTCTTGTGGTCCTAATCGGGGTGGGGGAGGGGGGGGGGAGGATTTTTATGTGATGTTAAAAAATAAAAGGGAAAAGGATAAGAAGAGAAATTATGATTAAAATCTTCATGTGTATGATAGTCCTCAGTATGGATTATAGAATGTTATGTATCCAAGTGTCTTTTTTGTATATCTATTGTATTTGTAGATAAGTTCTCTTGTTATAACGGTGGAGTTAAAGATTGAGTTGTTATGTTTAGTGGGGCTAAAGATAGAGAGTGATGTACTAAATTATTTAGTTTTACTGTTATTTGAATTTTGAATGTCAAATTGTCTTGTATTAGAATTCGTATGTTTTGTTCCTGTATAAATTTGTGAATGCCGTGTCTGTATTGTAATCTGTGGAGTTCCCAACTGTGTAATCTGTGGCTATCAAGATATTGTCCAAAAAAAGGAGGGGGTGCTATGAATGTATTCCAATCTAATCGTAGAGGTATACTATTACTTAAAAGTTTTCTGTATCTGTCGTTCAATTTCGTAGGGAAAACTATTGGAAATGTTGTGGTTGAAGTTTGGCTTGTTGTTGAAGGTGTTGAAGGTAGTGATAGGGTTTCTGGTAGTGACAAAATGGTATCTGATGAGATATCTTTCGGGTCATTTACCAAGTTTGGTTCACATTGTGTAAAAGTTTGTGTCAACCAATGTGGAAGACGTTGTGTTGAAGTACGGGGGTTAAATGGTTTTTCACGAACTTGTTTGGATGATGAGATTGATCCTATAAAATCTGATGGAATAATTGGAGTTTTTCTTTGTGAAACTGATTGTAATGGTGAAGGAGTACTTTGAATTGTTTTACTTGAGAGATCTAGATGATTTGGGGATGGTGATGAAGATAAATTGAAATGAACTCTGGTTTTTGCGAACTTTCTATTTTGTCTGGGATGAATTATTTGTCTATCTATGGTAGATGTCTGATTTTAGTTTTGACTAGGATGCCTTGTTCTACCAAGATTTTGTTGGAGAGAAGGGTAGATGCTATATGTTGGTTCAGAGATGTTTTATGTTGGTTTGCTTAGAGGTGCATGGCGAACTACGGGTAATAAAGGTTTGGGTAACAATGCGTGTCTTTCTTCAAATGTGTATGGAATTTCTTGAAATGAAATTCGTGCTGATGATTGGGGTTGACTTAACTGACTAGATGTTGGCGTTGTTGGCAGTCGGTAGGGATTGTTGTGTTGGTTGTTGGTTAGCAATTTTGGAATGTTCTAAGTAATTTTTTAGGTGTAAAATCTGTGTTGTTTGTAATATTCTTCTATTAAAATGATTTAAAAAACTGTTGCTAATGCGAGAGGATTTATTGCGTTTTTTATGCATTTAATTATAGTGAGAATAAGGGAGGTTAAAAAGCTTGAGAAGATAAATAAAAGGAGAAGTATGTCTTTCTTGTTAAGTAAATGTTTTAACATTTAGATAGTTTTTGAGATATCGTACCTCAGGAGCTGGTCAAGTTTTTTGAGAAGTTGAGGTAGGCTTTGGTTAGGGAATGAAAAAATACGGAAAAGCTGCAAAAAATTATAAAGAGGAGTAGAATTATTTCGAGGGCGTTCACAAGGAAAATTATACTAAAATGCAAAAAAAATTAAAAAAAATAGAAGAATTTTTTAACAATTGTTGTCTTGAGGAGTCGAATTGATTGAGAAAGAAGCATTTGAAGAATGATTCGGTTCATCAAATTACTTTTTTTCCGAGTTGGAGATTGAGTGTGGTCGGATTGTTTATTAATTTTTTGACAAATTAAAGTTTGTCCTTTAAAGACTTGCTTTTCTGCTATTTGTTCTTGATGTGGATATGATTTGCTTAATTGACGTATTATACAGTCGTTACATAAAACTTTGACCCAATCTGGTGCCTTTGGAAAGTAAAAAAAGTTTGTATAAACTATGATTAAGATTTTCTGCTCCTGTATGTCCTTTTGTATTCAATATATGTAAAATATGAAATACTATGAGTATCATATTTAAAGGAAGACTTTTGTTTCGGGTGTTTGGTATTCCCGAATGTTGGTGTTCTTATTTACGGTTGTGTTTTTAAATTTTCTGAAGTATCCAAGAAGTGTGTTGTTTCATAAAATTGTAATATCTGCTTTTACAGATATTGTTTTGTATTTGTGCCAGGGTTTAATTGTCGAATAATTGGGTCGAGATTTTGATGTTTATGAAAATTCTCTAAGGTTAATTTTTCTGTGGCTGGTAGAAATATGTTTTTATTTCTCTTTTGACAGGGGTATATTATCTAGGGGTCATGTAGATTGAAGGCTTGACTTTTTGTGTATTAAAAGTCTAAGTCTGGAGGTCCCGATAATTCTATATTTTTGGTTAAGTTTGCTCTTTCTACTAAGGGCAATGAAATTGTCTTATGCACTTTTTTTTGGCTTTTGTTGTGTATTGTTTTTGATCAATGATGAAACTGGTTTTGGATTAAATGTAGAAATTCCTAATAAATCTACTTTATAATGATTTTTTTGGCAATCTAGATATAGTGGGAAATATTGTAAGTAATTTATTTGTACATTTTCGAGGTCGGTTTTTTCTCCATAGTTGCATTCTAATTGTGGTGACGCTCCGTCTTTTGCAAGAAAAAAACTTTTCTTTTGCGGTATTTCTACTGTCGTTTTTCTTGGTATTAGTTCGGGCGGTGTGTTTCGATTGAGTGTTTCTGGTAAAGCAAAAATTTTTTCCTGCAGCCCAGACTATAAATAAGTTTGGAAATTTTCAGAGTGTTAATTGAAACCTATAAATTTTATGGTTTGGATTTGATTCTGTGTGAAAATGAAAATTATAAGTTTGGGTTCTGTAAATAAAACTGTTGGATGTTTTGATCCAAGGATTAGAAATTCATATTCTCTGAGAGTATATATTATAGCGGTACATTCTCACATAAGTGTAGAGAGTCTAAGTTCTGCTTGTGTAAATAGCCTTGAATTAGCTGAGATAATATTCACTTTATTTGTTCCGTTATGGGATTGTAATAATGCTGCGCCGATGCCAAACTTTGAATCATCGCACATGCATAAAATGGTTGGTCTGGGTCTGGAATCGTATTTGTTATTTGTTCAGTAAGGAGTGCTTTTGTTTCTTCAAATCGTTTTTGGTGTTCTGTTGTCCATTCAAAATTATTTTGTTGTCTAGGTATTTTATAAAATGCTCTTAAGTATAATTGCATTTTATATACGTGTTTGCTTAGAAAATTTAGCATTCGAAGAAATTCTTAGATTTTTTTATTTGATGGTGTTTGAAAATTTATGATTGCATCTATGCAAGATTTTAATGGAGTGATCGTGTTTCCTTCGATAAAATGTCAAAGGTATTCAACACGGGTTACAAAGAAATGTGATTTATCCGGGGCTGCTTTTATGTTTTCTCTAAGTAGTATCTGGTGATATTCATCCAATACTTGAAACATGTCGCCTTTTGCTTGCGATAGCATGAAAAAACCGTCAAAATAAGTTATAACAGTTTTGCTAAGAATGAAGGATCCGAAAATTTTACTCCTAAATGCTGAAATTGCTGAAAAGCTGCTGGTCCTATGGAGATTCTTTAGAATATTCTATTGAACTGGTTTTGCTGATTCCAATAGCGAATTGTGTTAAGCGTCTTGATTGTTCATCTAGTGGCATTTGATCATATGCGCTGTTTATGTCAGCTGTTCTAAAGTAATGTCCGTTTATTTTTGTGAGGATTACTTGAATTGGTTCTATGGGCCAATTGAATTTGGATTCGTCGATGAGTGAATTTAGGTATCCAGCATTCAGAACAATTTTTAATGATTGTCTTTTAGCGAGAATAAAAACGGGGTTTATGAATGTGTTTCCTTTTGGCTGTTCTTCGTTGTTGACTGGAAAATGATTTTGTATTGTTCTAAGATATCTAAAAGTCCAATAACTTTATCCTGTAAGTGAATTGGAACTTTACTTGCTCGTAGTTTTTTGAAAACTGCGTCAGGTTTTAGGGGCAATAGTAATGGTGACTTTATTTTTCCAACATCAAATTTAGATGTGACATAAACCATTGGGTGTTCAAGTAGTGTGGTTTGCGAACGTTGAAAGTTGAACATCGTGAGAAACTTTTGCTGTTCTTGAGTATATTTTGAAAATTGGAATGTTGGCTCAAATTAAATTTTGTTAAATAGTCTGTGTTTCGTTTTGAATCTTTATTTTTTTATTAATTGCTAATTCTTTATTGAAAATTGTTGATTGACATACGTCTAATAATTTTAAAATGTTTTTTACTCTATATGCTGTTTCTACTCTGGGAGAATTTCTTGCATTTCTTTTAAAATATCCTAATAATCCCAAGGGTAGTGTTTTTTTGTATGTTGAATTGTTGTAGACGTGTAGAGAGATGAAATAGGAACTTGTGTTTTTTGTGTGTTTGATAGAAGAAATTGTTACAAAAATTTCTGATTTGGTTTAAACTCAAAATCTGACATATATGGTCGTGGTTTAATTTGATCAATATTGTATTGATGTACTTGACTTTTTGAGAAATTGTATACATATCCTGATTTTGTTTTCAGGTGTTTTCGTTCTTGGTTGCTTATTTAAACTTTGAAAAAAAGTTAGTGATGTGTCAATTGTTCTTGTGTATTTATCTTTTATAAGAAATTTACTATTTATAAAATTTATAATAGGTAGATTTTTTTAAATAAATAGAATTCCAACTATCTTTGATGTGAAAACTTGTTTAAAAGTTTTTTTTAGCAGTTTGTTTTGTTCCATTGTTTGAGTGGGAACGAGGAACAGTTGGCTTTTTCCATAGTTTGTTAAACTTGAGCCTTGTGCTGTAGCTAAATTGTTTGAGGTTTTTAATGGTGATAATTTTGGATGTAGGTCATTCCAAGTGGGGATGTTTATGATGTTTGCTTCTGCTCCTGAATCTATTAAAAAGTCAATCTCAAGGTCTGGCGACTGAAAAATTTAGTTTTTTGGACTTTCTAATAAAAGTGGAAGTGTCCAAATTTTTTCCTTAGGTAGTTGTGATTTATTTGTCGTATTTTGATATATGTTATTCATACTTGAACGTCTTTTGAGTTCTTGTTTGGCATAATCTGTCATATTCTGTGTAGTGTTTTGTTCAGCAGAATTAATAAAATGTTCGTGATTGTGATAATAATTCAATTCAATTGGTATTTCGTAATCTTCTTCAATGTGAAGCATGATTTTGAAAGCGTATTTTCTGTTTCGCTCTAGTCATCTGTGAACTCATAACTTATGTGAATTAACTGTAATTCTGCATTTTCTGTATTATCAATATTGTAAGGGTCTGATTGAGTTTGTTTGGTTGATAATCCTGATTTATCTGTCTTTGGTGTTTAGTTGTACTGCTTCTATAATTTTGTTGGGAATTTTGATATTGTGTATCGTTTCTGTGTGGTGACTGAGAATAATTTCCTTGTCTTTGCGTAATTATAGTTTCAATTTCTAGAACTATCTTGTTATCTTTTCTAATTGTTGTTATAGTTTGATCTGTTGTTTGAATAGTTTCCCTATCTATTGTCTGAGTATTGTCTATTTCTCTTATTCGAGTAATTCCAGTTTCCATTATATGAAGAACTTCTGGTTCGAATGTTTGAATAAAATCTATTTCGAGAGTTTGAATTGGAACGAGTTCTGTCATAGTTTGAGTATTTACTTTTTTTTGAGTTTGATCTTGAGTAATTATTTCGAAACTGGTTTTTTTGACTATTTGATCTGCTGTATCATTTTTGTGAAAAATTTTGTGATTTTTTCGATCTGGAGATCTTCCGCAAAAGTTATTTTGGTAGGGTGATTGTTGTCTATACTTATTATAATTGTCTGGGAGTGATTTTCTGAACTATTTTTACTGTGAATTTTCTTTTTTGGTAGGTTTTGATCTTTTTTCATGTATTGGTAAAAAGATTTATTTGGTTCTCTATTTTTTTGTGGTTTACTCTAATTGTCTTGCTGTTTTAGTCAACATTCGATAAAATCCAATAGCCATTTTTACCGCAATAAATACACCAGTTTTTGAATGATGGTTTGCCTTTAAAATTTGTAACTTTCTCATAGATATTTAATATCTGAGTAATTTTTTCAGCTAGTTCAATGTCGGAATCTCGTTTGATATTCTTTTGTGAAGTGCTTGTATGAATGTTATTTACATATGGTAACTTCAAATTTTCTGTTTTTTTTTTTCAATTTCATTGTGATTTCAGACTATTCTAGTTTGTCTACGAACTTTCGGAAGTCTATGTCGGATTTTCGAATTGAGGATGGATGTGATGCTCTCTTTTTTTGCTAGTTTTCGTAGTTGTGGTGTTAAAACCACCATTGAGACTTCTGTCATTTATTAAGTGAGTATGCTTTTCTAACCAATGTTTCGATTCTTTGTGCAAGTTGTTCAATGGTTTTGTTAGGAGTTTATGGATTTCATTACATAATACTCTTTGATGTTGTTTATTTCGTTTAGAGTCGAAAACTTTAAAAATTCTTGTGTGAATCTTTTTCAAGCTGATTTAATGTCCAAAGGTAAAGTTGAAAACCATTTTTGTGCTGCGCAATCAACTGTGGTTTGGATTATAGCTGTGCGTCTGTGTATCCAATTTTGATGAAGTGGTGTAGTTACTGGTTCAGGTCCTTTGTTTAATAAATAATTTTCCAGTTTTCATATCGAAACCTTTTTCGTATTCGACAAGTATTTTTGAATATTCTATTTTATATAGTGGAATTTTTTGTTTGCAGGCGACTTCAGATTCGGGATATATTTGAAAACGTGTTTATTTAATTTCTATTCTGTCGATGTTTTTGTATTGTTGATTCTTTTGTCTTATTTTGTTGGGGTTGACTTGGTCAAAGGAAATTGTTTCAATGAAGTATTTTTGATGGAATTTCATCATTCTTGCGTGAATCTTTGCAACTTGAAATGTTGTAGACGTGTCTACAGGGAACCAAACGATGGTTGCATGTGTGCGTGTGGTTAGATCGCAGTATCCTTGGTTTGTTTTTACAAGGTAAGCGTTTTCCTTGATATAATATTGTGTCATCTTTTAAATATCGTGTCAGTTGTACTGTTTCTAATTGAATTTTCCGACCAAAAAACATTTTTTCTTGATACCCTTAATTTTTTGTGTCTGCGTTGCAGTTTGAAGGGTTATTTGTTCCAATGTGTTGCATCTAATTTTTATCGTGTAAATCATATGTTAGACGTCCGTTTGTGCCGTGAAATGGGTCTTTATTGTCTAATTTTATATGTTCCTGATACCTTTCTACTTCGACTTGATGTGCTGAGTCTCGAAATACTTAAAAATTTACAGTTTTTGATTTGTGCCTTTATTTGAGTTTAATTTCAATCATCTAAGTTCATTTTTACAGTCGTCAGGGTTTAGATGTGAAAGTTTTTCAATATTGCTTTGATTGAAAGATTCATGATCGAGTCTATTTCTGTTTCCATAAGAGACTTGTGAACAATGTACTTTTTTCTTTCTCTGAGAATTTTGCTGTGAATTTATATCAAGTTAGGGTTGTAGCTCTAGGTTTTGAGTAAAGTGTTGCTACTATTTTTGTTGTTTTTTTTCTTGTGATTCCGATTCGCATTGAGTTACTTGATTTATTGCGATGTTAAGGATTTTTATGTGATGTTAAAAAATAAAAGGGAAAAGGATAAGAAGAGAAATTATGATTAAAATCTTCATGTGTATGATAGTCCTCAGTATGGATTTTAGAATGTTATGTATCCAAGTGTGTTTTTTGTATATCTATTGTATTTGTAGATAAGTTCTCGTGTTATAAACGGTGGAGGTAAAGAATGAGTTGTTATGTTTAGTGGGGCTAAAGATAGAGAGTGATGTACTAAACTATTTAGTTATACTGTTATTTGAATTTTGAATGTCAAATTGTCTTGTATTAGAATTCGTATGTTTTGTTCCTGTATAAATTTGTGAATGCCGTGTCTGTATTGTAATCTGTGGAGTGCCCAACTGTGTAATCTGTGGCTATCAAGATATTGTCCAAAAAAAGGAGGGGGTGCTATGAATGTATTCCAATCTAATCGTAGAGGTATATTATTACTTAAAAGTTTTCTGTAACTTCGTCCAATTTCGTAGGGAAAACTATTGGAAATGTTGTGGTTGATGTTTGGCTTGTTGTTGAAGGTGTTGAAGGTAGTGATAGGGTTTCTGGTAGTGACAAATGGTATCTGATGAGATATCTTTCGGGTCATTTACCAAGTTTGGTTCACCTTGTGTAAAAGTTTGTGTCAACCAATGTGGAAGACGTTGTGTTGAAGTACGGGGATTAAATGGTTTTTCACGAACTTGTTCGGATGATGAGATTGATCCTATAAAATCTGATGGAATAATTGGAGTTTTTCTTTGTGAAACTGATTATAATGGTGGAGGAGTACTCTGAATTGTTTTACTTGAGAGATCTAGATGATTTGGGGATGGTGATGAAGATAAATTGAAACGAACTCTGGTTTTTGCGAACTTTCTATTTTGTCTGGGATGAATTATTTGTCTATCTATGGCAGATGTTTGATTTTAGTTTTGACTAGGATGCCTTGTTCTACCAAGTTTTTGTTGGAGAGAAGGGTAGATGCTATATGTTGGTTCAGAGATGTTTTATGTTGGTTTGGTTAGAGATGCATGGCGAACTACGGGTAATAAAGGTTCGGGTAACAATGCGTGTCTTTCTTCAAATGTGTATGGATTTTCTTGAAATGAAATTCGTGCTGGTGATTGGGGTTGGCTTAACTGACTAGATGTTGGCGTTGTTGGCAGTCGTTAGGGATTGTTGTGTTGGTTGTTGGTTAGCAATGTTGGAATGTTCTAAGTAATTTTTTAGGTGTAAAATCTGTGTTGTTTGTAATATTCTTCTATTAAAATGATTTAAAAAACTGTTGCTAATGCGAGAGGAATTATTGCGTTTTTTATGCATTTATTTATAGTGAGAATTAGGGAGGTTAAAAAGCTTGAGAAGATAAATAAAAGGAGAAGTATGTCTTTCTTGTTAAATAAATGTTTTAACATTTAGATAGTTTTTGAGATATCGTACCTCAGGAGCTGGTCAAGTTTTTTGAGAAGTTGAGGTAGGCTTTGGTTAGGGAATGAAAAAATACGGAAAAGCTGCAAAAAATTATATAATTATTTCGAGGGCGTTCACAAGGAAATTTATACTAAAATGCAAAAAAAAAAATAGAAGAATTTTTTAACAATTGTTGTCTTGAGGAGTCGAATTGATTGAGAAAGAAGCATTTGAAGAATGATTCGGTTCATCAAATTACTTTTTTTCGAGTTGGAGATTGAGTGTGGTCGGATTGTTTATTAATTTTTTGACAAATATAAAGTTTGTCCTTTAAAGACTTGCTTTTCTGCTATTTGTTCTTGATGTGGATATGGTTTGCTTAATTGACGTATTATACAGTCGTTACATAAAACTTTGACCCAATCTGGTGCCTTTGGAAAGTAAAAAAAGTTTGTATAAACTATGATTAAGATTTTCTGCTCCTGTATGTCCTTTTGTATTCAATATATGTAAAATATGAAATACTATGAGTATCATATTTAAAGGGAGACTTTTGTTTCGGGTGTTTGGTATTCCCGAATGTGGTGTTCTCATTTACGGTTGTGTTATTAAAATTTCTGAAGTATCCAAGAAGTGGGTTGTTTCATAAAATTGTAATATCTGCTTTTACAGGTATTGTTTTGTATTTGTGCCAGGGTTTAATTGTCGAATAATTGGGTCGAGATTTTGATTTTTATGAAAATTCTCTAAAGTTAATTTTTCTGTGGCTGGTAGAAATGTGTTTTTATTTCTCTTTTGACAGGGGTATATTATCTAGGGGTCATGTAGATTGAAAGCTTGAGTTTTTGTGTATTAAGAGTCTAAGTCTGGAGGTCCCGATAATTTTATATTTTCGGTTAAGTTTTCACTTTCTACTAAGGGCAATGAAATTGTCTTATGCACTTTTATTTTGGCATTTGTTGTGTATTATTTTTGATCAATGATGAATATGGTTTTGGGTTAAATGTAGAAATTCCTAATAAATCTACTTCATAATGATTTTTTTGGCATTTAGATATAGTGGGAAATATTGTAAGTAATTTATTTGTACATTTTTGCGGTCGGTTTTCTCTCCATAGTTGCATTCTAATTGTGGTGACGCTCCGTCTTTTGCAAGAAAAAACTTTTCTTTTGCGGTTTTTCTACTGTCGTTTTTCTTGGTATTAGTTCGGGCGGTGTGTTTCGATTGAGTGTTTCTGGTAAAGCAAAAATTTTTTCCTGCAGTCCAGACTATACGTAAGTTTGGAAATTTTCAGAGTGTTAATTGAAACCTATAAATTTTATGGTTTGGATTTGATTCTGTGTGAACATGAAAATTATAAGTTTGGGGTCTGTAAATAAAACTGTTGGATGTTTTGATCCAAGGATTAGAAATTCATATTCTCTGAGAGTATATATTATAGCTGTACATTCTCACATAAGTGTAGAGAGTCTAAGTTCTGCTTGTGTAAATAGCCTT
This sequence comes from Symsagittifera roscoffensis, assembly GCF_963678635.1. Taxonomy (NCBI): domain Eukaryota; kingdom Metazoa; phylum Xenacoelomorpha; order Acoela; family Convolutidae; genus Symsagittifera; species Symsagittifera roscoffensis. The sequence continues at coordinate 44,640,743 of NC_087066.1, read as the reverse complement.
GAATTAGCTGAGATAAAATTCACTTTATTTGTTCCGTTATGGGGTTGTAATAATGCTGCGCCGATGCCAAACTTTGAATCATCGCACATGCATAAAATGGTTGGTCTGGGTCTGGAATCGTATTTGTTATTTGTTCAGTAAGGAGTGCTTTTGTTTCTTCAAATCGTTTTTGGTGTTCTGTTGTCCATTCAAAATTATTTTGTTGTCTAGGTATTTTATAAAATGGTCTTAAGTATAATTGCATTTTATATACGTGTTTGCTTAGAAAATTTAGCATTCGAAGAAATTCTTAGATTTTTTTATCTGATGGTGTTTGAAAGTTTATGATTGCATCTATGCAAGATTTTAATGGAGTGATCGTGTTTCCTTCGATAAAATGTCAAAGGTATTCAACACGGGTTACAAAGAAATGTGATTTATCCGGGGCTGCTTTTATGTTTTCTCTAAGTAGTATCTGGTGATATTCATCCAATACTTGAAATATGTCGCCTTTTGCTTGCGATAGCATGAAAACACCGTCAAAATAAGTTATAACAGTTTTGCTAAGAATGAGGGATCCGAAAATTTTACTCCTAAATGCTGAAATTGCTGAAAAGCTGCTGGTCCTATGGAGATTCCTTAGAATATTCTATTGAACTCGTTTTGCTGATTCCAATAGCGAATTGTGTTAAGCGTCTTGATTGTTCATCTAGTGGCATTTGATCATATGCGCTGTTTATGTCAGCTGTTCTAAAGTAATGTCCGTATATTTTTGTGAGGATTACTTGAATTGGTTCTATGGGCCAATTGAATTTGGATTCGTCGATGAGTGAATTTAGGTATCCAGCATTCAGAACAATTTTTAATGATTGTCTTTTAGCGAGAATAAAAACGGGGTTTATGAATGTGTTTCCTTTTGGCTGTTCTTCGTTGTTGACTCAAAAATGATTTTGTATTGTTCTAAGATATCTAAAAGTCTAATAACTTTATCCTGTAAGTGAATTGGAACTTTACTTGCTCGTAGTTTTTTGAAAACTGCGTCAGGTTTTAGGGGCAATAGTAATGGTGACTTTATTTTTCCAACATCAAATTTAGATGTGACATAAACCATTGGGTGTTCAAGTAGTGTGGTTTGCGAACGTTGAAAGTTGAACATCGTGAGAAACTTTTGCTGTTCTTGAGTATATTTTGAAAATTGGAATGTTGGCTCAAATTAAATTTTGTTAAATAGTCTGTGTTTTGTTTTGAATCTTTATTTTTTTATTAATTGCTAATTCTTTATTGAAAATTGTTGATTGACATACGTCTAATAATTTTAAAATGTTTTTTACTCTATATGCTGTTTCTACTCTGGGAGAATTTCTTGCATCCTAATAATCCCAAGGGTAGTGTTTTTTTGTATGTTGAATTGTTGTAGACGTGTAGAGAGATGAAATAGGAACTTGTGTTTTTTGTGTGTTTGATAGAAGAAATTGTTAAAAAAATTTATGATTTGGTTTAAACTCAAAATCTGACATATATGGTCGTGGTTTAATTTGATCAATATTGTATTGATGTACTTGACTTTTTGAGAAATTGTATACATATCCTGATTTTGGTTTCAGGTGTTTTCGTTCTTGGTTGTTTATTTAAACTTTGAAAAAAAGTTAGTGATGTGTCAATTGTTCTTGTGTATTTATCTTTTATAAGAAATTTACTATTTATAAAATTTATAATAGGTAGATTTTTTTAAATAAATATAATTCCAACTATCTTTGATGTGAAAACTTGTTTAAAAGTTTTTTTTAGCAGTTTGTTTTGTTCCATTGTTTGAGTGGGAACGAGGAACAATTGGCTTTTTCCATAGTTTAATAAACTTGATCATTGTGCTGTAGCTAAATTGTTTGAGGTTTTTAATGGTGATAATTTTGGATATAGGTCATTCCAAGTGGGGATGTTTATGATGTTTGATTCTGCTCCTGAATCTATTAAAAAGTCAATCTCAAGGTCTGGCGATTGAAAAATTTAGTTTTTTGGACTTTCTAATAAAAGTGGAAGTGTCCAAATTTTTTCCTTAGGTAGTTGTGATTTATTTGTCGTATTTTGATATATGTTATTCATACTTGAACGTCTTTTGAGTTCTTGTTTGGCATAATCTGTCATATTCTGTGTAGTGTTTTGTTCAGCAGAATTAATAAAATGTTCGTGATTGTGATAATAATTCAATTCAATTGGTATTTCGTAATCTTCTTCAATGTGAAGCATGATTTTGAAAGCGTATTTTCTGTTTCGCTCTAGTCATCTGTGAACTCATAACTTATGTGACTTAACTGTAATTCTGCATTTTCTGTATTATCAATATTGTAAGGGTCTGATTGAGTTTGTTTGGTTGATAATCCTGATTTATCTGTCTTTGGTGTTTAGTTGTACTGCTTCTATAATTTTGTTGGGAACTTTGATATTGTGTATCGTTTCTGTGTGGTGACTGAGAATAATTTCCTTGTCTTTGCGTAATTATAGTTTCAATTTCTAGAACTATCTTGTTATCTTTTCTAATTGTTGTTATAGTTTGATCTGTTGTTTGAATAGTTTCACTATCTATTGTCTGAGTATTGTCTATTTCTCTTATTCGAGTAATTCCAGTTTCCATTATATGAAGAACTTCTGGTTCGAATGTTTGAATAAAATCTATTTCGAGAGTTTGAATTGGAACGAGTTCTGTCATAGTTTGAGTATTTACTTTTTTTTGAGTTTGATCTTGAGTAATTATTTCGAAACTGGTTTTTTTGACTATTTGATCTGCTGTATCATTTTTGTGAAAAATTTTGTGAATTTTTCGATCTGGAGATCTTCCGCAAAAGTTATTTTGGTAGGGTGATTGTTGTCTATACTTATTATAATTGTCTGGGAGTGATTTTCTGAACTATTTTTACTGTGAATTTTCTTTTTTGGTAGGTTTTGATCTTTTATCATGTATTGGTAAAAAGATTTATTTGGTTCTCTATTTTTTTGTGGTTTACTCTAATTGTCTTGCTGTTTTAGTCAACATTCGATAAAATCCAATAGCCATTTTTACCGCAATAAATACACCAGTTTTTGAATGATGGTTTGCCTTTAAAATTTGTAACTTTCTCATAGATATTTAATATCTGAGTAATTTTTTCAGCTAGTTCAATGTCGGAATCTCGTTTGATATTCTTTTGTGAAGTGCTTGTATGAATGTTATTTACATATGGTAACTTCAAATTTTCTGTTTTTTTTCAATTTCATTGTGATTTCAGACTATTCTAGTTTGTCTACGAACTTTCGGAAGTCTATGTCGGATTTTCGAATTGAGGATGGATGTGATGCTCTCTTTTTTTGCTAGTTTTCGTAGTTGTGGTGTTAAAACCACCATTGAGACTTCTGTCATTTATTAAGTGAGTATGCTTTTCTAACCAATGTTTCGATTCTTTGTGCAAGTTGTTCAATGGTTTTGTTAGGAGTTTATGGATTTCATTACATAATACTCTTTGATGTTGTTTATTTCGTTTAGAGTCGAAAACTTTAAAAATTCTTGTGTGAATCTTTTTCAAGCTGATTTAATGTCCAAAGGTAAAGTTGAAAACCATTTTTGTGCTGCGCAATCAACTGTGGTTTGGATTATAGCTGTGCGTCTGTGTATCCAATTTTGATGAATGCGGCATTTGGCATTTGAGAAAAATTTTTAAGTTCTGTCGTTGTAATTTCGTGTTGTTGTAAGAATTATGACAATGGTGTTTCGTTTAGCATTTGTGTTGTTTGATAATTTTGTGTTTTTTTTTGGAATTTGTGATTGAAAACTATATTTATTGTTGTATGATGCTGAATTTTGTCTAGGATGAAAAGTTTGTCTTGATTGTCGAGTTTGTTCATTTCTTGTATATGGTTCAAAACAATGTGGTTAATAAAAAAGATCTGTTCGATCAATATTCCATTTATTCTTTTGTTGATTTGTAGTAAATCGTTGTTGGTTTTGACTAAATAATCTTCATCTTCTGTATAATGTGGTTGACATCGTGTAAAACGCTCATTCGTTTGTTTCTATTTTTATTGAAAAAAAAAACGGGATACTTTTGCTATGATCCAATGTAGCTCGTTGTTGATCGTTGAAAAAAACTGAGTGGGGAACTTGTTGTTGTATTTTTGATCGTAGTTATGTGCCTGTGATTGGCTTTGGTTGCTTTTACAGGGAGGTTTTGTTATATTATTTTTTGCAAAGAATTTATAATTATGGTCTGAAAATACTTTCTCTTTTTTGTGTTTTGTTTGTTTTTTTTTGTCGCCATTTCGTTATTGGTCTAAACGTCTGATAATCCATTTTTGAATAATTTGAGGCAAGAGAAGGTTTCACTGTTGATTGTATGGTTGTTCGTGGAAATGCTGTATTTTTATTCTGTGGTGTTGTAATTGTCGGATGAATAGGAGAAAAGCTTTGTTGTGTTGTTGTTGGCATGGTCTCGACTAATTCTTCAATAACAAAATGTGATGGAGTTTGAATATCTTTTTGTGTAAAATTTCTTGTTAGTTTTAATTTTTCTTGAATGTGGAGTTTTTCTTGAATTTTTCTTGAATTTTCTTGAATGTTGAGTGTAGACTATTATTTCCTGTTCTATCAGTGAACATTGCATTATAGTTTAAAGGTGTGGCATCAATAGTAAATTGAGTTACTTTTAGCTTATTCACTATTTACTGAGATAGTTGGACTTGCTGCACTTGATATATCTGTTGTTATGTTAATAAATGATTGGTGAGACCAATCAGGGTCCCAAACATAATCTGTTTCATCTGCTAATACAGTTGCGTCTTCTAAGCTTTGTGGTCGAAAACTTTTTCCTGATTGTGCTATGAAAGCGATATTATGAACGAAATAAGCAATTTTGAACCATGCTAAGTTCTTACGTAGATCATGTTCGAAAATTTGTGAACTTTCGTTATCAATAAGATTTTCACGGATTGTATCTAAAAAACTTGAGAAAACATTTATTTCATGTCTTACAGTTGAATGTCTAGATGTTTGAAGCGGTGATACAAATTATGTTTCTTTCGTTTCTAATAAAGATAAGTAGCTGTAAATATGTGAAAAAACATCATTTGTAAACTTTGAATTTGCTCTTTGTGAACTTTGGTGTTATATATTTTTTATGTATTCTGTGAAAACTTTTGAGAACTCTGCATCTATTTCATCTGTTTGTGCTTGATGTGTACTGTGGTTTGGTTTGGTGAAAATTTCTATTGTAAATATACCATAGTGTTATGTTATTTTACATATTTCCTTAGGATAGTGGTCAAGAATTTGTCGTTTTATTCTTATTTCGGGGAATTCTTGTTTACATGGGCTGTAGCCTTTTTCAAAAAAAATTTTTTAATTATATTGTTACAAAATTGTACTTAACCTCGAGCGGGATCAGTTTCTGGTTGAATAAAAAATGGGGGTAATAATTTGTTGGCGAAACTTTTGTTGTATTCGATCACTTTTTATATCTTAAAACTGTTAATGTAAAACTCTGAATATATCATATTGGTTGACTACAAGTATAAATACGTACTGGTTTGTTAATGTATGATTTCTTGGTTCTTCGTTTTCCTTTATTTGATGATGGTAATGTAGCTTCTAAGTCAGAAAAATTGTGTTCTTTTGTGTTCATCGAGTCTTTTAAATCCTGAAGTTCCTGTATCGTGTTTGTATCCGATTCTAAACTTGCGTTTCGTTTTCTTTTGAAAACCTTTCTTTGATGATTTGTTTTGTTTTGTTCTTATTGTCTTTTTACGTGTTTGTCTTTTTGATCTAATATATCCTATTCTTTGTTTGTGAGGTGTAATTACAAGATCGTACCTTTTATTTTTTTAAAACGTTTATGTAATATGATTGTTTGTTTACTGCCTAAATTATCTCCTGACATAAAATTTAGCATGAAGGATGCATTCACTCGAGAGTTAGAGTTTCTAATTTCCTAGAATGTTAGTTTTTAATGTTTTTGAATGGTAATCTTAACTTGGGGCATAGTTTATCGTAGTTGACGGGTTGGAGAGAAAGTATATCAATTCGTGAAAATTATTTTTTTCTTTCTCGTGATTAGGTTTTAATCTAAAATGGATTTACATAACTTGACCTGGGGGTTGTCATTTCTGATCAAGAGTTGGAAAATAGTAAATCAATCCACAAGTTTCAGGTATAACTAGATTACAGGTAGATCGTTAGATACCAAAATATGACTTACTAAGTTTTATGTGTTTTAGCCTGGGTCATCTAAGAGGAGCGGCTCAAGTGAAGGATGAGTAACAGAAATTCTTCACTGTTTATCTTATTTTAATTGGTTAGTTGTTTCAAGAATTTTTATTAGCCCTCGGGTCGTTTGTAAGGGTTGGAGAGTGAATCGAAGTTTTATGTCGTTAGACACTCAAAATAATGTTGTTGGGAGAACGAAACAGTTCTGATTGATCCAAGGGAGGCCGTGATGATCAAAATTTTAGGAAAATCATTATATTTAATTAAAATTAAAGATCCAAGGAAAACCTCAATGATCTGTTTTTAAATAAAAATGATTTAAGAGAAAACAAGTATAAGCCTTGGTAAAACTTATAGCAAAGTTTAAGTTTAGAAAAGTTTAAATTTAGGGTTTGAATTATTTTAGTTTTTGTTGTCCAAAAATACTTCTTGTTAACCAAAAAAAAACTCGTGTTGTGAATATTTTTTTCTGCTTTTCCAGCCGAGGCAGCACTTTTTGTTGATAATATTTTTCTCGGACAATCAAAACTTTGAGTTGCTTTGCTTTTCCAAGAATAACAATGGCCAATTTCCACAAGTACTGAAAGCTTTTCTCAACGAAGTCTTTCTCAATTTAAGGATTCTCAGCGATGACAAATCTGCTGAACTCAACAAACTTATAATTACTTTTTCGTCACATGATGCATCATAAAAGATGCAAAAAATTTTCAATTTGAAAAGATTTGAGCTGCAAATACGACATAGAAGGCTTGCGTTAATTTGAGAGTCCGCAAGTTTGGCAAAACCATAAACAGAGATGGCACAATATCGTCATTTGTCATACAATAATTTTTGTCAAGCATCAGATTTTCCAAGTTTGGAAATTTAACACGGAGAAATCTACTTATTAACGCTGTTTTGTAGACTCTGCCTTCTTCCAATTGAAGTGTTTTTACTTGGTTGCTGTTTGGACTAAGACGTCCAATCCAAAACGCCCAAGACATCCAATCCAAACAGTTAGATTTGAATGAAACTATTTCTGGCATGTATTTTAGAACATTGATGTCAATGGATCTCCGATAAGGACTACAGTTCATAAATGACAGCTCCTCGACATTCGAAAACATCCTTACGAATTGATAAGCCCAGTCGATTGGATGGCTTCCACCGAGCTCCTGTGTCATTTTTATGATATGAAGCGAAATGCTACTTTGATCTCGCGTAGTTCATCTATAAAATATGTTAAAAAGCTGTAAATAATTTTAGTAGCCTGATTTTCCAATTTTTGAAAAAGGCCATTATTAAACTGTAAGATTAGGGGTAGGTTTTCGCTTATAGAGCAAACACGTAAAACTATTTTTAAAAAGTTCTTTTTTTTCATAAATAGGTCGCAAAAACGACTGCAAATCAGGAATTTTTGGTGTGCCAAATATTTGTTCAGATCAATCCTCGTTAAGCTAGAAGACTCTATTTCAATCGAAAACTGATCGAACTTCTAATTAGTTGATTCAGATAAATGCTTGAGAAACAAAAGTTGCGTCATTTTTTCATGCTTTTTTCAAATTCTAGATACTGAAATGAAATAGGTAAGTTTCAGTGAACAGTTGTTGATGGTGTAGTAAAAATGGTATAATGTTGATCTGAAAGCAAAAACGTTTCGAAAACCATTGAGTTTATTGGAATCGAGCGAAGAAATAAGGAACTGGCAAACTTTTTGAATAATCGGTTCTGAAAGATGGGAAGTTTCGATGGTAAACGAAATAGACTTCTCCACTATTGGGAACAACTTTTGAGAACTCTGCATTTATGTCATCTGTTTGTATTTGATGTGTAGTGTGGTTTGGTTTGGTGAAATAATTTCTATTGTAAATATACCATAGTGTCATGTTATATTACATATTCCTTCAAGATAGTGGTCAAAAATTTGTCGTTTTATTCTTATTTCGGGGAATTCTTGTTTACATGGGCTGTAGCCTTTTTAAAAAAAAATGATAATTTAATTGTGAGAAAATTGTACTTGTCCTCGAGCGGGATCACTTTCTGGTTGAATAAAAAATGGGGGTATTAAGTTGTTGTCCAAGTTTTTGTTGTATTCGATCACTTTTTATATCTTAAAACTGTTAATGAAAAACTCTCAATATATGTTATTGGTTGATTCCAAGTATAACGACGTACTGGTTTGTTAGTGTATGATTTCTTGATTCTTCGTTTTTCTTTAATTGATGATGGTAATGTAGCTTCTAAGTCAGAAAAAACTCTTATATCTCCTAGTCTCAATAGATCTAGTGTATACTGGCGTTCTCGTATTAGTTCTTGGAGTTTTATCCAGAAGGAGACCAACTGTAGTCTAAGATTTATTCAAACTGTTCTGGTGCTGAAACTATAAGTAGTTTCAGCACTTACAAATAAGTGTCATTTTTTAGAGATGGAATATGATTGGTTAGTAGTGATATTTTATGAAGATAGCGAATTATATTTATATCCAATTATAAATAATAGTTTAGAAATTGTCCCATTGTGCACAATCACCGACATGAATTGACTATTGCAAGCCCCACTGAAATTTAGCGTCCAGCTCACCAAGTCTGCTAATTGTGGCCTGATCTAACTGGTTTTTGAATACTATCTCAAAAAAATTAAAATAAAGCAACTCAGGCCTGAATTTTTGAACTTTTCGTTGTTCAAAAAGTAGTTTTTTCTGATTTTCCAGCCAAGGCAGCGCTTTTTGTTGACAATATTTTCCTCGGACAATCAAAACTTTGAGTTGCATTGTTTTTCCAAGAATACCAATGGCCAATTTCCACAAGCACTGGAAGCTTTTCCCATCGAAGTCTTCCTCAATTTTAAGTATTCTCAGCGATGACACATCTGCTGAACTCAACAAACTTATAATTACTTTTTCGTCACATGATGCATCATAAAAGATGCAAAGATTTTTCAATTTGGAAAGATTTGAGCTGCAAATACGACATAAAAGGCTTGCGTTGATTTTGAGAGTCTGCAAGTTCGGGGGAACCATAAACAGAGATGGCACAAGATCGTCATTTGTCATACGATAATTTTTGTCAAGCATCAGATTTTCCAAGTTTGGAAATTTAACACGGAGAAATCTACTTATTAACGCTGTTTTGTAGATTCTATTTTCTTCCAATTGAAGTGTTTTTACTTGGTTGCTGTTTGGACTAAGACGTCCAATCCAAGACGCCCAAGACGTCCAATCCAAACAGTTAGATTTGAATGAAACTATTTCTGGCATGTATTTTAGAACATTGATGTCAATGGATCTCCGGTAACGACTACAGTTCATAAATGACAGCTCCTCAACATTCGAAAACATCCTTACGAATTGATAAGCCCAGTCGATTGGATGGCTTCCACCGAATTCTAGTGTCAGTTTTTTAATATGAAGCGAAAATGCTACTTTGATCTCGCGTTGTTCATGAATAAAATTTGTTAAAAAGCTGAAAACGATTTTGGTAGCCTGATTTCCCAATTTTAGAAAAATGCCATTAATAAACTGTAAGATTAGGGGTAAGTTTTCTCTGTTAGAGGAAACATTTAGAACTATTTTAAAAAAGTTCACTTTTTTCATAAATAGGTCGCAAAAACGACTGCAAATCAGGAAATTTTGGTGTGCCAAATATTTGTTAAGATTAAAATACGTTAAGATAGAAGACTCTATTTCCAATTTCCAATTAGTTGATTGTATTTCAATCCAAAACTGATCGAATTTCCAATTAGTTGATTCAGATAAATGCTTGAGAAACAAAAGTTGCGTAATTTTTTCATGCTTTTTTAAAATTCTAGATACTGAAATGAAATAGGTAAGTTTCAGTGAACAGTTGTTGATGGTGTGGTAAAAATGGTAAGATGTTGATCTGAAAGCAAGAACGTTTCGAAAACGATTGAGTTTATTGGAATCGAGCGAAAAAATAAGGAGCTGGCAAATTTTTTGAATAATGGATTCTGGAAGATGGGATATTTCGGTGGTAAACGAAATAGTCTTCTCCATTTCCTGAAAGAACAGGGCTGCTCGAGCCTCTTAATACTGCGATTATCTCAGAAGGTGTCTGGTTAAATTTGTTCAAAATAAATTCGTTAAATTTTTTTTTGAATTTTTTACCCTAAAAGATAGTCAAAGTTTGTCTGACAAAAAAACCATCCCAACAGATGTATTTTGTCACTTTTTATAAGAGTTTGAACATAAGTAAATTTTAAATGAACAGTGTTTAACTTTAAACAGCTTTCATGTTCTAATATGAAACTTAATTAGACTCAAACATTGGCCAAACTTCATTATTATACGTATCTTTATTTGTTATTTTATCACTCAGCTTTTTTGAACGTATATACTAGCACGTGCTTGAGTAAAATTTATAAAAGTATTTTTCAGCAGTGAAATTTTTGATAGATGATTTGTGTATAACAGATGTGCAAATACAGATTTGTTTAAAAACAACGAGTTCAAGATAATAACGTTCATCCTATTTTCAGGCTGCAACATTTTTGTTCCGACTTTCGATACGAAAGTAACGGAATATTTCTGCTCGGGGTTTTTTTTCTTCAGACAAATTTCGACTTTTTAACTAGTCATTTTTGACGGAATTTTTTAATCTTATATCATTCGAAAGGTATTGTTGTCTTGAGCTCAAATTTGAAAAAATATGTCACCTGTGATCTTTATTCGTAAAGTTTTAGGGGTTTAAAATTGGCATTTTGGTCAATTTGGGACAATTAACGGGCGATATATTTCGCGCTATTAACGCGTAAGCGGAGATTTAATCCGTCTTAGAAATTGTTCCAAATTGGTTGACAGACGCTTATTTGCCGTAAATGACATGTTACAAGGAGCGAAATTTTTTCTTTTGTTATTTATATGGCGTGTGGGGGGATAATTTTCCTAGAAAAAAATTATATGAAATTTTGGCTCTTTTTACTTAGCCCCCCCCCCCACCCCCACGTCGTATGAGCATCAAATTTATGATGCAACGAGTAGTTTTACAAGGTTAATTATGAAGAACAAATGAGTTTGTCATGGCTCGATTAGTCTGCATGCCAATTTTCTTGTTAATCAGTTGGTAGGAACAGTAATTTCAAGAGTAAAAAATTGCAGGTGGGGGAAAAGGAAAAAGAGCCAAAATTTTTTGTAATGATATTTATCATATTACTGTTCCACAAATCTTAAAAGGCAGTCGGAACATTCAGAGCTTTGTCCTGATACGAGCAGTCTTGTTGTTCCGACTTTCGATACGAAAGTAACGGAATATTTGTGCTCGGGTGGGATTTTTTTCTTCAGACAAAATTCGACTTTTCAACTAGCCTTTTTTGACGGAATTTTTTTGATATCATTCAAAAATTATTGTTGTTTTGAGCTCAAATTTGAAAAGATATTTCACCTGAGATTATTTTTCGTAAAGTTATGAGGGTTGAAAGATTGCCACTTTTGCCAATTTGGGACAATTAACGCGCGATTTGGAAAGTTTAGAATTTTTTTTTTCATTTTATTTCATTACATTTAATTTTTTTATGTGATTGCTGCTCCATAAACCATAAACGGCAGTCGGAACATTCAGGGCTTCGCCTTGATACGAGCAGTCTTGTCTTATTTCGATTCAGATGACCGTTTTATATACAAACTTTTGAACACAGCTTCGAAGTTAAGCTTCGCATCACTTACCAAACAAAATAAATGCCAGTTTCCACGCTCAAAAAATTCATCTCTTCAAAAAGCTGTGACACAATTCGTATATTTGAAAAAAATTATATAAGCAATAGCATCCATCAATTCATTAATGAATTATTAATTAAGAACAAAGTCAATTGACAAATTAAATTTAGGGGAAGTAATCGTTTGGCAGATGAAGAATTGATAAAAATCAATAGTAGAATTTTTTCCAACTATTTCGGCTAAAAAATCATGAAGTCGAAATTTTTAAAGCATAAAAATTCTTTCTTTATTTTTTTCTAGATCACAAAATAACGAAGTCGAAATTTTTTTTTTAAGATTTGATATTAAAAAAATGGTGTTCGAAAAATCTTAAAATTTTGGCATTTTAACCTTCTGCAGATTTACGGGAAGTTAAAGACACTCAGAGTGTCTCTAATTAACAGTCAGTTAAATTATCAGTCCGGCAACTAAATCACACAGAGAAGCATTCAGTCAAAAATTAATTTTTTTTGAGCAGAAAACTTTCAGTTTGGCATGGCCCACTTCGATCCTTGAATTTCTTGCAACAATTATTTTATGTCAAAAGGTTAAAATAAGTTGACTAATAATCAAGTTGAAAGATGAAGCAGTAATTTTTTTGACGAATTTTTTGAAGAAAAAGTATATGTCTCGGTCGAAAAAAATGGCTTGCGGAGTTTGGTCAATATATGTCCCGTCCCGCAAGAAGCGAATAAAAAAAGCTCGCGCGAATTCTATGAAATATTTAATTTAACGCCTTTGAGGAAATTTTCATCGGTGTACAACAGATAACTATGGGTTGTTTCACTCATCAAATTAACTGGAGCGTGAAAACAAAATTCTTCCTACTGATTTTCTCATTAAAAAATTATTGACTGAAAATTTTGATTTAGTGGATGAAACTATCTGTTTCGCAAAAAAGAAAACAAACGAAAATTATACAAATTATATATAATGTTTTTAAACCTTAATTTAAAAATTTAGTACTGCAAAAGGATATAAAAAATACCATTTTCTTGACTGGTGCGCTGATCAGATTGTTTGCTTGCTGGAAAGTGTAGCAAAAAATATAATAAATTGCTGCGAAAAAGAAAAAGAGTAAAAAAATAGACTTCCTAAAAGGCCAAATCTAAGAAGATATTAGTATACGAACAATAATAGGGACCTCTTAGCAAAATGAAGAATGTTAGAAATCAGATAAGTAAACGTAATTTTTCCATTTTGTAATTAACTTAATGCTTAATTCTGTTTTAGAAGCTAGCCTAGAGCGCAGTTAATTCATATGATAATTGGTGAAATTATATACTATAATATCTTTAATTTGATCTTCATTGAAAAGTTGTGAAACAAATTTTTTTCTTTTTACAAAGGTAGTCGACAAACAATTTTTATCTTGCAATTTCTTGCAAGATTCTTGCAACTTGGGTATATCTTGCAAGATCTTGCAAGATTGAATTTATCTGTCTGAAAATCTTGCAAGAAAAATGTCATCCGGTCTATATTGACAAATGTATTTATATTTATAGACTTATTATGTTGAGTAACTTATGTACGTCATTTCACCTTCTGCTACAGAGACAAGAAACTGAGCTGAAAGCTGAAAAGATGAATTAACGGTTTATAAACCAGTTGCCTTATGTGAGTTACAACCGAAAAATCAAGTGTATCAAGTTGCAGTTCGAGTCAGTGTTTTTTATATCTCATACCGCGTGGTATGACATGGCGCAGCCAACAGGATACACAATAAACCCACTCAGCAATAATTTTTTTTTTGGCAGAGAGCATCTGCAGAACCGTCATTAGAATGATCAAAATAGGCGGTCATATTAGAAATTGCAGTAGTTGCAAAGGGCAGTATCGAAGTCCGCACTTCATTGCGGGTCAAACCAGATTTAGTAGAACCAAAAGAGTTTTTCTACGAATTAGAGATAAGGGCGAGGAGACGGAGGCCCAGAAGAGTGATCGCGACGTGCGAATACATTAGAAAAAAGTTGGTTGGGAAAATAACAGTCTAAAAGCACGAGAAAAAGTTGTGCTATGCAATTCATTTCCTTGAGATGAAGCAGACGCAAAAGTAGGAAGCAATCTCTTCCTATGCTTAGGCGCGGAAGGCCAACACCAGGTGCAGCAGACAAAATTGAGCCAATATTCTTAAGTTGCGACAACGAAAGAACTAATGACGGTTTTAGAAGACAAATTCATCACTACACGATTTATTGGCTTCGAGAGGTACAATTTTATCTGGTAGAGAAGAAAAAAGAAATGTTCACATAAACAATTTCACGCGGATCTCGTGGAACTTGCGTCACGAGCAGACCGCGGCAACAGGGAAGACGAGTTGGTTTGAGTTATGTTTACTGCACACTGGAACAATGAGAAGCTAGCAGAGGAGCTATTAGTCGAAAGACGCAGCCCAGAAGACGCATACGAATATGCATCCCGTCGAGAAAAAGGAATAGAAAATAGCAGACTATGAAAACAAACTCGTTCGGAACATAAACGAAAATTGCAATGAATCAAGAACCAATGGGATGTATTCAATCTCGAGGACGAGGTGGACAGTTCAACTACCAAAACAACCAGCGAGGCAGAGGAGGATTAAGAGGACGACAAAACTTCACCAGCGGAGCAGAGAACACAAGAGGTCATCAAAATTTTAAAAACGTACAGCAAAAACAAGGTAACAAAAGCAGAAAACAGTTTGGTGCAAATCGCCTACAGTCATGTTCGGCAGAAACAAAACAAAACTTGGACAAAGCATGCAAAACGGGGACATTTTGCGAAATTGTGCAGGTACACAAACGTCAAGAACGTATATGAAAGAAACGAAGAGCAACCAGAAGAAAAGAATAACACCAATAATAAGGAAGAAAACAACGCAGTAGCGTTCGTCAAATTCATGTCCATAAACAAATAGAAAAAATACCCACATATCAATTTCTTGTTAATGGCAATATCTGAGGCGTTTAAAATACACAGTTCAGCAAAAATAACCGAGGCAGATTTGAACGGACGTATAGCAAAACTAAAAACAAAAATGGAAACGATATTTGGCATTGCGGACTCGGGAAGCCCAACGTATTTTCAAAACAAAAAATGGCCCAATGCCTACAAAAAGATGACGATTCAATATTATTCACAAATATCCCACTGGCAGATGCAGCACGAAATCTGGTATGCTACAGCAGCAGTTTCATTATTTCAAAAGCAAGACTGATGGTTGCGATAGAATCTGGAGGAGAGATTATCCAACCAGCCGCATCTATCACTGTCGACGACCAGGAGGCAAATATCTTAGGAAGAAACCTCTCATCACAAATTGGTATAAAACTGATAAAAGAAAAACCAAAACATTACTAGGTGTTAACAAAGAAACACTGAAGGCTGTCGTACAAAAATTAATGCGAAGCAAATTTAGCAATCTCACTAGACAAATTTAGTTTTTCATGTAAACAAATTGAATGATTAGGGTATAACGTAGACAATACAATGAGGACACTAAACCACTTGTTAGCAAAACAAAGGTAAAAATAAAATAGCTGTAGCATTTAAAAAGTTTTGAGGGCGCCAAACACCACCTTACACGATAGCTAGTACAACAAGCTCAAACTGCTGGTGCCCTGCGTCCACTCCTGAGGAGCAATGATAAACAAAAAACATTTGATTGAAAAACTGAACATAACACGGCGTTTAATAACGTTTAAAAACTATTATAAGAGAAAACACGAAAGAAAGCCTTTGGCCCAGGGGCGGCACTGGGACTACATACCGTTGATGATTGGGTTGGATTATTTTATGCATCAAGATTTACAATTATTTAGAAGAAAAACACTCAGTGAACGAAATCCAACTAATTGGAGTAGTTTAGGCAATCGAACAATTTAAACCTTATTGAACGGAAAAAACTACCATCACGACATACCATCAAGCTTGAATTAGTGCACTGATCTCAAGCAAAAATTAAAAACCAGGCAGAGCAGGCTCACAACTAGTCTAAAGACTAATCTTCTTTAATTTTGACTTAAAACTTTTTGAGGGAAAGAAACAAACTTGGTTTATTATACTGTGTGACGCAGAAACCAGTTGGATTGGTAAAACCACTAAGCGTGTACGATGAGGAATTTTTGGTGGCGTCAATTAACTTGTTCATAAATAATTTTGAAATGTTTGACAACCTCATTTTGAACAATCTGACCAATCAAAAACGAGCACTGCATCAACTGATCAAAAAGCGCGCGGAAAAAATAAGAAAGCTAACAGTTACACAAATTCTCGAGTGCACTTCAAATTCTCCAAACATTCATACATTAGGATATCATAACAAACAACAGAAACGAAAAATTGGCCAGCTTAGTTCAGAAAGTGGGGACACAAGACGGAATATTATAAGCAATGAGGAGACGAAAGAAGTTTAAAGATTTCAGAGGTGATTTCATTCCAGACGAACAAATCAATAACTGGCGCAGAGCAGAAAGCAAAATTGACCAAGAGCGGCAAGGAGATTGGGACCGCGAGAAAACCTACCAGACCCGCGTTTCGTAAGAGGACCATAATACCAACCAACGAACACTGATGCCACACGATCACCAACCATACCCCGAAAATCAAAAGTCAGAGACGCAAAAAAACTGATAACCAGCTCATCAAAGAAAAATCATTCTGTTCGAAAATCACTTGCAGCGACAGCACCACAGCATCAAATAAACCATAATCATCAAACAAACAACTCGCGGAAAAAAAGAATGCTACCCACAGAGAGAAGAAACGACAACCACGAACACAACACAAACGGAACCGCCCACTGTGATCAGATAGACAATTACCTGATCAATATACACAGGAGAAGTCACTCCCGATGAAAAAAGGCACAGATATAGCCCACAAATATAGCCCGCAATCAACCACAACAGCAGGTACAGCTAGAGGCAAGCAACGAGATGATCACAGATGGAATACTTGCAAAGCCAGAACAGGGAATAAACCCGGAGATTGAAGAGGACACGCCGTTTTACAGGGGAAACTTACAAAAAGTTTCAGGACTTCTAATCATTGCCACTGCTATAAAATAATTGAAATAAGAATCCGTTAATTGATTTTGTTGGAAAATGAGACCGGGATGCCTTGAAGTGCTCATACAGCTAATATTGGCAGAAAAATTGAGGTTGACTGCACGTAGCAGAGGACTTCCTTCGCTTTGACTAACGAAAAATTTTTCCAAAATAACTCAGACAAATAAAATCATTAACTGATCCTAATGAGGAAGACATTTTGATTTCGCAGGGCTCCTCTCAGACGAATTATATCTTAGTTGCATTAGGTAATTAGTGCAAGTAACTAACGGCTAAATTAGGTTCTAACACAACGGCAGACAATAATTTTAAGTTTATGCAACGCTATATGTCAAATAACGGAGTACCAATAAATCTAAAATGTGACAAAAACTAATTTTTTAGAGCTAGAAAATTACTTTTTCTTTATCCTGTAATTCAAAAAATATAAAATTACTTTTCGCACCTGACGATAATCATAGATCAATTGGGGGAGTAGACAGAATTGCACAAACATAAAACGCAGACTAGGCGTTATGAGGATAGAGACAAAACTAACACACCGTATAAACTAGCATCGGATTTGGCTGAAATTATAAAAACACTTCGCATTACTCCGCAAGGAATAACAAAACTTAACGTTTTGAGGCACACAAGGGAAGAAAACTCAATAGTCCATTTTCGAAAAAATAGTTCTTCAAACAACTTAAACTGGGAAAAAGCAAAAGACGCATGTTTAGATTGCAAAATCTTGCAACAATCTTCAAGACGATCTTCATAAATGGTCAAAGGACGAAACCACAATAAAACGACGCCCAGAAAAAAAAACAGAACTAACCCAAGTGGACCTAACAACCTCATTAGACCGAAAATACAAAATACAGATGTGAAAGTTAGACAAGCACTAGCAATAAAAAAATAAATAACCTAAGATATATGGGAATTCCAGGTAAGGTAAGCCAAAACGTCAAAAAACGATTAGAATCAGTTGCAAAGAAAACAGTAAGTATAGCAATTAAAGTGAAAGATCCAAATTTTTTTGAAAAAATGTATAACGACTGACGAGAAAATTCTGACAAACACACCACACACAGCTCGGGGGGTACAACACTACGAAAGCAATCGATATTGTTGAGAAATATCGCATTTGCTTTTGTTCCTAACTTAATGATTTATGGGCCATGCAGGCCATCCAGGCTATAAGATTTGTCGCAAACAAATCCACACGGAGAACGGGACCTTGTTTGCTTTTTTGGACATCGAACAACCAAAAGCTCTGCAACATACGATGTTCAAGGAGGACACAACAACAGCGGTACCAATGAAACTCACGAGGAAGGAAAAACAGGAGAACATACAACAGCAAGGCCAGCAAGACAGCGCAAAAAAAAGAAAAGCAAAGTCAACCAGCAAAAGAACAGGAGGAAGGCCGCAAACAACACCCGCACGGGGCATGAACTTCTAAGCAGTGGAGAAGATGGCATAGAAATTGGACCAAGCAATCAGAAGAACAGACACCATCGTCAAGCAAAGAATGGTCCTCAATATCGGAGAACACTGTTTCATCGCCACAGAGATTAAACCAAAAGAAGACACCACCAACGGAAAAAAAAATTATCGAACACATTCGAAAATTAATGGTTTACAGACAATCGGCCCTAGCCGGGGCACTGGAAAACCCAATACAATTAAATACCGTCAAGAACGCACAGGAGACAAAACAGAAAAAACAAAACAGTTTACTATAGGTTCACTAACAGATGTCACACCAACGAACAAAAAATAACAAAAATTTGATACAAGAAATAGGTTTTAATGGAAAACTGCCAGTATACCAAGTCTGCGTCAAACTTCTCGAAGCAAAAAAACCGAAGCCAATAGAAACGTCAGCCGAAATCGCCGACCTAGTGTCGCCCAGTGGCTTTCAACAGAAACAGATTTCAAATCCAAAAAGAAATACGAAAAACGCAAAATCCGAAATACAAACGAGCACGAAGGAAGAACTAACAACGGACGAACACACCAAATACCAAGAAAAAGAAAACGAAGGTGACAGGGACAAACGGCAGACAACGCATTGAAGACAACTGTACAAAAAAAAAGTCCTTCGGAGACTCAAAAACCCAAAAGAATCCCATAGGGAGTCAAAAACTCAAGCCCCACGGGTACTCAAAAACTCAATGTTTTAACTTTCCCAGGGGAATGGCATTCGGTCCGGATTGATAAATGTATTTGTATTTATTAATTCACAATGATGAATATTTTTTGTTGGTCAGTTGAACTTGTGCTAAAGAGATAAGAAACTGAGTTGAAAGCTCAGAGAATGATTTAACGGTTTATGCACCAGTTGTCTTATGTGAGTTACAACCGAGGATTCTTGTTTACCAATCCGTTCGAATTCAGTTTTTTATATATCTCATACCCAAGGGTATGGAAACAACTATTGTCTGATATGCTAGTGAAGCGTCAAGTTGCTTAAATTTTGTTGAATGTAGAGGCGATTCTGACACTAGCAGCCTTCAACATCATGTTCAGTGGCCTCAGCAGCCGCTTAGAAAACCCAAAAAATTACGAAATTTAATAAAAATCACTGAGCATGTTGAAGCTAGCGGTTTATTTGTACGCATGAATCACTATTAGATGCCTTTCTACATGGGTATCTCCATAAACCCTGAACTCGTTATTTTTAGGCAAGAGATTTTTTTCTTGTAATCGTGTGGTTATCTCGATTAATGATTAAATTGCAAAGCAAGACGTTGTCTGGTGATAGGGATGCCTGAACAGTGGTATCAATGGCAGTATGTATAAATATATTTTTTCAAAATTGCATGTTCCATGGCTTTGAATTCAAATAAACACATTTAAATAGGTTACCAATTTGATTTAAAAACTTTTGTGGATTCCGTAAAATAAAGGACAAAGAACTTATTGTTTTTTTTCTCTCGAATTTTGGGGGGAAAAGGTTATTTTCGATTGTCATCATTTGTGGTATCAGTTCTTAACTAGCATTTAAAAATCGATCATATTTTGAAAAAACTATTCTTATAAAATTTTACTAACTAATCAATCATTTTCAATCACTAACCTTGACACTTATTTGTAAGTGCTGAAGCTCTGATATTGGACTAATGCGAAAAGTTTTGCGGTAGCGTCGAGAGACAAGCTGGATTTAGAAGTATCAACGAGGAGCTATCAGTAGTGGAACCAGTCTAAAACTAGTATTTAGAACCAATTTTATTCTTAATAAAACATACCTATAATATATTACTAACTAACCAATCATGATCCAGAACTAATACTGACAGTTATTTGTAGAGCTGAAACTACTTCTAGTTTCAGCACCAGAACAGTTTGAATAAATCTTAGAAGATAGTTGTTCTCCTTTGAACAAGTTCCATAAACCTAACCCGCAAATACCAGTATACACTAGGTTTATTGCGACTAAGAGATAAAAGAAAAATTAAGATTGGTATTCGACTAAGAATTTGCACGATTCTATCCGGCCTAAAATAAGATAGCGTGACGAACAGACGGTTTACTTTATCTGAAATTACTCTATGAGTAGAGTGCCTCGTACATAACTCATCTGGAGCGACCAAAAGTCTCGAACAAGACCTTAATTAACCTAGATTTAGAAAATTTGAATTAGAATAAGACAATCGCAAAACTTCAAAATCTTGGATGGAATATACAATTTAATAGAAACGTCTTTAGGTCTCAAAAAATCTAAGCCAATTTTTCAAACAATACGAGAAATACCAGTTATTGAACGAAGACCGAGATCACGACGTGAACAACAATTGAACGACGGACCGATCTGCTACATGATAGTACGACAAAAACCAGAAAAATATTTATGTTCAGAATCTTCGATGCAATAAATTTAATTTTTCTTTTAATAACATGAAAATTTTTAAAGAGCATTTCTTCAAAAACCTACTTGGAACTTTAGAACCATTTTGTATAATAAAAACAACGACTAATAAAAAGACACACGAATTTGTCTTTACAAAATCTGCAGTACATTATTTTGAAATCTTTTGTAGAATGAATAGCTTTTTGAATAAAAAAGACAGAAATTAGTTAGTAGAAAGTTGTGAAGAGTAATCTCATTAAACTTATGAAAAAATTCTTGCTTCTCAGAAAAACCACTTTTTCTTCGACCTCGCTTCATCACCTAAAGCATAACCAAATTTATTCCAAAAACTAAAATCATTTAAATTCTAACTCCTAAAAACTTTTCCATCGATTAAACTTTTAAAATAAAAATGTATCAAGGCCTTTCCTTGCTTTTTATTAAAACATCTTTGTTTAAAAATTTGACTTGAGTTAAATTTTATTTCACTCGAACTATTTGGTTATCAATGTTTACCTTGGATCAATCAAAACCGTTCTGTTTTCCCCAACTTCTAAATTTAAAGTGTGTAACGACCTCAAACTCACTCTCCAACCCTTATTCAAAATTCCAGAACTAATAAAAAATTTTAGCAAACCTAACCATTATAATTAGGATAAACAGTGTAGAATTTCGATTACTCGTCGTTCTTTTGAACCCCTCCTCTTAGATGACCCAGGCCTAAAGTCCTTAATAATTATTAAGTTCTAAAAAACTATTTAACGATCTACTTGGGTTCTAACTATACCTGAACATTTTGGATTGATTCACTATTCACCAACTCTTGATCACAAATCCCATGATCATATGTAATAAGATGTTATAGATTTACAGTCAGCCATGCTATGGGTTAAGATTGGGTAAAGAGTCTACAGTTTTTTAAGATAGGTAATACCAACGGTAAGGTTTGATGGTTTGTGTGATGGCACGATAATGGTAAGAGAAGTGATTTTTTTTAGATTTTGTGTGGAAATGTCTAGTTTTTTGCACAAGTTTTGGCGCGCAATATCTAATTGTTCAATATCACTGAGTAATAACGTGTAGATTGGATTGTAGAGTGAAGGTTTTTTTAATTAGTTTTTTGGTAGATGGTAAGTCAATGGTAAGAGTATTTGGTCAAAAAAAACTTCAAAACACGATAGATTTGATTTAAGTCGACCTATTAACTCAATAATTAGGTGAACTAATTCTTTGAAGCAATGCTGAAACCTACTGAAACTTCAAAAAAATCAAAGTTTTGGAAAAAAATGCAAAATTTGAAGTATTCGGAAAAAATTGCTTAAAATTCAAGTTTTTATGCAAAAATTGCAGAAATCTCATACGTTTGGCTAATGAATTGTAGCTTCTGATCTAACTGAAAAAAAAACTTTGTCGTATAGAGTTTAAAATTGAGCTCAAAATCTCTTTGAACTGGCATCATAATGAGACAATGACACAAAATTTTGAATAAAAAATGAATTTTTCCACAATTTTTCTCAAAATACTGAAATAAGATAAAGTTCAACATAAATTGAGCTAAAAAGCGAGTTATATAATGCTCTTATTACTGAACACAAAGCTCATAGAAGCTTAATCCATATGGAAAATTCCGGAAAAAAGTGAAATTAGTCGTAATTTTCGAAAAAGTAAAGTGAAAGTTAATCAAATTTACCTAAAATTTTCCAATTTCAAATCTTTATTTGGTTAATTAACTGGTTTTTTTGCCTTGCTTAGGGAGAATTGAGTTAAAGCTCAAATCAGTTGAATAAGAAGAGCAAGTTTTTTTGAAAATTCTAGATCAAACTCCATGATTAAACTCCTCCTCAGTTTTTTCTCAATGATTCACCCAAATTTGTACAACTTTTGAAAAAATTTTCAAGTTATTAATTAAAAATTTCAGACCATTGATAAAAAATGAACAGTTAATTGTTAAAATTGACCAAAAATAAGGTAAATTTTTTTAAAAAGTGTATTATATATTAGATGAAGTTCAGGAAATCTTCTTCATAACTGATGATGATCTCTGTTGCTTTTAAAACATAATTTTCATGATTTTTCTGCAGAAATATTTTAAAATTAAGGTTCTCCGTTCTTTCTGCTTAATAGATTTTTTCGCTATTGAACTCACTTTGCAAGAAAATATAGTCAGAACTGGGGAATTCAGGAAGATTTTGGAAGATAGTATCAATTGAACGAACAATTTGCTGGCAGAGATGAAATTAGAACTGATACCGTCTAATTATTACGATAAAATTTCTAATTTCCTTCATGAAGGTTCCCCTGTTTAGTTGCCAAAGTAAAAAAAAAGAATGCAAGTTTTGAGGAGAGCACAACTTTTGATATCATTAACTATCAATTTTTTTGCAAAATACTCAGTATTTCGCTTTTTTGTTCTTGATTTGTTTCGAAAGTTTTCTAAAAAATGTTCAGGTGAGAAATAATTGGGGCTTGTTAAAACTTTCAAATTCACATGTAAAAATTGAAAATATAAGGCCGTGTTTTAGCGTTGAGCTTTTGGAACAAATTAAGAGCAACCCTAATGATTATAATCTGAAAACCTAGTCCCTAACATCTAAAAACTTCTAAAAGAGCGCGTCTCAAAAAAAATCGATTTGGCAGAGGAAATCAGGGAGCAAACTGGAAAAATTTCAAAGTTTTCCGAAACCTATTCAGCAAAAACTCTATAGTTCTACCTACTTTTCTAATTGACGCAAAAAGCTAACCAGAACAAAATCTTTACTGTAAGTCTAATTGAAACTTTTCATGTTGAAGGTCAAATAATCAATTTTTGCTTCCGCTAAAAAATTATTGTGTTTAAAAGTTTTCAGCAAATTCCTTATTGTTTTCTCTAAAAATCTTTCCACGTCAAATTGTTCTTGTTTTCTATCCAAAATAATGAAATGTAGATCTTGAAAGCAAATGTTTTTTATGCTTCTTATACCATCTTCCAAAAGATGTCGGATTGGGTTTGCTTTACAAAAATTGTTGTCACAACATCTCGTTTGTCATATAAATATACCTATTATAGCAAATCATAACAATTTTTTTTTATGAATTACGCATAAATGTGAATCTTTGAGACTTTTTATGTCGGATTTTTTCTCAAGATTTACTTGAGAAACTAATTTTTAGTAAAATTCTCTCAAAAATCCTATTGAACTAAATTGAGGTTCTATCACAATTTAAAATTTTCTAAGTTTCATTTTCATCTTTTTTCTTCCAAATTAATCCAATTTGAAGAAAGTTTTACTTGAAATTTGAATTTTAGATGGAGAAATGTATCGTTTCAACGAACTTTCAAGAGTCCGAAGCAAAGTAAATAACATAAATCCTTCGCTAAAAGTCTTTGATAAAATTTCTCAATCTCACATCTGTAAAATGCTTTTTCAAATCTGAATTTCCATATTAAAAATAAAACTTTAGTTGAGAATGATGTATATACTTATCTTGAAATTTTCAAAATTTAGCAAAAACATACATTTTTTCGTCTTTTTCACGTGAGTTATCAATTTCTTTTCTGAAATTATCCAAGAAAAACAGTAGAAAACCATACTTCTTTATATGTCAATCCCCATTCTCTGTTTAAAAAAGCTCGACCCTAAGAACACTTTTACATGCACTAAACAAGAAAACTTTAAAATAGTAACCACACAAAACCTTTTAATTAGTCGATGTTTTATAAATATTGAAGTTTTAAAATTTTTAAGCAAATACTTAACTACCCATTAGCGTGTGTTATGTACTTTTAATACAAACTTACTGCAACAAAGTCCGTAAGCTTGCAATCAAGAGAGTTTTTACAATTGAATAAAGATTTTCGGATCTATTTCCATGGAAAGTTTCACGACAATTTGAACTCAATTTTGCTGTCTTTTTCATCAATTAAAACCTTAGAACAAAAAAACAAAAGACAGTTCAGGTATTGTGATGAAAACACTGTATAAATTTTACTAAAGTTATCACATTTGTATAGACTTTTCAGATTCAGTAAAAATTAATGTTCATAGTAATTTCTCTGTTTTTAATATAAAAATATTAATTTTACCTTCTCTTGAAGTGTGCTTGGAGACTTTTGAGCACATAATTTAACATTATGTTGACAATGCTTCTTTTTGACATTTTAGTGAGTTCTTCGCTGCTATAAGTATAAAAGTTACAGTTCAAATACTTCAAAACACCACAGGTTCAACGAAGTCTTGACGCATCTTTGCGTGTGTATTCTCTGCCACATTCAAAACATGAGACTCTTTTCCAGTCAGTGACGGCATCTTAGTAAGTAAAGAAAGAATAAGTGGGAGATTTGGATCGTCTCAAACTTTTAGATAAGAACAGTCTCAAAAATTGAATAAAAGTGAATAAAGACAGCAAACTTATTAACCAATTATTTTTAACGAAAAAGAAAATCAGAATGGGTAACATCCTGTTTGACCAACTTGAAAAAAATTAATCAATCTAACCATGGAGTTTCAAACAAATCAACCATCCAGAATCGAGCGTTTCTTATAAGGAAGTTCACAGGTAATATTTGCGATATTAACCAATCAGAATAAAGTATTCACAGACATTAAATTTTCTATAGATTATAACAAAAATTGGTTTATCAAGCTTCAGTCCAATCAGTCAATTTTATTGACTTTTTCTGACATCACTAACAGATACATTCGACACCAAAGTGAGATCAACTACATTCCTTGTCTGCTTTGTATTGTTTTTTTTCTACTCAGTTCAAAATTTGAAATTTCGGTCAACATTTTATTGATTTGTTCAATTTCTAATCAAGGAAAAAAAAATATTAAAATATACATTTTTATAGTTTTTTTTTTTGGGATACTGTAACATAAACAACCGGAAGTCTTTAGTGTTGGATGATAAAATAAAATATATTCTGACAAATCTAGATTTTGTGTTTGTATCAAATTCAAAACAGTATTCGAAATATTGTTCCTTATCTTCAATTTTTGTTTCATAGGCTCTTCCATTGTTTTGTTTTTTACTGATAGACCACACAATTGGAGTTAACTCTTCTAAATAAAAACATTGTTAATAAATCTGGCAGTACTGTTTTTTTTCTAATCTCCTCTCCATAAATTCAAACTAAAACAATCTCCATCAACGTCATCTGTCTACCACTCTGGTAGTTTTTTGTAGTAATCCAATTTTAAAATCTGATGGAAGTCCATTTCAGACATTGAAAACGCTTTTGATAGAAGCGTTTTACTTACTGAAATAAACAAAGAAACTTAAAAAACTCGAATTGTTTTAACATTTTCAATTTATTTTGTGATATTAATCACCATGAAAATTTTTTTCTCATTTAGAAACGTTATGTAGCCAATCAAAAACTCAAGTTATGGCAAAAAGAAATGGAAAACAACCAACAAAATACATAAATTTGAAAAAGTTGATAAGGTTTCCAATTACAATCTTGTTTCTAATTTTGCTCAAATAAGACAAAATTTCTTCGAATTAAGCAAAAACAGTACTTAAATAAAAATTTTTGTAACTTTTTAAGCATTAACTGGAAAATTAACTCATAATTGGTTAATGTGTTTTGTTAATTTGAATTAAATTACATGTTTTGTTTGACTTTTCTGCCGTATGTTTTGAATTGCGTATTTTGTCAGATTTTAATTACATGTTTTGTCTGAGTTTCTCACCAAGTAATTTCAATTTTTTGTACATAAACAATGAGAAACTGTTGATTTTTGAGTAGAAGGTCAAGTTCTTTAATTTTGAAGTAGGTTTGCTAGGATAGCTCGAAATTGATGTATTTTTCTAAGCAAGTCTTTGAAAATCTTATTCCAAACATTATCATGCAAGATTTTGAACTTCAAAAGTCTTTAAAGAAATGAAGGAATGAAGAACTTTGCTGGGGTTTTTTGGACAAATTTGGGAATCGGTTGAGGAATATAAAGTGTCTTTGATTCATTATCATACGACTTTTAGATTAACTTCAAATTTTCTTTAAAAAAATAAAGTTGCTTTTCTTGTCAAGTTTAATTCAGCCGTAAGCTTGAATTTTTGATACGCAATATGAGGATCATAGGTAAACTCTTTGATTGACTAAGTTTCCCTGAAGAGACCTTTACTTAGTCGGAGAACTCTATTTTGGACAACGTCAACGTCCGAAAAATTGTGAAAAAAGAGGAATGTACATCTATTTCATCAACAAGGAAATAAAACTGAATTTTTTCTTTTTTCTTGTAGAGATACTCTAGAAAATTCAAGTGTTTTTTGATAGACAATTTTCAGAAATGATTATTTTTGATTCAAAACTATATCTAAAAACTGCGGAATTCTGATTGGTTGATTTTCTTAAATGGAAAATTCTAGATTTTTCTCCATATTTGGAAAACTGCATAGGCGATGACGTCATTACCATAAAAGGATAAAAGCGTGGGTGAGGACGTCAATTCTTTTTATAGAATGTCGTCATTACCAAAAAAGGAAAATTGCGCGGGAGGTCACATCACTTCTATTCGAAGAATGACGTCATGACCATAAAATGGTAATTGCGTAAGCGATGACGTCATTGTTAGTATAATTACGCTCATTTCATTGGAGTAAATCGATAATTCTGTTTGCCAATCAGAATCAATCAAATGATTTTTACTTCAAAATTTACAATTCGTTACATCACGAAAAGAAAAAAATAAGTTCTTCATTCAAAAAATGTTTTAAACTTTTAATTTCGGAACATTTTAGTTCCAAAGTCCCAAAACATTTTTAGATAAGGCCTGCCCTTAACCGAAACGAGAAAATCAAGAGCGAGAAATGTGGTGATGAATTCAGTAAAAATGATGCTGCGAGACATCGAAAGAGATGTGAAAAGCAGGAGGAACATAAGTGTCCGAACTGTCAATTTTATACTAAGAGCAAAGAGGAGATGATGACAACATCGGAGAGAGGAACACGGAGCTAAGCAACGGAAACCCAGTGATACTGTGGCGGACTTGAACAAGACTGTGGAGGAAGAAGGGGAAGATGGTGAACAACTGAAAGAGGAACTTACTGCTTGTCAACATTTTCTGGTGTATACGGATATGGAAAATGGGAGACATGCGGTTTTAAACTTCCAAGTGTCCAAGTTACATACAAAAATAATCAACGAGAAACTTCAACAAGCTCCAAAAAGCTCGATTCTGCCGCTAAAATCAACATTGCTCTGAGTTTTGTTCTTCGAAACATTGAGACTGGTAAAAATCAATTTTTCTACGCACAAGAAAATAATACTTTCTTTGAAAAATTCCACTTACTTTGTACAAAAGCGGATTCGATAACAATCCAAGGAAAATAGAAAATTATGATATTGTGTAGCAATGTACCCAAGAACGTCATAACACAAAACGGAAATTCAAGTTGATCACAAATGTGCGAACTTTTGCTGTTTTGTTGAAAAACATCCCAATGGGATGTCTGGACTCTGCCATACCTGAACCTTCACTACGAATTACGCAAGTGAACTGTCTTTTATTTCACAAAGACAAAAACCATACAAAGATCATCTGTGGTTTTTCTGCGCATTGGTCATGAACATGAATGGAACAATGATCTCAACTCTCACACTTCTAGATGATTTAAAGAATTCTTTACAAAGTCCGGTTATGATCCTAAAAATTTTCATGGAGTTTCAGTAGAAACTCTACTTGTTGTCGAGGAAATTGCGCAAAGAAACATATTTATATTCAATTTTGACATCTAAAAAGAAGAATATGTAGGAGAACTAGCTCAAAAAAGTATCGGAAGATTTGATAAAACAGTTAAACTACAGAGATTCAATAATCATATCATTCATCCAAATGATACAGATCACTTCTCCAAATGGTTTCGGTGTCCAAGTTGTGACACTTTCTTTAATAAATCCGACAATTTTAACAAACATTTTCTGAGATGCAAGGATCAACTGAGACATCTATACCCAAAGAACGTGTATGAAATCCGCAAAACCTAGTTGGAAAAGTAGAGGGATTTAATGTTCCAGTTTCTGAAGATAACCAGCTTTTCAATAATCTAGCAATTTTCGATTTTAAGTCGATTGGTGTTCCTACAGAAGAACTAAAAGCAACACAAAATGCAACCTGGATTGGAAAGCATGCTCCAATTTCAGTCTCTATATCATCGAATCTGGTCGATGAACCCATCTTTTTGTTTTAATAAGGATCCACAGAACGTGATTATTGATTTTGTAGCCAACCTCGAACTGTTGATTGAAAATAGTAAACATGAGATGAGAACAAAATTTCAAGCTATTGACGTAGTTGTCAATGAAAGAATGAAAAAGATTTTTGATCAGCTGAATGAACGTGGTAAAAAACTATGCAAGTAACACATTTGAGTTTGAAGACGAATGCATTGAAGATTCGGAAGAAGCAGATATGTCAACACAATTTTTGCGAATTCAGAAAAATCAAATCATCGATTTGAAACAAAATCTAGAGAGATATGTAAATACTTTATCTGTTTTTGGATTTAATAGTGGTAGATATAATTTGAATTTGATCAAGTCCTACCTAATCGCTTATTTGATTCGCCATAAAGAACAAGAAACACCAGTCATCAAAAAAAGCAAAAGTTTGGAGATGTACAATTTCTCGACATAATGAAGTTTCTGGGTAAAGCAACTACTCTGGACTATTTTCTCATAGCCTATAAAGATAGCGAAACCAAAGGATTTTTCCCTAATAAACGATTCCTAACCTTATAGCTATGGTAAAACTTGGATGTACTCTTTCAAGTCTAGCAAACATATGTCTAGACAAGTTCAAATGTCTAGACAAGTCTAGCAAACATATGTCTAGAAAGTTTTATTAATTTTGCGAAAGTGATAAAGAGTTGTGTGAAAAAATTCGAAAAGATATGACTCGTGGAACTTCAAAAGTTTCAACTCCAAAAGCTGTTGTTGATGAGACATTCATCAGAAATTCATCGAACGTTGGAATTCATGCAAGCCAGCTTTACCCTTTCTCAATGTGTCAAGATATGCCATCAGTACAGTACACGAGATGGGAGTTTGACACCGGTATGCAAAATTTAAAGCAAGGTATAACCGATCTCAAAATTTTGAGAATATGTTCATGTCTTTCTATCTGGAAACAAGACCAGAATGCAAAATTGAGTTTTTTCACATCTGGAAAACAGAAGAAAATTGACTGGTTTAATGTGGACGGTTATTGTGATCACTGTAAGACAGTGTTCGAAGCAATGGGATGTTACTACCGCTTCTGGTCTTGTCAAGAAGCTCGTCCCTCGTTAACAGACCAGGAAATTGAACAAGGCAATAAGAAGAGAGAGATGGATGAATTGTGATGAGATTACATAAAAGAAAAAGGATACAAAGTTAAAGTTGAAGAAGTGTGGGAGTGTGAGTAGTGGGAAAGTTTCAAAACCGATGGCAACATCAAAAATCTTGTAACAACCCAGTTTCCCCCTAAAAGAGCTCTTTCTACAGACTCTCTTTCAGCCAAAAATTGAAATTGGATCTGTTTGTGGTTATGTTCAGTGCAATTTAGTTGTTCCAGATGAGCTAAAATCAAAATTTGCCAACTTTCCTTCAATTTTCAAAAACAGTGAAGTTGGAAGAAACAATATTGGAAACTACATGTAAAATTATGCAATCGAGAACGAAAAGTTAAAGCATCCTCAGAAGTCTGATATCTAATTTCAAGCTAGAAATAGGAACGGTTATAACTGCTCTGTTCAACTTTTATTTGGAACTTGGCTTGCAGTGCACCAAAATTTAGCGTTTTGTTCAGTATACTTCACGGAAATGTTTCAATAGTTTTGTTCAATCAGTGGTTGATGCGAGAAGAGAAGGAGATGATAGCCCTCTATCAGGAGTTGTAGCAGAAATATAGAAACTTTTGGGTAATTCCTCATACGGATATCAGATCACGGATAAATCGAGACATACAATCACAAAATATCTAAACAATGAAAAAACTCAAAAGGCAATCAATGAACCACTGTTTAAAAGACAGAATACAGTTGAGAACGGCTTATGAGAGGTCGAATTGCTGAAACCGACTATTGACACACAGAGAACCCATCATTGTTGGATTTTTCAAAATGCAGTATGCAAAGGTGAGGATGTTGGAACTCTACTATAAATTCTTTGAGTAGAGTAAAATTCTGTGATACAACTAAACTTGAAGAGTTGGAAATGGACACAGACTTGCTTTACTTAGCTCTTGTTGAAGAAAACTTATATGACTGTATCCAACCAGAAAAAAAAAGAGATATTTTGGGGGAAAATGAGGGAAAATGACTGCAGAGACTCTTTCAAGTCTGATGCAAATTCTAATTTCTTCACTAGAACGTGCTGCAGTATCCATAAAAAGTATGATAAACGGAGGTAGGACTTTTCAAAGAGGAATTTAGGTGCACAGAAATGCTTTTTTCATGTAGCAAAACTTATTGCTGCTATGACAACAAGTCAGACAAGTTCAAATTCAGCAGCAAAGGATTAAACAAACGAGATGAATCAATTGACCCTAAATCTACTAACAGAGGATTCAGAACTATAAATCATATGGTTGCTATGTATGAACAGACAAAGAAAGGACTTAGTTATTTTTATCCAAAAAGACAAGTTCAAGGTGATGGAATTCATACCAAACCATTGAACTTATATGAACTAGGTGATGCAAGCTATTAAATCTTTGTAACAAGCAGTATTTTGTTGGTGTTTTATTTTAAAGTTGCGGTAAATTTCAAAAACGTTGCAGTGATTTATATACTTTCCTTGTAATTCAATTTTTTTCTCAAATGTTTGACTTTTTTTGAAGTTCCAGTAGGTTTCAGAATAAATCCAAGTGGATGCTTCAAAAAAAAACTGCCCAATGAGTTAGTTGATAGGTTGAATTTCAACAAAGCTTATCGTGTTTTGAAATTATTTTGAAAATTTTCCAAATTTTGTGATAAAAATTCAAAGATTTTGCCCAAAAACTCTTACCATTGACTTACATGTACCAAAAAACTGATTAAAAAACCTTCATTCTACCATCTACAGGTAATTAACCAAAGATATTGAACAATTAGATAACGCACGCCAAAAATTTTTGCGAAAAAATTAGACATTTCCACGCAAAATCCAGAAAAAAGTTCGTTTTTCTTACCATTCTCTTACCATCACACAAACCATCAAACCTTACCGTTGGTATTCCCTATTTTAATACATTGTTGACTCTATACCCAATCTTGATACTACTCAAGGGTTTTCCGATGTAAAATTAAAAAGACAAACCCTTGATCACTATATAAAAGGCATCTGTTTTATCACTCCATACAACGGAATATTAACAATTGAAAATTTACGATCACAACCAGATCAAACACCATATCAACTACAAACGGAAGAAATAGAGGTAAAATTCTGAAAAATCTTTACAGATTATAACAAACGACATTTCAAGTGCAATAGTTACTACTTTTTCTGTAAAGGAAGATTATGTAAGAGTTATTCCACTTACTATTGATGCAACACCCTTGAATTATACTACAATGTTCAATGAAAGATCAGGAAATAGTTTGAACTCAACATTTTTTAACACACAAGAAACCATTAACGTAACAAAAAAAATCTTACATAAGATACTCAAACCCCAACAGATTTTTTAACGAAGAAATAATTGCAACAATGCCTACAACAACACAACAAAACATTTCTCCTATTCATCCTACACTTAGAACACCACATAAAAACACTCCATTCCCACAGACAACTATTCATTCAACAGTAAAACCATCCGTTGTCCCAAAATTTTCACAAAGGAATTATCAAACATATAGATCAATAACTAAAACACGACAATTAAACAAGCAAAATCTCCAACTAAAAACAGTTTTCCAAATCAAAATTAAATTTTTTTGCGAATAATATTATAAATAGACCAGTAACCAAACCCTTCTACATACGCAATCAAAACCAAACACAAGAATTTTGCTATATCAAACAACTGCCATAATAAGCCCCCACTCAGTTTTCTTCAAGGATCAACAACAAACTACAACAGATCGCAGTGAAAACTACTCACTCTTTCAACAAAATATAAATATACCTAACAAACAACTCAAAAGAAATCAATCACATTTTTCAGAAGATGAAGATTACTTCAATCAAAACCAACAACATCATTGTAATAATTTACAAATTAACAACTGAAACTTTGTTTAATCAGATCGTATTCACCAACCAGATTTTTTTTGAATCCTACACTGAACAAGAAAGGCAATCAAAACAAACCCTTCCTTCAAAGACAAATTTCAGCATCATACAATAATAATTCACAACCACTTAACTCTATAAATACACAAGGTCAACCAAATGAAATGCAAAGTAAAATCCCATTACCAAGTTATTTACAACAACATGAAACCACAAAGACCCAACTCACAAATTTTTCACAAATACCAAACGCAGCAGAATCTTTCAAATGACTATGAAACCATACCTTATGGGCGAATCATATATATCTTCAAACAAACCCCTCATTGTATTTACAGGAACAGACCGTGAATACTCAGTAGAAGACAATTTATGCAGTCAAAATGCAGTCACAGCCAACTTAAAGTTAAATATTGGGCCAGAACTAGTAAAAACACCACTCCATCAAAACTGGATACATAGAATTGCAGCTATAATCCCAACCACACTTGATGGAGCAGCTCAAAAATAGTTTTCAGTTTTACCGATAGACATTAAATCAGATTGGAAAAGATCCATACCAGAATTTTCGAAAATATTCGACTCTGAAAGAAAGCAGCAACACCAAGGAGTACTGTGTAACGCAATCCGTGCACTTCCCAACTAAACAATAAAACAACTCGCAGACAGAATTGAAACTTTAGTAAGGAAAACACATGATTAAAAATATACGAAAATGACAGAAAAATTGGTGATGACTCCAACACCGCAATCACGCAAAATTGCATGAAAAAAGAGAGCAACACGTCCATCATTCACCCGATATAGATTTTAACAAACAGGTAGATAAATTAGAACAAGCTGAAATCACTATGAAAATTGAAGTAACAGAAAAATTGAAATTAAAATTAGTAAACAAAAATCAAACAAAAATCTCATTTATTAAAAATTATTCTGACTCTGGTAATGAATTAGCAGAAAACATTTCTCAAATATTGAATATATACGAAAAGAGCCTAACTTTTGAAGAAAAACCATTTTTCAAAAAACGGAGCACTTGTTGTCGTAGATATGGACATAGCATTGCTGAATGCAGACAAAATCAACAGGATAAACAGAATAAACCGCAAAAAAAAAAAGAAAACCAAATCCAAAATCTTTTTACCAATAAATGTAAAAAGATCAAAACCTACCAAACAAAACCATTCAAAGTAACAAAAGTTCGGGAAAACCTTTTCCAGAAATCTACAATAACTATTGACAACAATCACTTTATCGAAATAAAGTTCGCGGAATATCCCCAGACAGAAGAAATTCACGGAGCTTTTCACAAAACAGATATAGCAGATCAAATAGTCAGAACAACCAGTATCGAAATAAATATTCAAGATCAAACTCTATTAGAAGCAATTAGTCAAATTGTAATTGAAATCGTTCCTATTCGAACTCAAGAAACATATAGTATACTAATGATCGTTCAAGAAAGTCGTCATACAAACGGAATCAAAATTTTTCAATAATTAGAAATCAAAATTATGCCAAAAAAAGATCGCAAAACTACTCTAACATTGAACCATGTTGTAACAAAAATCATAATAGATCTCGTGATAACTCCAGCAATCAAAATAACAACTACCCCAACAGACAGAGAAACTATTCTCAGTCGCCACAGAGAAAAAACATTCAGAAGTCAAATTCATAAAATCACAACTACAGATATAGGACACCAAAACATCAGAAACCCAACCAGAAACCCAATTGACATTACAAAAAATTCGGAAATTTAGTCAAATCACATACATTGTAAAACAACAGACGACAAAAGGGAAACAGAAATTACGCTTTTAATAAACATGCTTCAAGTTGACATTGAATACGAAACACCAATCGATTCAAATTACTACCAAAACAATGGAAGCATTTCAAATCTCAAGGAATCAAAAAATAACCAAAAACAAAAAGGTGACACTCCATAATTTTTTGAAAACAATTCAAATAAGAATCATATTTATCAAAACACGACAAATAAAATACAATCACCAATAAAAAAATCGGACTATTCAACTTCTCTAAGAAAATCCAAAGTATAAAAATTTTCAATCCCCATACCTAATAATTGCTTTCCGAAATGATTCAGGTGCAGAATCAAATATTATAAACATTCCCACATGGAGTGAAATTCAAATCTACATCCAAGATTATCACTTTCAAAATTTTCAAGCAAATTAGCCACAACACAAGGATGAAGTCTTACAATCTATGGAAATATTCAATTAAACCTTGTTCCAACTCGAAGGATGGAACAAATTAAACTTGTAGAAAAAACCTTCAAACAAATTTTTACCATAACAGATATAAAACACAATATTGTTTGAATACCGTTAACATACTGAATAGTAAACAACATATGAAAGACCAGTATACAAGAATAAATTTTACATCATTTACACTTTTTCAAAAACTCGATAAGCAATCACCGTTCTTTCTCAAATTTTTATCCCATGTATAATCAACAACGAAAACACTTGAAACCATTATCAGGAAACGTATATAACTTCTCTAAAACTGAAGTACACCAATAAAAAATATTAGTCAGAGCAAACAGAAACTATACATGCCTGACCTTGAATTTAAACAAAATCCTAATTTTTTTCAGTAACAATTTCATCCATTACATTCACAAAAGATAAAACTTCAAATCTAATCCCTGTACACGTATACAACAACCGACCAAATAAAATCATATTACCTCTAGGACTTCTAGAATATTGAGAAACAAATGCTACAATTCATCCGACAGAAGAAAGAGCACTTTGAGTAAACAACATTATTAAACTACTAGAAATTTGTCAACCCACTATTCTTAATCAAGAATTATCCATAAGCAAAACTACAAACGATTCTAAACAAAATACGGCTTTTTCACAAAAACAACTTATTTTAAACCTTTATTGCATATCTCAAATTATACAATTGAACAACGAAAATTTCTCGCAATTCTTAATTTTCAACAATCACAACTGAATCAACAAGAATTTGATCAATTAGCAGAACTTTTAATGAAATATAAAAAAATTTATGATTCATCTAAACTTGATGTTGAAAAAATAAATTCACCAATACACCTCCCCCTTAGACCAGACGCATAATTTTTTGAAAACAATTCAAATAAGAATCATATTTATCAAAACACGACAAAAAAAATACAATCACCAAATAAAAAAATCGGACTATTCAACTTCTCTAAGAAAATCCAAAGTATAAAAGTTTTCAATCCCCATACCTAATAATTGCTTTCCGAAATGATTCAGGTGCAGAATCAAATATTATAAACATTCCCACATGGAGTGAAATTCAAATCTACATCCAAGATTATCACTTTCAAAAACTTCAGGCAAATTAGCCACAACACAAGGATGAAGTCTTACAATCTATGGAAATATTCAATTAAACCTTGTTCCAACTCGAAGGATGGAACAAATTAAACTTGTAGAAAAAACCTTTAAACAAATTTTCACCATAACAGATATAAAACACCATATTGTTTGAATACCGTTAACATACTGAATAGTAAACAACATATGAAAGACCAGTATACAAGAATAAATTTTACATCATTTACACTTTTTCAAAAACTCGATAAGCAATCACCGTTCTTTCTCAAATTTTTATCCCATGTATAATCAACAACGAAAACACTTGAAACCATTATCAGGAAACGTATATAACTTCTCTAAAACTCATGTACACCAATAAAAAATGTTATTCAGAGCAAACAGAAACTATACATGCCTGACCTTGAATTTAAACAAAATCCTAATTTTTTTCAGTAACAATTTCATCCATTACATTCACAAAAGATAAAACTTCAAATCTAATCCCTGTACACGTATACAACAACCGACCAAATAAAGTCATATTACCTCTAGGACTTCTAGGATATTGAGAAACAAATGCTACAATTCATCCGACAGAAGAAAGAGCTTTTTGAGTAAACAACATTATTAAACTACTAGAAATTTGTCAACCCACTATTCTTAATCAAGAATTATCCATAAACAAAACTACAAACGATTCTAAACAAAATACGGCTTTTTTCACAAAAACAACTTATTTTAAACCTTTATTACATATCTCAAATTATACAATTGAACAACGAAAATTTCTCGCAATTCTTAATTTTCAACAATCACAACTGAATCAACAAGAATTTGATCAATTAGCAGAACTTTTAATGAAATATAAAAAAATTTATGCTTCATCTAAACTTGATGTTGAAAAAATAAATTCACCAATACACCTGCCCCTTAGACCAGACGCAGTTTTCAAAAAACAACGAGCAAGTAAATTACCAATTCACTTAAAAGACAAAGTGAACAGTTTTTTAGATATTCCGGAACAATATGAAATCATATCACCATTAAATAAAGAAGAACAACAAAAAGGTTATTGTTTCATAAATCTCGTTATCATTTTCGCTAAAGGCGCAAGATATCTCAATTCCCTTAATGATGAACCATAGAACCAATCCAAGTAATACTCACAAAAAACGGACACTATTGTACCACTGCTTTCATAAACAGCGCATATAATCAAATGCCACTTGACGAACAATCACGACGACTTACACAATTTGTTATTGGAAACCAATAATACGAATTCAACAGACTCTTCTATTGAATTTCCATAAGACCAGCAGCTTTTTCAGCCTTTATGAGCAAAATCTTTGACCCATTCAATTTTAGTAAAATTGATATCACATATTTAGACGATGTTTTCATATAATCACAAACAAAACAAGCCATGTTTAAAATTTTAGAAAAATATCACCAAATTTTATTAAAAGAAAACATGAAAGCAGCCCAAGACGAATCAAATTTTTTTCTTTTTCTTGTCAAAATCCTTGGACATATTATTGAAGGTAATACAATTACTCTATTAAAATTACAAATAAATGCTATAGTAAAAACTCAATCTCCATCAAATAAAAAGAAAATCCAAGATTTCCGTGGAATGTTAAATTTTTCAAGTAAATAAGTTAATTGAATGTAATTACACCTAAGACCATTTTATGATATTCTCAGACAACAGAATAGTTTTGAATGGACATTAGAACATCGAAAATGGTTTTGATGAATTAAAAGTCCTCCTCACAGAACAGATCTCAAACTCAATTCTAGATCCAGATCAACAGATTTATGCTATATTTGACGCTTCAAATTTTGCAATTGGCGTAGCACTCTTGCAATCATTTAAAAGTACAATCAAAATAAATCAGCAAACTCAAAACTCTTCACGCAAGCAGAACTTAGGCTCTCTACAGTTATGAGAGAGTGTATAGCAATAGTATATACTCTCACAGAAAACGACTTTTTAACCCTTGTACCAAAACATCCAACAGTTCTATTTAAAAATCACAAACCAATCGTTTTTCTATTTACTGAAAAATCATAACCAAACCATAGAGTTTATAGATTTCAACTTATCTCAATAATATTCCCAAACCTACAAATAGTTTAGACCGCAGGAAGAAACCTTGCTTTACCAGACACGCTTAATCAAACTACACCACCGGAATTAATATCACGAAAAACAACCGCAGAAGTCTAAGAAATATTTAAAAAACGTCTCCAGAAGTTAAAACATTACCACAAATGGAATGCAAATATGCAGTATAAACCTATCCCGATATTACACAGGTAAATTCGTTTTAAATTTAAATTCCAATTATACCATAAAAATATTTAATCAACAAGACCCTTTAGATAATATACCTTTCTCGAAAAAGGAAATCCAGAACATCTTTCTATCAATTACAAAAAAACATTAACACTAGACTTACAACAAAAAAATCAAAACCTTGACAACTTAAATCATGGCAAAAACATAAAACAAAACCTATAATAGCAGATATCACAACTTCAGGAAACAAAACACTACTTCGGTTTTTCTGAAAACTCAATAACGCAACAAAAAAGGAAAATAATGATCTTTTGGAATATCATACTCCAGAAACGAAAGTACCTTGTCTACTATTAAGTATGATACTAATAGCACTTCAATTTTTACAATTTACATTCCCTAAACACAAAACGACATGCAGAATCAGCAAAAACATGTTCGAACTTTTTTTCGAAATTTCTACTTTCCAAAGGAACCAATTTGGATAAAAGTCTTATTCAATGATTGCATAGTATATCAATTAAATACGCCATATCCACACCAAAAACAATTAGCTGAAAAACACAATTTTAAAGGACAAAGTCTATATTTTGACCACAGGATATCATTTGACACAAAGGGTCCTTTGTCGCTGTCCTCAGAAAGAAATTCATACATAATAGTAATAGTCGATGCCTTTACTCTTTGCGTAGCGCTCAATCCTGTACCTCTTTGTATTGTTAAGTATGCATATACAACACTATATGAACATTGAATAGCCAAATGTGGACTTCCAGAAATCCTTGTCACAGACATTGACTTTGAATTCAAAAAACAACAAAGTCATCACATTATATCACCTTTATAACCTAAAATACAAACCCCGAACATCACATGCCTCTTGAACTAACTGTTAAATTGAAATTGTGTTACTCACAAGAATATCTTAGATGTATCATAACTGGAAATGCTAATAAATATACCGATGGTCAACTAACGTAAGGCTTTTACCATTAGCATATAATTCACAAATCACAACAAATCTAGAATGATCACCATATGAAATGGTTTTAAACAAAAACCACAAAAACTGATAATAGTCATATCAAACTCCTCAAAAAACGCACAAAATGATTGGTGACATATGAAAGACTCATTTAGTTAGAATTTACAATTACATGCACATCATGAAGATAGTTTTTATCACCCACAAGTCATATAATGAGCGTGTGGAACACATACTGAATGGATTTTAAGCAGAGATTAGAAAACACAACAAAATTTATCACAAAATTGCTTTAAAAAATTTACAAAGACAAAACATTCAATCTCAAATAAATTCGCATTTCACACCAGCCACCGGTTTAAAAATAAGAACCTATGACTTAATCCCAAATTTTGTAACACAAAAAAGAATATCTAAAACATTTTAATCTATCCGCATAGGACTCTACCAAATAAACAAAAAACCCACATAGGTTAGATATAAACTCCTTGATACTAAAACATAAATAATACAACATAGGAATAATCTTATACCATACTTTCCAAAAGAATACGCTCTTCGCAAATTACCACATTTGTACTCCTTGACAGGACTAAAATTTCTAAACGAATTTGCAGAAACTGATAATCAACAGGGAAAATAACATTTATTTCATTCATTAATTTTAGTAAAATTAGTCAAAAAAACAAATAACTGAAAAACAAAGAATTAATCGCGAGAGAGAAGAAAAAATTTTAATACAAGAAAGAAAAGAAAAATCAGAACAACGCGACTTCGAAATCAACCACGAAAAGATTTTAAAACTTTCATATCACAATCTAGAATATTAGAGAAATTGAGTTTTAGAAAGCCTTTAATTTTTTAAATACGTTCATCATGTTCTGATCACTTCTGGTTAAAATTGTTTTTTTTTATTTTGAACATGGTTCAAAATCAACCAATCACTGTCGTTTTAATCATCACCCCATTCCAATACCATGTTCAATAGCCGACGAATTGCTAACTTCAGATAGATCTGAAGCTATAGCTAAAACAACTCTAGTTCAAAAATATAAAATACCCTCACATTTGACATCTTTAAAAAAACATAACATAAATGTCACAACCCTCCCCTATCGCTCAGAAAAAAAATCAATTATATTTTCTCAATTTGTACCCCAAATTTCCCCAAGGAAAATTATTAAATAAGCCATAGGACAAAATCTGACTTGATCATTCAGAAAGTCGATACAACTTCGAAAAACTCCGACCATCCAATAAAGAAAATTAAAACAACTTTTTTCGTTCCTAAACCTCCAGACTTTACTTCACCAAAAATTCCCCATGTTGAACCCACTTGTCAAAAATCAATAAGCAATCCGACGATCCCCAACCCGAAAAAAGGAGAAAAAAGCTTCGACAAAACAAATGACTTCTCGAATGCTTCTCTCTAGACCAGTCCAATACTTTAAAAGAATCATTTGAGAGTTACTTTCACTTTTTACAACATTCTTAAAACTTTGTATTTTCTTCACCATAAACATTTTGGAAATAGCACTTCTCTTTTTCATTATTTTTTGCAGCTTATTTAAAATTTAATCTTTTTTCTTTTTGTTATTTTTCTCACCTTTCTAGTTTCGCTAATTTAAAAAATTTGTAAAAGAATAAAAAAGCAAAAAAATTCTGTGCATTGTCAACATTCCTCTTAATGATTTTCATAGAAGGAAGTTATAAACACATAGGTTTAATTAATCATAAGAAAAAAATATTCAAACTATTCCAAAATTGCTAATCAACAACCAACTCAACAACCCCCCACCAACTGCTACATACCAGGACCCCCAAAAAACACCAATATTAAGTCAAACAAATCAATCTCAATTATCTACATGGACTTCCTTTCAAGTAAATCTCTATACATTCGAAGAAAGACACGAATCCGAACCTTTGATACCAGCAATCCGCCATACAACCTTAAGTGAACAACAATACAAACCGACAAATATTATCTACTCTTCACTCCAACAAGATCCTATTAGAATAAGACACCCAAGTCAAAACCAAAATCAGACATCCACAATGGATAGACAAATTATCCATCCGCAACGAAATCTGAATTTTGAGACAACGAGAGTTCATTTCAAAATAACTTCTTCACCATCTTCGACCCCTTTAGATCTCTCAAATACTACAATTCAAAGTACCCCCCGTCACTATTAAACTATTTCACAGCAAAATAATCCGAATATTCAATCAGAATACTTAGGTTAAACGCCAACTTCCGAACAAATTCGTGAAAATAATTTTACATCTCCCACTTCAACACAACGACTTCCACATTGGATTTCAAAAGCATTCACTCAAGGCGAACCAAAATTAGTGAGCGAACCAGTAGATATATAATCATACACCTCACTATCAATGCCAGAAACCATATCACTACCATGAGCACCTTCAACAACAGGTCAGAAACCAACTACTACATTTCCCCTAAATTTATCTGCAAATTTGGACAATCGATATCGTCGACTTTCAACCATTAATGTACCCTTACGATTAGACTGGAATAAATTCGTAGCACCCTCTCCCCTTTTTGGGCAACATCTTCATAACAAAAGATAACATAATTGGGCACTAAGCCGATTAAAATATAGACACGACATCCACAAAGTTATACAAGAACATAATATACAAATCGTTACTCAAGATATTTTCATCCTTAAATTTGAAATAACAGTATAACTCAAAAATTTAGTACACCACCCACTACCTCTAGCTCCACCAAATATAACAGCTCAACCATTACCCCTCCCTTTATCACAACAGAACTTATCTCTAAATATGATAGGGTTACTAAAAAGACACTTGGATACACTGCATTCTAATCTATATTCAGGACTATCTTACACATGTGTCTTTTAATAGTTTTTTTCTTAAAATCAATTCCCATTGTAATTTTAGAACCTGTTTCTCATCAAAATTTTTCTCCCGAAGAGGACCACAAGACTTCCTAGTTACAGATTATGATTGTGAAGCAAATCAGCAAAAAACACTACGTAAGTACGCAAACAATCAAGTAACCCAATGCCAATCTAAAACACAAGATTTAGAATCAACAAATATAGAAGCTACTTTTTATTCAAAAGCACGATCTACAACTTTAAAAGGATACAAAATCAAGGCAAAAGTTTTAGAGAAAAAAAGTAAATTGCTCACAAGTCTCAAAAGGAAACCAAAATTGACACAACCACAAACTGTTTTTTCAAAGTAATATCAAAAGACTTTTACATATTAACCCTGAAGATTGCAAGAACGAATTACAATGATAAACATTAACTACAAATCAAGCCACAGACCGCAAACTTGTATCTTTTAAATCTTATCAGACTCCGCACATCAAGCAAACCTTGAAAATCACCACAGACATATTGAAAAAGAAAAAAAATATATGTTCCAAGGTGCACCAGAACGCATACTTTATGATCTATATGACAACACTAGATACCACATTTGGAATAAATAATCACTGCAACTGCAAAGCTGACACAAGAAACAAAGAATACCAAGAAATGATGTTTTTTGATTGGAAAGTTCAATTGGAAAAAAAAAGAATTAGGATTGACTTAAAAGATAATACTGTAACATATCAACGAACACGGTTACCTTGCAAGAGTGATCAAGGATTTTGCGATCCTATCACTCTAACCCAGGCAACCTCGTTTGGTTCCCTGAAGACACGTGTACCACCTTACAAGTTGCTAAAGTTCACGCAATGATGATAAAATTTCATCAAAAATAATTTATTGAGGTTTTAAAAGATCAAACCTAACAAAACAAGATCAAATATGCAAAATTATAACAAAATTGATGGTTTTGAAAATAAAACAACTTGCTTTCAAATTTCACCCTGAAACAGAAGTAGCTTGTAAATATCCCAAACCATTTTTCAAAACACAATAATCAAAAACTTTCAAAACGCTCATATTTTTGGGATACACCTGTCCCATGTGGATCTGAAAATTGCCACAATGTAGTACAGCTAAACCCAAATGAAGATAAATACTATCTTCTCACTCCATATCCTACCCTTATGCCACCACTAAAAAAATTCTCATCAGAAAGCATAAGAGCAATCACTCGCAATCCAAAAAAAGACATACAATAATTAGGTATTTATTCCAGATCAGATATACAGCATCACATTTGGACACAACAACTTCCAGAACTCCTCGCTAAAATGGATACAAAACAAAGACAATCAGTAGATCAAACCTTACACAAACTCGCTGAAACCTCTGGTTCTTCCGATATTTACGCACAAGATTGGGTGGATATTTCAAAGATATTAGAGACTATTAGATCTTTTTGATGAAAAAAACTGCCGACAAGATCTTTCACCAATAAGTTTTTTTAGTTTTGTAAAACTTAAAAACGAACTCTAGGATGGCCCTTCTAAATATTAGAAAAACTGACTATATTATACGCCATGTTTAATTTTTTTGAAGATGACCCTAATACCAAGTTAAGATCACCCTAATACTAGCCCTCAATTCATAGATTTTTTTTTATAAAATTAAAATATGTATTTCACATAGATAGCACTAACAAAAAATTCGACAACATCATCGCTAGAGCAATAAAAAAACAGTGATGCATATGAGACCAAAAATTACTTCCATAAGTTCAACCACTTTGCACTAACCTTCCAATTCCTTATACCTAAGGCACGTGACTTACACTGTTTGCATGATTTTATGTTACGCACTAAATTAACACACATGTACTCATATTACAAGTTCTTACAACTTCACATATTAACTCAGAATACACATCACCATTTTTTAAATTTAACTTACTGTAATAAAAATACTCATCTTCACTGCATCCTTTATAAAAACGATATCATTCGACAAGAGTGTATATTCTGTTCACTAACCAAACCCTTCAATTGTGACGACTCCCGCCCACTAATAGTCTCGCACGATTATAAACAGCCCATTGAGATCACCATAATAGAATATATTCATAACAGTGAACATTACCACAAATTGTAAATTTTAATTCAAAATACAGGTCAC
The DNA here is from genome assembly GCF_963678635.1 of Symsagittifera roscoffensis. Lineage (NCBI taxonomy): Eukaryota > Metazoa > Xenacoelomorpha > Acoela > Convolutidae > Symsagittifera > Symsagittifera roscoffensis. Next base: position 44,596,085 of record NC_087066.1, on the reverse strand, counting down.
AAATTCTTACTTGATAACAATTTGCGGAAGATCGTCAAAGCCTGGGCTTTCTCTGGCCTCTGCTCCAAACTAAAATCATCGTCTGCATGCTTTCGAAACGCATCACATCATCCGACACAATCCGAATTAACTTACCCAATGGATTTTTTGATGATGACATGCCTTCGTAAGCAGGCATTAAATGTTTCAAATAACAAATATATCAAACAATCACGATGTTTTATAGATTTTTTACTTTCTCTGTACAGATTTTATAGATCATTCTTCTAAAAAGTTTCAAAACCAAATGAATAATTGTAAACTTTTCTGTAAAATTCAAATTAATAAGTGCAGTAGATTATTAAAGGAAGTAAATTAAAAATACAATAGCAATATGTTCATAACTTGGCAGTAAAAATTTAAAAAATGAAGCAGTAAATTCACAAAATTGCAGATAATATAAAATAAAACAAGCCTTTAGCGAAAGCAGTGTATTAAAACTTGGCAGTAAAATTTCAATAATTAAAACAGTAAATTCACAAAAATGCTGATAAATTAAAATAAAGTTAACCTTTTTATATGACGTTTTTTTTAAAACCAAATGAAATGCTAAAAAAGTCGAAACACAAGCCCAGACAAATGATTCTACTTTTGAGAAAAAGACACAGCCAAAACAAAAAAGAAAAACAACCTGATAAAATTGAAATAAAAGGTTGAACACAAAAAGAGACTCTGCCCAATGAGAAGATAAAAGTATACTCCTGGCCCCGCCAACCAGAGGGACGTCCTGAGCATGCTCTATAGCTACACCCACGCTTTAAGGCCCACACTGTTGACGGGAGTAGCTGTAGTGTGAGCGACTCTTTATAGTAACCGAAATAAATACAAGCGCTTTTGCGAAAACAATTATTAACAAATCGTAACTACAAACTGACTTCAATAACAAGATGTAGACAGATAAATGCAATGTAAAAGATTTCTTGAAGCCGAAATCACGAGCAGCAGAGGAGATGAAAACTTAATTACATTCAAACTCTGGAATGGCAAATCAATTGGTTTTGTTGCCGAAGTCACTACGCACAAAGGATTTAAAGTATGGACTCAACAAAACAGCAAAGGAAACCACTGAAACAGACCAATAACCCACTCGATGTTGATTTCACATACCGATTCTACTCACTTGGCACTTCATACGGAAAACTCAAATTCATCCTGCACGTAGTCTCGCTCTAAGCTTACGGGATCCGACACATCATTGCATCGATGTAAAGTCTTGACACGATCACCCAAGACGATCCGCGATCAAACAAGACCTACTTTTGGAGCACAAACAACTTTTTTTCTCCCATCTACACAAACAACTACATCGCTCTTCTTTTCATGAAGTCACCGCTCAAAACTCTCAAAGAAACTACTTCACCCGTTGTGCGCTCAATCTCTGAAAAACTATAGAAACAAATTTAATTATGGTACTTGTCGGTAAACACACCACACATAACAAGCAATAAGCAATTGTAAACGGTTTGCATAATCATGATTACCAAATCAACTTCCGATTGTTTTGTACAACTCGTTATTAAGAGCATTTGGCGCAAGCTAGCCACAAGAACCGGTCGGTATTATCCTTGAGACAAACTGCTCTTTTACCGGTCAGCCTTAATCAAGGCTGAACCGAATTAGAACCAAAAAAACCAGTTAAAATAGGATATAACCCCATTTTTTAAGTAGATTATTACATGGGCAATTGGGGGACTCGAACCTACATCAACTGTTACATTACTTTGTCTTAGTCCGCTTGGCCATCTGGTCTTATTTTATATGCAATTATAGTCTTGTTTTATATGCATCTATACTCTACATTTACGTTGCAACATCCTCCCCCCTGAAGAAGGAAGAACCGGAGCGAGCTTAACGGTCGGACGAGTGACTTCACGGGTTGCGGTCTTAACAAGGGTGGATCGAGCGCAAACGTCCTGTCCGTAGTTTAGCTTGACGATTCGAGCGAGAAGGTAGTACCCACGCGGACTATCGGGCTCAATCACCCACACAAGATCGCCTGTTTTAAGAGTGAAGTCAGAATGAGTGTGCGACTTTACACGCTTATTCAGCGAGGGATCATATTCGCGAAGCCAACGAGACCAAATCGCGTTAGCATATGACTGCGCTCGCACGTACCTTTTCTTGTGATCGAAGTGCTACCCAGGTAAAAGCGAAGAAAAGCTTGTGACATGTTGTCCAAGTAAAAAGTGGTTGGGTTAACGATTCTAACGTGAATCAGTCCTAACGGGAGTGATTGGCCTCGAATTCAAAGCCTGCTCAACTAAGCAGAGTGTTGTTCCTAACACCTCTTCGGTGACTCGACTACTGCCTAGTATATCGTAAAGCACGCGCTTCACGCTTCGGACGAGGCGCTCCCAGGAGCGGCCATGATGGGGTGCGCCTGGCGGGTTAAATTTCCAACTAACACCTTTGTGTCCAAAAATGGTCGGAGCCATGCCATTCCAGCTCTTGATGCAGGCAAGTAGTTCCTTTTCCGCACCAACAAAGTTCGTGCCGTTATCCGACCAGATCGTACTTGGTGTACCCCGACGCGCAATTCAATGCCCATGTTCAATGCCTATGACACAAGAACTAGTGTCCAGAGATGGTACAATCTCAAGGTGTACAGACCTGGTGGTGAAGCAAGTAAAAAGGAATTCCCATTTATTTCAGTGCTTCTGCAAACCGGAACGTAAAGCGGTCCAAAGTAATCCACACCCGTATGATTAAAGGGTGGTTGCTTATACCCGAGACGTTCGACAGGTAAATCGGACATAATAGGCTGGATGGTAGTTGCTTTGCATTTACGGCGTGTTACACATTGATTTTCGATAGACCGAAGTAGTCGACGCAACCCAAGTATTGTATATTTCATATTTAAAACGGAGCGCATGTAATCTAAACCTTGATGAAAATGCTTGTGGTGGAGGCTGCGGGCCAACAAACGAACTAGGGTATGTCGGGCGTCGAGTAATATTGGGTGCTTAGTATCAAACTCGGTATTCACCAAGCGCACGATCCGTCCGGTGGAACGAATGATACCAGCGGGACCAATAAATGGCGAGTATAAGGCGAGTATTTTACTACTATTCTTAACAGGTTTGCCAGCGGTGAGTGTTTTTAACCCAACGGGGAAGGATTCCATCTGAGCAAGATGAATCAGTTTGCTTTCTGCAATATCAAGTTCAGTGGGGTCGGTGATTCGTAAGTCCTTAACACGAAAATGCTTTTGTGGAGGCAGCATCCTCAACATAAAAGCGACTACTCGTTTAAATCTCGTAAAGGAACTGAATCTTTCCCAATTGAACCCGTGTTCGGGATGTTTGATGGATGTGACATCGGTGACGAAGGAAGATGATGTCTCCAAACAATTATCAACATCACAAGAAGGACCCTTCAAACTAATTTTTTTGATTACACATTCGTCGGATATAAACGGCCAATCAGTAGTCCTGAGAATGCTCGGGCCAATAACCCAGCTGTTATCCTTGAGGTTTTCCAAAGAAATCTCCCGCGTACCGGTATCAGCTGGATTATCGCCGCTCAGAACATGGTGCCACTCATCAATAGTGGTCGATTCGAGGATTTAGCCGACACGGTTAGCGACGAATACAGGTAATTTTTCAGTGGAGTTTAGCCACTGCAAAACTGTTGTTTTATCTGTCCACATGTAGACATGATTAACAGAGACAGTAAGGGCGGTCAGTATATCATCTTTCAGTCGTGTGGCGAGCAGAGCAGCTTGAAGCTCTAGCTTCGGTATAGATAGCGCTTTCATGGGCGCAACGCGAGCTTTACCAAAGATGAAGGATATTTGAGTTTTGTGCGAACTCGAGAGTCGTGCACGCAAAAAACCAACCGCACAGAAAACGTTCTGCGAGCTATCACCGAACATGTGGGGCTCAATTTGATGCACAGGCTCTGTGAAGTAACAACGGGGAATAGTCAATTGCCCTAAGAGAGGGAGATCGGAGTGTCACTCGAGAAACTTAACTCTTATGTCTTCCGGCAATTCGTCGTCCCAACTTTGGCCACTGATTTTCCAAATATCTTTAAGCAAAAGACGGGCCCTAACTGTGTATGGAGCCACCAAGCCAACAGGGTCAAACACAGAAGTGACAAAACTCAAGACGGTTCGTTGAGTTATTGCCTTATCGAGAGGACGATCCACGCCTGCTAACAACCAATGTGTCTTTCAAATGGTCCCACTTAAGACCTAAGACGTGTGATGATTGTTCGGCACCGTTACATATTTCCTTGATGGGTGAAGACGAGGTTTCGCAATCCTCGGGGTTCATTGTTGAAGTGATTTCATCAGCATTACTGACAAATTTAGTCAAATTAAATCCTCCCAACTTTAGTAAGGAAACTCAATTGCGGCTAATTTTAATTGCATGGGTAACGTTCTCGAACAAATCCAAGTAATCATCCATGTAAAAATTTTCATTTGCGACTGAGGCGGCCTCAGGGTATGAGGACATATTATCAGTTGCTGTTTTCCGCAACGCGAAATTGGAGCACGTAGGCGAATCTCGTGCGCCGAAAATATGACGAGTGTACTGATGAACTACCACATCGGAAGTGGTATCCTCCCGCCACAAAAACGGAGTGAAATTTGATCGCGGGCGAGGACTCCTACTTGGACATTGTCTACAACATAACCCCTATATCCGCGGAGAAGGCGTACTTGTGTTGACGGAATCGCAAAAGTACAAAAATTAAATTTGGAGTAGGTCCGGACCCACCAATAAGGACATATTTAAGGATGGTTCGTGAAATTTAGAAGCCCCATTGAGGACTCGGCGCACCTTAACTGGCTTATTCGGATTTACGACGGGATGATGCGGAAGATACCACTCGCGATTGAAACGCTTACGTGGATCATGCGGTTCGACGGTAACGACATAGCCTTTCCTAATGTCTTCTCTAATTGTGTCTGCGTATCTTTCGCGCAGCTCAGGGTCTTTACTTAACCTTCTCTCAAATGTTTTAAATTGGGCGAGTGACGAGTAATAGTTGTTTGGTAGAGTGACATTACTATCAATCCAAAGCATAGGCACAATGTATTTTTCGCCATTGTGAACGGTTTCAGAGTTTAGGATGGATAAAGCATGTTTATCCGTGGCGGAACGGGCATCGACTTGTTTGAAAGCATCATAAGATTCCAACTCGTACTAGGATTTTGTCTGGTCGGTCAGAGAAGAATCTTCAACACTTGAAACACGAAGAAGTAGAACGAACGGACGGCGGCAACGGACCACTTATGACCCAAAGTATCGGTAGGCGAACGGAACACGGTGAATTTTTATCATCTCCCAAGATGAACTCAATGGGTCTAACGGCGTGGTAGTAGTTTTGTCCTATAATAACTTCAACGTCCTCACAAGTATATTGAGTGGGCTTAATTGGTGCTAATTGTGGATTTTTATCCTGCCAATTAGCAATATTGATTAGTTCGGAACCAATCGGAAAACTGTCTTTAACAAATGCACAGAGAGAAAATACAAAATCACTATTATTCGGCTCGGAGGAAACTGTAAACTTGACCCTCTGAGTCTCAACAACGGTGGTTGAATTGAAACCACTAATTGACAAGTTAACGGGCTCCCCTACTAAGCGGAGACGGTTAACGAGTGACGAGGACACCCAGGAGTGAGTCGATGCACTATCACAAAGAACCAACGTCGGTAGACTGGTTACATCCGAGGATACACCAAGTGTTGCAATTGGCAACAACCCATAAAATGATTCAATGTCATGTACATCACTAATAGCGGCATGCGTGGAAGTGTTTGTATTCTCCTTGGATTTGTTTGTTCCAGCCTTATTCGACACGTTTGAATTTTCCCTCCGAGGAGATATTTTTTCGGCTCCGTGGAGCAAGACATTGTTTGTGCTATCACACTCTGGCTTCGGGCACTTTTTAGCTCTAGAACATTGCTTGTGGTGGAGGCTGCGGGCCAACAAACGAACTAGGGTATGTCGGGCGTCGAGTAATATTGGGTGCTTAGTATCAAACTCGGTATTCACCAAGCGCACGATCCGTCCGGTGGAACGAATGATACCAGCGGGACCAATAAATGGCGAGTATAAGGCGAGTATTTTACTACTATTCTTAACAGGTTTGCCAGCGGTGAGTGTTTTTAACCCAACGGGGAAGGATTCCATCTGAGCAAGATGAATCAGTTTGCTTTCTGCAATATCAAGTTCAGTGGGGTCGGTGATTCGTAAGTCCTTAACACGAAAATGCTTTTGTGGAGGCAGCATCCTCAACATAAAAGCGACTACTCGTTTAAATCTCGTAAAGGAACTGAATCTTTCCCAATTGAACCCGTGTTCGGGATGTTTGATGGATGTGACATCGGTGACGAAGGAAGATGATGTCTCCAAACAATTATCAACATCACAAGAAGGACCCTTCAAACTAATTTTTTTGATTACACATTCGTCGGATATAAACGGCCAATCAGTAGTCCTAAGAATGCTCGGGCCAATAACCCAGCTGTTATCCTTGAGGTTTTCCAAAGAAATCTCCCGCGTACCGGTATCAGCTGGATTATCGCCGCTCAGAACATGGTGCCACTCATCAATAGTGGTCGATTCGAGGATTTAGCCGACACGGTTAGCGACGAATACAGGTAATTTTTCAGTGGAGTTTAGCCACTGCAAAACTGTTGTTTTATCTGTCCACATGTAGACATGATTAACAGAGACAGTAAGGGCGGTCAGTATATCATCTTTCAGTCGTGTGGCGAGCAGAGCAGCTTGAAGCTCTAGCTTCGGTATAGATAGCGCTTTCATGGGCGCAACGCGAGCTTTACCAAAGATGAAGGATATTTGAGTTTTGTGCGAACTCGAGAGTCGTGCACGCAAAAAACCAACCGCACAGAAAACGTTCTGCGAGCTATCACCGAACATGTGGGGCTCAATTTGATGCACAGGCTCTGTGAAGTAACAACGGGGAATAGTCAATTGCCCTAAGAGAGGGAGATCGGAGTGTCACTCGAGAAACTTAACTCTTATGTCTTCCGGCAATTCGTCGTCCCAACTTTGGCCACTGATTTTCCAAATATCTTTAAGCAAAAGACGGGCCCTAACTGTGTATGGAGCCACCAAGCCAACAGGGTCAAACACAGAAGTGACAAAACTCAAGACGGTTCGTTGAGTTATTGCCTTATCGAGAGGACGATCCACGCCTGCTAACAACCAATGTGTCTTTCAAATGGTCCCACTTAAGACCTAAGACGTGTGATGATTGTTCGGCACCGTTACATATTTCCTTGATGGGTGAAGACGAGGTTTCGCAATCCTCGGGGTTCATTGTTGAAGTGATTTCATCAGCATTACTGACAAATTTAGTCAAATTAAATCCTCCCAACTTTAGTAAGGAAACTCAATTGCGGCTAATTTTAATTGCATGGGTAACGTTCTCGAACAAATCCAAGTAATCATCCATGTAAAAATTTTCATTTGCGACTGAGGCGGCCTCAGGGTATGAGGACATATTATCAGTTGCTGTTTTCCGCAACGCGAAATTGGAGCACGTAGGCGAATCTCGTGCGCCGAAAATATGACGAGTGTACTGATGAACTACCACATCGGAAGTGGTATCCTCCCGCCACAAAAACGGAGTGAAATTTGATCGCGGGCGAGGACTCCTACTTGGACATTGTCTACAACATAACCCCTATATCCGCGGAGAAGGCGTACTTGTGTTGACGGAATCGCAAAAGTACAAAAATTAAATTTGGAGTAGGTCCGGACCCACCAATAAGGACATATTTAAGGATGGTTCGTGAAATTTAGAAGCCCCATTGAGGACTCGGCGCACCTTAACTGGCTTATTCGGATTTACGACGGGATGATGCGGAAGATACCACTCGCGATTGAAACGCTTACGTGGATCATGCGGTTCGACGGTAACGACATAGCCTTTCCTAATGTCTTCTCTAATTGTGTCTGCGTATCTTTCGCGCAGCTCAGGGTCTTTACTTAACCTTCTCTCAAATGTTTTAAATTGGGCGAGTGACGAGTAATAGTTGTTTGGTAGAGTGACATTACTATCAATCCAAAGCATAGGCACAATGTATTTTTCGCCATTGTGAACGGTTTCAGAGTTTAGGATGGATAAAGCATGTTTATCCGTGGCGGAACGGGCATCGACTTGTTTGAAAGCATCATAAGATTCCAACTCGTACTAGGATTTTGTCTGGTCGGTCAGAGAAGAATCTTCAACACTTGAAACACGAAGAAGTAGAACGAACGGACGGCGGCAACGGACCACTTATGACCCAAAGTATCGGTAGGCGAACGGAACACGGTGAATTTTTATCATCTCCCAAGATGAACTCAATGGGTCTAACGGCGTGGTAGTAGTTTTGTCCTATAATAACTTCAACGTCCTCACAAGTATATTGAGTGGGCTTAATTGGTGCTAATTGTGGATTTTTATCCTGCCAATTAGCAATATTGATTAGTTCGGAACCAATCGGAAAACTGTCTTTAACAAATGCACAGAGAGAAAATACAAAATCACTATTATTCGGCTCGGAGGAAACTGTAAACTTGACCCTCTGAGTCTCAACAACGGTGGTTGAATTGAAACCACTAATTGACAAGTTAACGGGCTCCCCTACTAAGCGGAGACGGTTAACGAGTGACGAGGACACCCAGGAGTGAGTCGATGCACTATCACAAAGAACCAACGTCGGGAGACTGGTTACATCCGAGGATACACCAAGTGTTGCAATTGGCAACAACCCATAAAATGATTCAATGTCATGTACATCACTAATAGCGGCATGCGTGGAAGTGTTTGTATTCTCCTTGGATTTGTTTGTTCCAGCCTTATTCGACACGTTTGAATTTTCCCTCCGAGGAGATATTTTTTCGGCTCCGTGGAGCAAGACATTATTTGTGCTATCACACTCTGGCTTCGGGCACTTTTTAGCTCTAGAACATTGCGGGAAACTATGATTGCCATTGAGGCAAGTGAAGCAACGTTTCTGTTCAGCTACGTATTTTGCTCGCTGAGTAGCATTCTTTTCCTTGAAAACGGCACAGATCCACAATGCGTGACTACCCCTTACACAAAACGCACGGCGGAAACTCAGACTTATCCTGAGCCATACTAGTTATCTGGCTATTGGCTGCAAAAACTTTGGTTGTTTTTGGTTTAACTGCTTCCTCGTTTTTTGCCTTAGACTTGAGTACACGTAATCTTTCATGCCCCTCGGCTTTCTCTTTCAACCTGTTATTAAAGTCTAAGAGTGTTGGTCGCTGCCAATTATGCCTAACAGTATGCATTGACCAAGCTTCCTTGAGTTTAGACGGAATTTTACTAACAACTTGGTTTAACAGGTTAACACTCTTTAGATCATCGTTGAAAGACAATGATTTGAAAACTGCTACGAGGCCAGATATGGCAGAGGAGAACTAATGACATTTTCCGAATTGTGCATCTTAAGTGGAGGAAAAGTATTCAGCTTATCAAGATACGCACCAACAATGGCATGTGGTTGCCCAAACTTCCGTTTCAAGGTGGCCAGTGCATCCTTGTACATAACGCCACTATAACTAAACTCCGCAATTGCGGTTTTTGCTTTGCCTGTGACGAGTGTTTTTAAGTATGTCAGTTTTGTATCATCGTTGAGAACAGCGGAATCAACGGTGGACTTAAACTGGCCAAACCATTCGTGCCAGTTTAACGGGTGACCGTAAAAATTGGGCTAACTTCCATTCAGGAAGATAATCTTTGCGGCTATGCATCAATAATTCCGCCAATTCACGAGCGGAGAGAGGCCAATCCGATGAACAACCTTGGTTTGGATAAGCCGAAGACGGTGCGTAGTCTTCGTTGACTGGCTGATAACCAGTATTAGTATAATTGACAAAGTGCGGAACAGGTTGCGGATGAGCTGTCGGAGAATTAAAATACACAGTCCCACCAATAGTATACGGGGCGGCGGTGGGACAACAGTTGTCACATTTAAAAAAGTGTTTCCAGCATTACAACACTGAGCAGGCGTGACGATTGGAGTTGTAGCTGCCAGTCGCCATAAGTTTGCATCACTTGTGTAGTAATCATTGATATTAGATGACACAGTATGCGGTTCAAAGGAAATATTTTGTTGCGTCTGAACTGGCGCTGCATGGCAATTAGGTGCCGAAAAGAAAACTGGCGTTGGGTTTACTCTTAAAGATGAGAAGCCACCAACAGCAATTGCAGGTGACAAAGAAACAAAACCAGAACCGGGTTGTGCCGGTAACATTGGGACATGTAATGATTCCGGTTGCCCGATGGCAAAGCTACCATTAGTTATGTGTGAACTCATGGTCCGTAAAGGAACAACGGACGGTGGTGGTAACACGTGTGCACTAGATTGCATATTGTTAACTGGGAATGAGACAGATGGAACAGAAACTTGCAATGGCAAAAGTCTTGCACTGCAAAATTGAGGCATACCTCAATGTCCAAACTATGGATTCCAGGGTCACTCAAGTCAGTGTGCTCATGGTTATGACTATAACTTGTGTTTGTTGCATGAGCGAGGTGTGTGGAAGTCGTCGGTTCTGACGAAATTGGTACAGGAGTGAAGGCCAGCAAAGCTGGCGCACTAACAACGTCAGGAGGTGCTTGTGAACTAACAGAGTCTACCCAATTATTAGTCCAATCGGTTGCTACTTTTGAAACAGGTCGACTTACTCCTGTCGACCGCTATCTTCTCGCTAACCTCAGATGAATTATCCTCAAGTTCAATTGCTTTCATTTCCATTTCAATTAGTTTCTTTTTATGACGTTCAGCCAATTTCTCTAGTTCCAGCTGACTTTGTTCGATCTTAAGACGGTTTTCTTGTTCTTTAAGTCTTATAGATACTTAATACTGCCTTTCCAGCTCCTCGTGGCGTCGTGTTACCAAAGCTAACTCATGCCGTTTCTCACTTGATGACATAGTAAGAACAGTCGAGCTATGACGAGTGGAAGCAGATTTATCAGACTTATGTGACTCACGTTTTGTACTTTCCTTAGGCTTATTAGAGACCTTAGACTTGTTGTCAGATACTCGTGCATCTGAATCTCTTGTTTTTTGCGAGCGTGAGGATGTCTCAGACCTAGTTTGTTATAAAGATCTTTTGCTCCCTGTTATGCCGGCTGCTGAAAATTACAAAGGTTCAAGGCTCATCTTGTAACTCTGAGCTTCATGTATTATTTTATCGTTCATTTTGATTTTTTTCTAGCGCCAAAAGTCTTGCTGAGCAATAATTTTTTCAGTGTTTTCCGGTTTTTTTGCCAACCTAATTAATTGCTCATTAACGTCAACAGCTTTTTTAAAAGCAATTTTTTATTGTGAACAGCATTATCAATTTTTGCGCAATGCGACTCTTGTTCTCAATGTACTCAAGTAATAATGAGTGACCTTTAAGCAGCTCATTTTCTAAACTTAGACGGGTTTCAAATAACTTGCGTACCTTACTGTGGAATTTGTCGTCCATGTTTTTCACAAGTTAACAATGTTTTGCGGATGCTAACCAAAAAGAAAACAATTAATAAAATGAGATACTGTTTTGATACGTACTTAGATTTACATTAATATATCAACATTAGTTTACAAGATGGGGGAACTTGACGTCTCAAATCTTCAGCCTGAATCCTTTTTTTTAATAGCTTTCCGAGTTTTGAGTGGTAAGCGGTTTTGCTTCTTACGAGTCTTAAGGACGTTAAGATTAGCGCTAAAATGCCTTAGAAGGTAGAGATTATTTAACTCAAGTGAAGGTGTCTGGTGAAGCTGTTTGTACTTCTCAGTTAGTACCTGGTCCTTAGCCTTACGCTTAGAGATAAAGTCTCTGACAACATTCAGAACCAGAATACCTGTTGAAACTAAATTTTCCTCAATATCCTCGGATCCGTTCCGTCTACAGTATACGGTCGCACAAACATTTGTCCTATACCTTAATAACAAATTGACAAATTGCTCACTACTCAGCTTGCGGTTATTGTTACCCGGTGTCTATTGAGTTATTAATGGCGTCGTGCGTAATTACATGGTCGTTACGGTGAGACAAGTAGAGATGAAGGTAGTAGTGTATAGTTTTCTGAGAGTCCCTAGCGTTAAAACTCAAATTTAAACCTGGATTTGTAAAGCAAGTATCGTTGACGCGCTTCTGGGACGCAGCGGGAAGTTTTTGGAGCGTGTAATCCAAGAAACTAGCTCCTAGAATGAATACCATACACTTAAAGACCTATGCGACGGCTTCGTTACGCTTAAGTACCAATGGGGTTGGAAAATTAAGTAGGTCGGTTGAACTCCAACAACACACAGGGAGTAAACCTGAGGATGAAAGAATTCAAGTTAACTCAATAAATATCACCGTACTTGACCACTTAACAATACTGTCACGAAACGAAGTCAATAATCGGACGGGAAGCAAACTGGCTTCCAGTTTCACCAAAGGTGGGTGGGGGATCAGGTAAATTGATTAAGTTCCAACAACACACGAGGAAGAAACCTGAGGATGAAAAAAATCAGATTAATTTGCCTGATTTTTTGCTTCCAGACCACTTAACTTAAGGTTAATGTCATGTTACAGTACAGTTTCGCAGAATTCTGGAGACGTTTTGAGAATTTTTGGCAATTTTTTTTACTTTTTTCACAAATTTTTTCAAAAAATTTTGATCAGCGGGTTTGAGTCATGAAACAATCCAAAAAACTAGTCCAGTATCGCCTGTCTATGTTCCGATTTCACGGATTAATTTTCCGTTCACATTTATCCAAAAATTTTGGCATCGAGAAAAAATGTCAAGTAAATTGTCTAAGTACTGATTGTAAGATATCTCAGGGAATATCTAAAGGAACTGTCCAAAAATTTTGGGTATTGAGAAAAATAACCGGGTGCTAGCTTGCGGGAAAAGTTTCAACATGTATGACATCATATATAAATTTAAAGCACGAATGTAGAGTTTTAAAAGTCTCTGACAACATTCAGAACGAGAATACCTGTTGAAACTAAACTTTCTTCAAAATCCTCGGATCCGTTCCGTCTACAGTATACGGTCGCACAAACATTTGTCCTATACCTTAATAACAAATTGACAAGTTGCTCACTACTCAGCTTGCGGTATTTGTTACCCGGTGCCTATTGAGTTATTAATGGCGTCGTGCCAAATTACAAGGTCGTTACGGTGAGACAAGTAGAGATGAAGGTAGTAGTGTATTGTTTTCTGAGAGTCCCTAGCGTTAAAACTCAAATTTAAACCTGGATCGTTGACTGTCACGAAACGAAGTCAATAATCGGACGGGAAGCAAACTGGCTTTCAGTTTCACCAAAGGTGGGTGGGGGATCAGGCAAATTGATTAAGTTCCAACAACACACGCGGAAGAAACCTGAGGATGAAAAAAATCAAATTAATTTGCCTGATTTTTCGCTACCAGACCACTTAACATAAGGTTGATGTCATGTTACAGTACAGTTTCGTAGAATTCTGGAGACGTTTTGAGAGTTTTTGGCAATTTTTTTTTACTTTTTTCACAAAATTTTTCAAAAAATTTTGATCAGCGGGTTTGAGTCATAAAACAAACCAAAAAACTAGTCCAGTACCGCCTGTCTATGTTCCCATTTCACGGATTAATTTTCCGTTCACATTTATCCAAAAATTTTGGCATCGAGAAAAAATGTCAAGTAAATTGTCTAAGTACTGATTGTAAGATATCTCAGGGAATATCTAAAGGAACTGTCCAAAAATTTTGGGTATTGAGAAAAATAACCGGGTGCTAGCTTGCGGGAAAAGTTTCAACATGTATGACATCATATATAAATTTAAAGCACGAATGTAGAGTTTTAAAAGTCTCTGACAACATTCAGAACGAGAATACCTGTTGAAACTAAACTTTCTTCAAAATCCTCGGATCCGTTCCGTCTACAGTATACGGTCGCACAAACATTTGTCCTATACCTTAATAACAAATTGACAAGTTGCTCACTACTCAGCTTGCGGTATTTGTTACCCGGTGCCTATTGAGTTATTAATGGCGTCGTGCCAAATTACAAGGTCGTTACGGTGAGACAAGTAGAGATGAAGGTAGTAGTGTATTGTTTTCTGAGAGTCCCTAGCGTTAAAACTCAAATTTAAACCTGGATCGTTGACTGTCACGAAACGAAGTCAATAATCGGACGGGAAGCAAACTGGCTTTCAGTTTCACCAAAGGTGGGTGGGGGATCAGGCAAATTGATTAAGTTCCAACAACACACGCGGAAGAAACCTGAGGATGAAAAAAATCAAATTAATTTGCCTGATTTTTCGCTACCAGACCACTTAACATAAGGTTGATGTCATGTTACAGTACAGTTTCGTAGAATTCTGGAGACGTTTTGAGAGTTTTTGGCAATTTTTTTTTACTTTTTTCACAAAATTTTTCAAAAAATTTTGATCAGCGGGTTTGAGTCATAAAACAAACCAAAAAACTAGTCCAGTACCGCCTGTCTATGTTCCCATTTCACGGATTAATTTTCCGTTTACATTTATCCAAAAATTTTGGCATCGAGAAAAAATGTCAAGTAAATTGTCTAAGTACTGATTGTAAGATATCTCAGGGAATATCTAAAGGAACTGTCCAAAAATTTTGGGTATTGAGAAAAATTACCGGGTGCTAGCTTGCGGGAAAAGTTTCAACATGTATGACATCATATATAAATTTAAAGCACGAATGTAGAGTTTTAAAAGTCTCTGACAACATTCAGAACGAGAATACCTGTTGAAACTAAACTTTCCTCAAAATCCTCGGATCCGTTCCGTCTACAGTATACGGTCGCACAAACATTTGTCCTATACCTTAATAACAAATTGACAAGTTGCTCACTACTCAGCTTGCGGTTATTGTTACCCGGTGTCTATTGAGTTATTAATGGCGTTGTGCGTAATTACATGGTCGTTACGGTGAGACAAGTAGAGATGGAGGTAGTAGTGTATTGTTTTCTGAGAGTCCCTAGCGTTAAAACTCAAATTTAAACCTGGATTTGTAAAGCAAGTATCGTTGACGCGCTTCTGGGATGGAGCGGGAAGTTTTTGGAGCGCGTGATCCAAGGAACTAGCTCCTAGAATGAATACCATACACTTAGGGGACCTATGCGACGGCTTCGTTACGCTTAAGTACCAATGGGGTTGGAAAATTAAGTAGGTCGGTTGAACTCCAACAACACACACGGAGTAAACCTGAGGATGAAAGAATTCAAGTTAACTCACTAAATATCACCGTACTTGACCACTTAACAATACTGTCACGAAACGAAGTCAATAATCGGACGGGAAGCAAACTGGCTTTCAGTTTCACCAAAGGTGGGTGGGGGATCAGGCAAATTGATTAAGTTCCAACAACACACGCGGAAGAAACCTGAGGATGAAAAAAATCAAATTATTTTGCCTGATTTTTTGCTACCAGACCACCTAACATAAGGTTGATGTCATGTTACAGTACAGTTTCGCAGAATTCTGGAGACGTTTTGAGAATTTTTGGCAATTTTTTTTACTTTTTTCACAAATTTTTTCAAAAAATTTTGATCAGCGGGTTTGAGTCATGAAACAATCCAAAAAACTAGTCCAGTATCGCCTGTCTATGTTCCGATTTCACGGATTAATTTTCCGTTCACGTTTATCCAAAAATTTTGGCATCGAGAAAAAATGTCAAGTAAATTGTCTAAGTACTGATTGTAAGATATTTCAGGGAATATCTAAAGGAACTGTCCAAAAACTTTGGGTATTGAGAAAAACTACCGGATGCTAGTTTGCGGGAAAAGTTTCAACATGTATGACATCATATATAAATTTAACGCACGAATGTAGAGTTTTAAAAGTCTCTGACAACACTCAGAACGAGAATACCTGTTGAAACTAAACTTTCCTCAAAATCCTCGGATCCTTTTCGTCTACAGTATACGATCGCACAAACATTTGTCCTATACCCTAATAACAAATCGACAAGTTGCTCACTACTCAGCTTGCGGTTATTGTTACCCGGTGCCTATTGAGTTATTAATGGCGTCGTGCCAAATTACAAGGTCGTTACGGTGACATAAGTAGAGATGGAGGTAGTAGTGTATTGTTTTCTTAGAGTCCCTAGCGTTAAAACTCAAATTTAATGCTGGATTTGTAAAGCAAGTATCGTTGACGCGCTTCTGGGATGGAGCGGGAAGTTTTTGGAGCGCGTGATCCAAGGAACTAGCTCCTAGAATGAATACCATACACTTAGGGGACCTATGCGACGGCTTCGTTACGCTTAAGTACCAATGGGGTTGGAAAATTAAGTAGGTCAGTTGAACTCCAACAACACACACGGAGTAAACCTGAGGATGAAAGAATTCAAGTTAACTCACTAAAAATCACCGTACCTGACCACTTAACAATACTGTCACGCAACGAAGTCAATTATCGGACGGGAAGCGAACTGGCTTTCAGTTTCACCAAAAGTGGCTGGGGGATCAGGCAAATTGATTAAGCTCCAACAAAACACGCGGAAGAAACCTGAGGATGAAAAAAATCAACTTAATTTGCCTGATATTTTGCTACCAGACCACTTAACATATGGTTGGTGTCATCTTACAGTACAGTTTCACAGAACTCTGGAGACGTTTTGAGAATTTTTGGCAATTTTTTTCTTCTTTTTTCACAAAGTTTTTCAAAAAATTTTGATCAGCGGGCTTGGGTCATAAAACAATCCAAAAAACTAGTCCAGTACCGCCTGTCTATGTTCCGATTTCACGGATTATTTTTCCGTTCACATTTATCCAAAAAGTTTGGCTAAAACATTTTAACCTATCCGCAAAGCACTATACCAAATAAACAAAAAACCCACATATGTTACATATAAACTCCTTGACACTAAAAAATAAATAATACAACATAGGAATAATCTTATATCATACTTTCCAAAAGAATACGCTCTTGGCAAATTACCACATTTGTACTCCTTTCCAGGACTAAAATTTCTAAACGAACTTGCAGAAACTGATAATCAACAGGGAAAACAACATTTAATTCATTCATTACTTTTAGTAAAAACTAACAAAAACAAATAACTGAAAAACAAAGAATTAATCGCAAGAGAGAAGCAAAAATTTTAATACAAGAAACAAAAGAAAAATCAGAACAACGCGACTTCGAAATCAACCACGAAAAGATGTTAAAACTTTCATATCACAATCTAGAATATTAGAGAAATTGAGTTTTAGAAAGCCTCTAATTTTTTAAATACGTTCATCATGTTCAGATCACTTCTGGTTGAAATTTTTCTTTTTGATTTTGAACATGGTTCAAAATCAACCAATCACAGTCGTTTTAATCATCACCCCATTCCAATGCCATGTTCAATAGCCGACGAATTGCTAACTTCAAATAGATCTGAAGCTATAGCTAAAACAACTCTAGGTCAAAAATATAAAATACCCTCACATTTGACATCTTTAAAAAAGCATAACATAAATGTCACAACCCTCCCCTATCGCTCAGAAAAAAAAATCAATTATAGTTTCTCAATTTATACCCCAAATTTCCCCAAGGAAAAATAATAAATAAGCCATAGGACAAAATCTGGCTTGATCATTCAGCCGAAAGTCGATACAACTTCGAAAAACTCCAACCATCCAATAAAGAAAAGTAAAACCAGTATTTTCGTTCCTAAACCTCCAGACTTTACTTCACCAAAAATTCCCCATGTTCAACCCACTTGTCAAAAGCCAATAAGCAATCCGACGATCCCCAACCCGAAAAAAGGAGAAAAAAGCTTCGACAAAACAAATGACTTCTCGAATGCTTCTCTCTAGACCAGTCCAATACTTTAAAAGAATTATTTGAGAGTTACTTTCACTTTTACAACATTCTTAAAACTTTGTATTTTCTTCAACATAAACATTTTGGAAATAGCACTTCTCTTTTTCATTATTTTTTGCAGCTTATTTAAAATTTTTCACTACCTACTAAAAACCTAATAAAACTTCTCAAAGTTTTTGATCACCTCCTCAGGTACAAAACTTCAACAACATTTTAAACTTAACGACATTTAATCAATAAGAAAGACATCTTTTTTCTTTTTGTTATTTTTCTCACCTTTCTAGTTTCGCTAATTTAAACAATTTGTAAAAGAATAAATAAGCAAAAAAATTTTTTGCATAGTCAACATTCCTCTTAATGATTTTCATAGAAGGAAGTTATAAACACATAGGTTTAATTAATCATAAGAAAAAAATATTCAAACTATTCCAAAATTGCTAATCAACAACCAACTCAACAACCCCCCACCAACTGCTACATACCAGGACCCCCAAAAAACACCAATATTAAGTCAAACAAATCAATCTCAATTATCTACATGGACTTCCTTTCAAGTAAATCTCTATACATTCGAAGAAAGACACGAATCCGAACCTTTGATACCAGCAATCCGCCATGCAACCTTAAGTGAACAACAATACAAACCGACAAATAATATCTACTCTTCACTCCAACAAGATCCTATTAGAACAAGACACCCAAGTCAAAACCAAAATCAGACATCCACAATAGATAGACAAATAATCCATCCGCGACGAAATCTGAATTTTGAGACAACGAGAGTTCATTTCAATATAACTTCTTCACCATCTTCGACCCCTTTAGATATCTCAAATACTACAATTCAAAGTACCCCCCGTCACTATTAAACTATTTCACAGCAAAATAATCCGAATTCGTGAAAATAATTTTACATCTCCCACTTCAACACAACGACTTCCACATTGGATTTCAAAAGCATTCACTCAAGGCGAACCAAAATTAGTGAGCAAACCAGTAGATATATAATCATACACCTCACTATCAATGCCAGAAACCTTATCACTACCATGAGCACCTTCAACAACAGGTCCGAAACCAACTACTACATTTCCCCTAAATTCATCTGCAAATTTGGACAATCGATATCGTCGACTTTCAACCATTAATGTACCCTTACGATTAGACTGGAATAAATTCGTAGCACCCTCTCCCCTTTTTGGGCAACATCTTCATAACAAAAGATAACATAATTGGGCACTTAGCCGATTAAAATATAGACACGACATCCACAAAGTTATACAAGAACATAATATACAAATCGTTACTCAAGATATTTTCATCCTTAAATTTGAAATAACAGTATAACTCAAAAATTTAGTACACCACCCATTACCTCTAGCTGCACCAAATATAACAGCTCAACCATTACCCCTCCCTTTATCACAACAGAACTTATCTCTAAATATGATAGGGTTACTAAAAAGACACTTGGATACACTGCATTCTAATCTATATTCAGGACTATCTTACACATGTGTCTTTTAATAGTTTTTTTTTCTTAAAATCAATTCCCATTGTAAATTTAGAACCTGTTTCTCATCGAAATTTTTCTCCCGAAGAGGACCACAAGACTTCCTAGTTACAGATTATGATTGTGAAGCAAATCAGCAAAAAACACTATGTAAGTACGCAAACAATCAAGTAACCCAATGCCAATCTAAAACACAAGATTTAGAATCAACAAATATAGAAGCTACTTTTTATTCAAAAGCACGATCTACAACTTTAAAAGGATACAAAATCAAGGCAAAAGTTTTGGAGAAAAAAAGTAAATTGCTCACAAGTTTCAAAAGGAAACCAAAATTGACACGACCACAAACTGTTTTTTCAAAGTAATATCGAAAGACTTTTACATATTAACCCTGAAGATTGCAAGAACGAATTACAATGATAAAAATTAACTACAAATCAAGCCACAGACCGCAAACTAGTAACTTTTAAATCTTATCAGACTCCGCACATCAAGCAAACCTTGAAAATCACCACAGTCATATTGAAAAAGAAAAAAAAATATGTTCCAAGGTGCACCAGAACGCATACTTTATGATCTATATGACAACACTAGATACCACATTTGGAATAAATAATCACTGCAACTGCAAAGCTGACACAAGAAACAAAGAATACCAAGAAATGATGTTTTTTGATTGGAAAGTTCAATTGGAAAAAAAAGAATTAGGATTGACTTAAAAGATAATACTGTAACATATCAACGAACACGGTTACCTTGCAAGAGTGATCAAGGATTTTGCGATCCTATCACTCTAACCCAGGCAACCTCGTTTGGTTCCCTGAAGACACGTGTACCACCTTTCAAGTAGCTGAAGTTCACGCAATGATGATAAAAATTCATCAAAAATATTTTATTGAGGTTTTAAAAAATCAACCCTAACAAAACAAGATCAAATATGCAAAATTATAACAAAATTGATGACTTTGAAAAAAAAAATAACTTGCATTCAAATTTCACCCTGAAACAGAAGTAGCTTGTAAATATCCCAAACCATTTTTCAAAACACAATAATCAAAAACTCTTGTCAAAAGATTTTGACATGAAAACAGGAAAACTAATTATTAGCCCAGCACACCTATATCAAAGCAGTGCAGACAAAAAAATCTTACATCCCGGTAACATTTTCTAAAAACGCAGAAATTCCTGGCGGAAAATTTCGCCCAGAAGATAGAGATAGTACATGATTACAAGAACCCTCACTTATGAATAACACATGTTTTGGTGCAATTCACAATGATACACACCTAGATATGAAAACCAAATTACACAAAAAGTAGAATTTTTCAAGAAATGTCACTATCTGAAATTTTTCACCATCTATGTGAATTCGAACACACACAAATCTTACAATCACTTGCATTAGCAGTATTGAAATTACCCTATGGAGGATATTTATTATCACGAAATAGAGCCATTTTCAATGACTACGGAGGAAATATTCTCTGGTACTACCCATAAACTAAAAGAAAGTTTCATCATTTTACGTTTCTGAAGATAAACAACCTTACAAAAGAATCCCTGTATTCTATAAAATTAAGGTACATTTTGTGGATAACTTTCAAGACGCTCATATTTTTGGGATACACCTGTCCCATGTGGATCTGAAAATTGCCACAAAGCAGTAAAGCTAAACCCAAATGAAGATAAATACTATCTTCTCACTCCATATCCTACCCTTATGCCACCACTAAAAAAATTCTCACCAGAAAGCATAAGAGCAATCGCTCGCAATCCAAAAAAAGACTTACAATAATTAGGTATTTATTCCAGATCAGATATACAGCATCACATTTGGACACAACAACTTCAAGAACTCCTCACTAAAGTGGATACAAAACAAAGACAATCAGTAGATCAAAACTTACACAAACTCGCTGAAGCCTCTGGTCCTTCCGATATTTACGCACAAGATTGGGTGGATATTTCAAAGATATTAGAGACTATTAGATCTTTTTGATGAAAAAAACTGTCGACAAGATCTTTCACCAACAAATTTTTTAGTTTTGTAAAACTTAAAAACGAACTCTAGGATGGCCCTTCTACATATTAGAAAAACTGACTATATTATACGCCATGTTTAATTTTTTTGAAGATGACCCTAATACCAAATGAAGATCACCCTAATACTATCCCTCAATTCATATATATTTTTTTAAGCAATAAAAAAACAGTGATGCATATGAGACTTCCAAAAATTACTTCCATAAGTTCAACCACTTTGCACTAACCTTCCAATTCCTTATACCTAAGGAACGTGACTTACACTGTTTGCACGATTTTATGTTACGCACTAAATTAACACACATGTACTCATATTACAAGTTCTTACAACTTCACATATTAACTCAGAATACACATCACCATTTTTTTAAATTTAACTTACTGTATTAAAAATACTCATCTTCACTGCATCCTTTATAGTTACGATATCATTCGACAAGAGTGTATATTCTGTCCACTAACCAAACCCTTCAATTGTGACGACTCCCGCCCACTATTAGTCTCGCACGATTATAAACAGCCCATTGAGATCACCATAATAGAATATATTCATAACAGTGAACATTACCACAAATTGTAAATTTTAATTCAAAATACAGGTCACAAATTCTTACTTGATAACGAATTGCGAAAGATCGTCAAAGCATGGGCTTGCTCTAGCCTCTGCTCCAAACTAAAATCATCGTCCGCATGCTTTCGAAACTTATCACATCATCCGAAACAATCCGAATTAACTTACCCAATTGATTTTTTGATGATGACATGCCTTCGTAAGCAGGCATTAAATGTTTCAACTAACAAGTATATCAAACAATCACGATTTTTATAGATTTTTTACTTTCCCTGTACAGATTTCATCCATCATTCTTCTGAAAAGTATAAAAACCAAATGAAAAATTGTAAACTTTTCTGAAAAATTCAAATTAATAAGTGCAGTAGATTATTAAAGGAAGTAAATTAAAGATACAATAGCAATATGTTCATAACTGGGCAGTAAAAGTTCAAAAAATGAAGCAGTTAATTCACAAAATTGCAGATAATATAAAAAAAAACAAGCCTTTAGCGAAAGCAGTGTATTAAAAACTTGGCAGAAAAATTTCAATAATTAAAGCAGTAAATTCACAAAAATGCAGATAAATTAAAATAAAGTTAATATTTTTATGAAGTTTTTTTTTAAGTTTCAATATCTCTTTACTCGCCCATAAATCACAAAATTTTTCCAGCAATTCGCACAACTCGCCCACGAATAATTGGTTAATAAATGAATTTCAAGTATCAATTTTAAATGATAGCAACTCTAACTTGTTTTCACAACTTTCAAACTTTCTCTTAACCCGGCTTGAAAAAAAAATAAGAGTGAGCTTAAACTAACCATTGCAGCTCACCAACGCTACAAAACCACAAACATAATAGCATGATAAAGAAAAAAAGTCCCACGGTACCCAAACCGGATTAAACCCAGTTTAAAACTGGATAAATTATTCTTTTGAAACTCACTTTCAAGTTTTTTTGAAACCAAATGAAACGCTAAAAAAGTCGAAAGACAACCCCAGACAAATGATTCTATTTTTGAGAAAAAGACACAGCCAAAACAAAAAAAAAGAAACAACCTGATAAAAATGAATTAAAAGGTTGAACACAAAAAGAGACGATAAAAGTATACTCCTGGCCCCACCAACCAGAGGGACGTCCTGAGCATGCTCTATAGCTACACCCACGCTTTAAGGCCCACACTGTTGACGGGAGTAGCTGTAGTGTGAGCGACTCTTTATAGTAACCGAAATATATAAAGCGCTTTTGCGAAAACAATTATTAACAAATCGTAACTACAAACTGACTTCAATAACAAGATGTAGACATATAAATGCAATGTAAAAGATTTCTTGGAGCCAAAATCACGAGCAGCAAAGGAGATGAAAACTTAATTACATTCAAACTCTGGAATGGCAAATCAATTGATTTTGTTGCCGTAGTCACTACCCTCAAAGGATTTAAAGTATGGACTCAACATAACAGCAAAGGAAACCACTGAAACAGACCAATGCCCCCACTCGATGTTGATTTCACATACCGATTCTACTCACTTGGCACTTCACACGGAAAAGTCAAACTTCATCCTGCACGTAGTCTCGCTCTAAGCTTACCGGATCCGACACATCATTGCATCGATCTAAAGTCTTGACACGATCACCCAAGACGACCCGCGATCAAACAAGACCTACTTTTGGAGCACAAACAACTTTTTTTCTCCCATCTACACAAACAACTACATCGCTCTTCTTTTCATGAAGTCACCGCTCAAAACTCTCCAAGAAACTACTTCACCCGTTGTGCGCTCAATCTCTGAAAAACTGTAGAAACAAATTTAATTATGGTACTTGTCGGTAAACACACCACACATAACAAGCAAAAAGCAATTGTAAACGGTTTGCATAAGATTACCGAATCAACTTCCGATTGTTTTGTACAACTCGTTATTAGGAGCATTTGGCGCAAGCTAGCCACAAGAACCGGTCGGAATAGAAAATATAATATACCCTCACATTTGACATCTTTAAAAAAGCATAACATAAATGTCACAACCCTCCCCTATCGCTCAGAAAAAAAAATCAATTATAGTTTCTCAATTTATACCCCAAATTTCCCCAAGGAAAAACAATAAATAAGCCATAGGACAAAATCTGGCTTGATCTTTCAGCCGAAAATTGATACAACTTCGAAAAACTCCAACCAACCAGTGAAGAAAAGTAAAACCACTATTTTTGTTCCTAAGCCTCCAGACTTTACTTCACCAAACATTCCCCATGTTCAACCCACTTGTCAAAAGTCAATAAGCAATCCGACGATCCCCAACCCGAAAAAAGGAGAAAAAAGCTTCGACAAAACAAATGACTTCTCGAATGCTTCTCTCTAGACCAGTCCAATACTTTAAAAGAATCATTTGAGAGTTACTTTCACTTTTTACAACATTCTTAAAACTTTGTATTTTCTTCACCATAAACATTTTGGAAATAGCACTTCTCTTTTTCATTATTTTTTGCAGCTTATTTAAAATTTTTCACTAGCTACTAAAAGCCTAATAAAACTTCTCAAAGTTTTTGATCACCTCCTCAGGTACAAAACTTCAACAACATTTTAAACTTAACGACATTTAATCAATAAGAAAGACATCTTTTTTCTTTTTGTTATTTTTCTCACCTTTCTAGTTTCGCTAATTTAAACAATTTGTAAAAAAAATAAAAAAGCAAAAAAATTCTTTGCATTGTCAACATTCCTCTTAATGATTTTCATAGAAGGAAGTTATAAACACATAGGTTTAATTAATCATAAGAAAAAAATATTCAAACTATTCCAAAATTGCTAATCAACAACCAACTTAACAAACCCCCACCAACTGCTACATACCAGGACCCCCCAAAAACACCAATATTAAGTCAAACAAATCAATCTCAATTATCTACATGGACTTCCTTTCAAGTAAATCTCTATACATTCGAAGAAAGACACGAATCCGAACCATTGATACCAGCAATCCGCCATGCACCCTTAAGTGAACAACAATACAAACCGACAAATATTATCTACTCTTCACTCCAACAAGATCCTAATAGAACAAGACACCCAAGTCAAAACCAAAATCAGACATCCACAATAGATAGACAAATAATCCATCCGCGACGAAATCTGAATTTTGAGACAACGAGAGTTCCATTCAATATAACTTCTTCACCATCTTCGACCCCTTTAGATCTCTCAAATACTACAATTCAAAGTACCCCCCGTCACTATTAAACTATTTCACAGCAAAATAATCCGAATATTCAATCAGAATACTTAGGTTAAACGCCAACTTCCGAACAAATTCGTGAAAATAGTTTTACCCCTCCCACTTCAACACAACGACTTCCACATTGGATTTCAAAAGCATTCACTCAAGGCGAACCAAAATTAGTGAGCAAACCAGTAGATATATAATCATACACCTCACTATCAATGCCAGAAACCTTATCACTACCATGAGCACCTTCAACAACAGGTCCGAAACCAACTACTACATTTCCCCTAAATTCATCTGCAAATTTGGACAATCGATATCGTCGACTTTCAACCATTCATGTACCCTTACGATTAGACTGGAATAAATTCGTAGCACCCTCTCCCCTTTTTGGGCAACATCCTCATAACAAAAGATAACATAATTGGGCACTAAGCCGATTAAAATATAGACACGACAACCACAAAGTTATACAAGAACATAATATACAAATCGTTACTCAAGATATTTTCATCCTTAAATTTGAAATAACAGTATAACTCAAAAATTTAGTACACCACCCACTACCTCTAGCTCCACCAAATATAACAGCTCAACCATTACCCCTCCCTTTATCACAACAGAACTTATCTCTAAATATGATAGGGTTACTAAAAAGACACTTGGATACACTGCATTCTAAGCTATATTCAGGACTATCTTACACATGTGTCTTTTATTAGTTTTTTTTCTTAAAATCAATTCCCATTGTGTTTTTAGAACCTGTTTCTCATCAAAATTTTTCTCCCGAAGAGGACCACAAGACTTCCTAGTTACAGATTATGATTGTGAAGCAAATCAGCAAAAAACACTACGTAAGTACGCAAACAATCAAGTAACCCAATGCCAATCTAAAACACAAGATTTAGAATCAACAATTATAGAAGCTACTTTTTATTCAAAGCACGATCTACAACTTTAAAAGGATACAAAATCAAGGCAAAAGTTTTAGAGAAAAAAGTAAATTGCTCACAAGTCTCAAAAGGAAACCAAAATTGACACGACCACAAACTGTTTTTTCAAAGTAATATCGAAAGACTTTTACATATTAACCCTGAAGATTGCAAGAACGAATTACAATGATAAAAATTAACTACAAATCAAGCCACAGACCGCAAACTAGTAACTTTTAAATCTTATCAGACTCCGCACATCAAGCAAACCTTGAAAATCACCACAGTCATATTGAAAAAGAAAAAAAAATATGTTCCAAGGTGCACCAGAACGCATACTTTATAATCTATATGACAACACTAGATACCACATTTTTAATAAATAATCACTGCAACTGCAAAGCTGACACAAGAAACAAAGAATACCAAGAAATGATGTTTTTTGATTGGAAAGTTCAATTGGAAAAAAAAGAATTAGGATTGACTTAAAAGATAATACTGTAACATATCAACGAACACGGTTACCTTGCAAGAGTGATCAAGGATTTTGCGATCCTATCACTCTAACCCAGGCAACCTCGTTTGGTTCCCTGAAGACACGTGTACCACCTTTCAAGTTGCTGAAGTTCACGCAATGATGATAAAAATTCATCAAAAATATTTTATCGAGGTTTTAAAAAATCAACCCTAACAAAACAAGAACAAATATGCAAAATTATAACAAAATTGATGGTTTTGAAAAAAAAATAACTTGCATTCAAATTTCACCCTGAAACAGAAGTAGCTTGTAAATATCCCAAACCATTTTTCAAAACACAATAATCAAAAACTCTTGTCAAATACGAAAAAGATTTTGACATGAAAACAGCAAAACTACTTTTTAACCCAGCACACCCATATCAAAGCAGTACAGACAAAAAAAATCTTACATCCCGGTAACATTTTCTAAAAACGCAGAAAGTCATGGCGGAAAACTTCGCCCAGAATATAGAGATAGTACATGATTACAAGAACTCTCACTTTTAAATAACACATATTTTGGTGCAATTCACAATGATACACACCTATATATGAAAACCAAATCACACAAAAAGTAGAATTTTTCAAGAAATGTCACTATCTGAAATTTTTCACCATCTATGTGAATTCGAACACACACAAATCTTACAATCACTTGCATTAGGAGTATTGAAATTACCCTATGCAGGATATTTATTATCACGAAATAGAGCCATTTTCAATGACTACGAAGGAAATATTCTCTGGTACTGCCCATAAACTAAAATAAAGTTTCATCATTTTACGTTTCTGAAGATAAACAACCTTACAAAAGAATCCCTGTATTCTATAAAAATGAGGTACATTTTGTGCATAAACTATCAAGACGCTCATATTTTTGGGATACACCTGTCCCATGTGGATCTGAAAATTGCCACAAAGCAGTACAGCTAAACCCAAATGAAGATAAATACTATCTTCTCACTCCATATCCTACCCTTATGCCACCACTAAAAAAATTCTCACCAGAAAGCATAAGAGCAATCGCTCGCAATCCAAAAAAAGACTTACAATAATTAGGTTTTTATTCCAGATCAGATATACAGCATCACATTTGGACACAACAACTTCAAGAACTCCTCACTAAAATGGATACAAAACAAAGACAATCAGTAGATCAAAACTTACACAAACTCGCTGAAACCTCTGCTTCTTCCGATATTTACGCACAAGATTGGGTGGATATTTCAAAGATATTAGAGACTATTAGATCTTTTTGATGAAAAAAACTGTCGACAAGATCTTTCACCAACAAATTTTTTTAGTTTTTTAAAACTTAAAAACGAACTCTAGGATGGCCCTTCTACATATTAGAAAAACTGACTATATTATACGCCATGTTTAATTTTTTTGAAGATGACCCTAATACCAAATGAAGATCACCCTAATACTATCCCTCAATTCATTGATTTTTTTTAGAAAATTAAAATATGTATTTCACATAGATAGCACTTACAAAAAATTCGACAACATCATCGCTAGAGCAATAAAAAAAACAGTGATGCAAATGAGACTTCCAAAAATTACTTCCATAAGTTCAACCACTTTGCACTAATCTTCCAATTCCTTATACCTAAGGAACGTGACTTACACTGTTTGCATGATTTTATGTTACGCACTAAATTAACACACATGTACTCATATTACAAGTTCTTACAACTTCACATATTAACTCAGAATACACATCACCATTTTTTAAATTTAACTTACTTTATTAAAAATACTCATCTTCACTGCATCCTTCATAGTTACGATACCGTTCGACAAGAGTGTATATTCTGTCCACTAACCAAACCCTTCAATTGTGACGACTCCCGCCCACTAATAGTCTCGCACGATTATAAACAGCCCATTGAGATCACCATAATAGAATATATTCATAACAGTGAACATTACCACAAATTGTAAATTTTAATTCAAAATACAGGTCACAAATTCTTATTTGATAACGAATTGCGAAAGATCGTCAAAGCATGGGCTTGCTCTAGCCTCTGCTCCAAACTAAAATCATCGTCCGCATGCTTTCAAAACTCATCACATCATCCGACACAATCCGAATTAACTTACCCAATGGATTTTTTGATGATGACATGCCTTCGTAAGCAGGCATTAAATGTTTCAAATAACAAATATATCAAACAATCACGATTTTTTATAGATTTTTTACTTTCCTTGTACAGATTTCATCCATCATTCTTCTAAAAAGTATAAAAACCAAATGAAAAATTGTAAACTTTTCTGAAAAATTCAAATTAATAAGTGCAGTAGATTATTAAAGGAAGTAAATTAAAGATACAATAGCAATATTTTCACAACTTGGCAGTAAAAATTCAAAAAATGAAGCAGTAAATTCACAAAATTGCAGATAATATAAAATAAAACAAGCCTTTAGCGAAAGCAGTGTATTAAAAACTTGGCAGTAAAATTTCAATAATTAAAGCAGTAAATTCACAAAAATGCAGATAAATTAAAATAAAGTTCACCTTTTTTATGAAGTTTTTTTTAAGTTTCAATATCTCTTTACTCGCCCATAAATCACAAAATTTTTCCAGCAATTCGCACAACTCGCCCACGAATAATTGTTTAATAAATGAATTTCAAGTATCAATTTTAAATGATAGCAACTCTAACTTGTTTTCACAACTTTCAAACTTTCTCTTAACCCGGCTTGAAAAAAAAATAAGAGTGAGCTTAAACTAACCATTGCAGCTCACCAACGCTACAAAACCACAAACATAATAGCATGAATAAGAAAAAAAGTCCCCCGGTACCCAAACCGGATTAAACCCAGTTTAAAACTGGATAAATTATTCTTTTGAAACTCACTTTCAAGTTTTTTTTGAAACCAAATGAAACGCTAAAAAAGTCGAAAGACAACCCCAGACAAATGATTCTATTTTTGAGAAAAAGACACAGCCAAAACAAAAAAGAAACAACCTGATAAAAATGAAATAAAAGGTTGAACACAAAAAGAGACGATAAAAGTATACTCCTGGCCCCCCACCAACCAGCGGGACGTCCTGAGCATGCTCTATAGCTACACCCACGCTTTAAGGCCCACACTGTTGACGGGAGTAGCTGTAGTGTGAGCGACTGTTTATAGTAACCGAAATATATAAAGCGCTTTTGCGAAAACAATTATTAACAAATCGTAACTACAAACTGACTTCAATAACAAGATGCAGACATATAAATGCAATGTAAAAGATTTTTTGAAGCCGAAATCACGAGCAGCAAAGGAGATGAAAACTTAATTACATTCAAACTCTGGAATGGCAAATCAATTGATTTTGTTGCCGTAGTCACTACCCTCAAAGGATTTAAAGTATGGACTCAACACAACAGCAAAAGAAACCACTGAAACAGACCAATGCCCCACTCGATGTTGATTTCACATACCGATTCTACTCACTTGGCACTTCACACGGAAAAGTCAAACTTCATCCTGCACGTAGTCTCGCTCTAAGCCTACCGGATCCGACACATCATTGCATCGATCTAAAGTCTTGACACGATCACCCAAGACGACCTGCAATCAAACAAGACCTACTTTTGGAGCACAAACAACTTTTTTTCTCCCATCTACACAAACAACTACATCGCTGTTCTTTTCATGAAGTCACCGCTCAAAACTCTCAAAGAAACTACTTCACCCGTTGTGCGCTCAATCTCTGAAAAACTGTAGAAACAAATTTAATTATGGTACTTGTCGGTAAACACACCACACATAACAAGCAAAAAGCAATTGTAAACGGTTTGCATAATCAAGATTACCAAATCAACTCCGATTGTTTTGTACAACTCGTTATGAGACAAACTGAGACAAACTGCTCTTTTGGCGGTCAGCCTTAATCAAGGCTGAACCGAATTAGAACCAAAAAAACCAGTTAAAATAGGATATAACCCCATTTTTTAAGTAGATTATTACATGGGCAATTGGGGGACTCGAACCTACGTCAACTGTTATGTTACATTACTTTGTCTTAGTCCGCTTGGCCATCTGGTCTTATTTTATATGCAATTATAGTCTTGTTTTATATACATCTATACTCTACATTTACGTTGCAACATCCTCCCCCCTGAAGAAGGAAGAACCGGAGCGAGCTTAACGGTCGGACGAGTGACTTCACGGGTTGCGGTCTTAACAAGGGTGGATCGAGCGCAAACGTCCTGTCCGTAGTTTAGCTTGACGATTCGAGCGAGAAGGTAGTACCCACGCGGACTATCGGGCTCAATCACCCACACAAGATCGCCTGTTTTAAGAGTGAAGTCAGAATGAGTGTGCGACTTTACACGCTTATTCAGCGAGGTATCATATTCGCGAAGCCAACGAGACCAAATCGCGTTAGCATATGACTGCGCTCGCACGTACCTTTTCTTGTGATCGAAGTGCTACCCAGGTAAAAGCGAAGAAAAGCTTGTGACATGTTGTCCAAGTAAAAAGTGGTTGGGTTAACGCTTCTAACGTGAATCAGTCCTAACGGGAGTGATTGGCCTCGAATTCAAAGCCTGCTCAACTAAGCAGAGTGTTGTTCCTAACACCTCTTCGGTGACTCGACTACTGCCTAGTATATCGTAAAGCACGCGCTTCACGCTTCGGACGAGGCGCTCCCAGGAGCGGCCATGATGGGGTGCGCCTGGCGGGTTAAATTTCCAACTAACACCTTTGTGTCCAAAAATGGTCGGAGCCATGCCATTCCAGCTCTTGATGCAGGCAAGTAGTTCCTTTTCCGCACCAACAAAGTTCGTGCCGTTATCCGACCAGATCGTGCTTGGTGTACCCCGACGCGCAATTCAATGCCCATGTTCAATGCCCATGACACAAGAACTAGTGTCCAGAGATGGTACAGTCTCAAGGTGTAAAGACCTGGTGGTGAGGCAAGTAAAAAAGAATTCTCTTTTTTTTTTCAGTGCTTCTGCAAACCGGAACGTAAAGCGGTCCAAAGTAATCCACACCCGTATGATTAAAGGGTGGTTGCTTATATCCGAGACGTTCGACAGGTAAATCGGACATAAAAGGCTGGATGGTAGTTGCTTTGCATTTACGGCGTGTTACACATTGATTTTCGATAGACCGAAGTAGTCGACGCAACCCAAATATTGTATATTTCATATTTAAAACGGAGCGCATGTAATCTAAACCTTGATGAAAATGCTTGTGGTGGAGGCTGCGGGCCAAAAAACGAACTAGGGTACGTCGGGCGTCGAGTAATATTGGGGCTTAGTATCAAACTCGGTATTCACCAAGCGCACGATCCGTCCGGTGGAACGATTGATACCAGCGGGACCAAAAAGTGGCGAGTATGTGGCAATTTTACTACTATTCTTAACAGGTTTGCCAGCGGTCAGAGTTTTTAACCCAACGGGGGGAAGGATTCCATCTGAGCAAGATGAATCAGTTTGCTTTCTGCAATATCAAGTTCAGTGGGGTCGGTGATTCGTAAGTCCTTAACACGAAAATGCTTTTGTGAAGGCAGCTTCCTCAACATAAAAGCGACTACTCGTTTAAATCTCGTAAAGAAACTGAATCTTTCCCAATTGAACCCGTCTTCGGGATGTTTGATGGATGTGACATCGGTGACGATGGAAGATGATGTCTCCAAGCAATTATCAACATCACAAGAAGGACCCTTCAAACGAATTTTTTTGATTACACGTTCGTCGGGTATAAACGGCCAATCAGTAGTCCTGAGAATGCTCGGGCCAATAACCCAGCTGTTATCCTTGAGGTTTTCCAAAGAAATCCCCCGCGTACCGGTATCAGCTGGATTATCGCTGCTCAGAACATGGTGCCACTCATCAATAGTGGTCGATTCGAGGATTTAGCCGACACGGTTAGCGATGAATACAAGTAATTTTTCAGTGGAGTTTAGCCACTGCAAAACTGTTGTTTTATCAGTCCACATGTAGACATGATTAACAGAGACAGTAAGGGCGGTCAGCATATCATCTTTCAGTCGTGTGGCGAGCAGAGCAGCTTGAAGCTCTAGCTTCGGTATAGATAGCGCTTTCATGGGCGCAACGCGAGCTTTACCAAAGATGAAGGATATTTGAGTTTTGTGCGAACTCGAGAGTCGTGCACGCAAAAAACCAACCGCACAGAAAACGTCCTGCGAGCTATCACCGAACATGTGGAGCTCGACTTGTTTGAAAGCACCATAAGATTCCAACTCGTACCAGGATTTTATCTGGCCGGTCAGAGAAGAATCTTCAACAAGACACTTGAATTACGAAGAAGTAGAATGAACGGACGGCGGCAACGGACAACTTATGACCCAACCTATCGGTAGGCGAACGGAACACGGTGAATTTTTATCATCTCCCAAGATGAACTCAATGGGTCTAACGGCGTGGTAGTAGTTTTGTCCTATAATAACTTCAACGTCCTCACAAGTATATTGAGTGGGCTTAATTGGTGCTAATTGTGGATTTTTATCCTGCAAATTAGCAATATTGATTAGTTCGGAACCAATCGGAAATTTGTCTTTAACAAATGCACAGAGAGAAAATACAAAATCACTATTATTCGGCTCGGAGGAAACTGTAAACTTGACCCTCTGAGTCTCAACAACGGTGGTTGAATTGAAACCACTAATTGACAAGTTAACGGGCTCCCCTACTAAGCGGAGACGGTTAACGAGTGACGAGGACACCCAGGAGTGAGTCGATGCACTATCACAAAGAACCAACGTCGGTAGACTGGTTACATCCGAGGATACACCAAGTGTTGCAATTGGCAACAACCCATAAAATGATTCAATGTCATGTACATCACTAATAGCGGCATGCGTGGAAGTGTTTGTATTCTCCTTGGATTTGTTTGTTCCAGCCTTATTCGACACGTTTGAATTTTCCCTCCGAGGAGATATTTTTTCGGCTCCGTGGAGCAAGACATTATTTGTGCTATCACACTCTGGCTTCGGGCACTTTTTAGCTCTAGAACATTGCGGGAAACTATGATTGCCATTGAGGCAAGTGAAGCAACGTTTCTGTTCAGCTACGTATTTTGCTCGCTGAGTAGCATTCTTTTCCTTGAAAACGGCACAGATCCACAATGCGTGACTACCCTTACACAAAACGCACGGCGGAAACTCAGACTTATCCTGAGCCATACTAGTTATCTGGCTATTGGCTGCAAAAACTTTGGTTGTTTTTGGTTTAACTGCTTCCTCGTTTTTTGCCTTAGACTTGAGTACACGTAATCTTTCATGCCCCTCGGCTTTCTCTTTCAACCAGTTATTAAAGTCTAAGAGTGTTGGTCGCTGCCAATTATGCCTAACAGTATGCATTGACCAAGCTTCCTTCAGTTTAGGCGGAATTTTACTAACAACTTGGTTTAACAGGTTAACACTCTTTAAATCATCGTTGAAAGACAATGATTTGAAAACTGCTACGAGGCCAGATATGGCAGAGGAGAACTAATGACATTTTCCGAATTGTGCATCTTAAGTGCAGGAAAAGTATTCAGCTTATCAAGATACGCACCAACAATGGCATGTGGTTGCCCAAACTTCCGTTTCAAGGTGGCCAGTGCATCCTTGTACATAACGCCACTATAACTAAACTCCGCAATTGCGGTTTTTGCTTTGCCTGTGACGAGTGTTTTTAAGTATGTCAGTTTCGTATCATCGTTGAGAACAGCGGAATCAACGGTGGACTTAAACTGGCCAAACCATTCGTGCCAGTTTAACGGGTTGCCGTAAAAATTGGGCTAACTTCCATTCAGGAAGATAATCTTTGCGGCTATTTTTTTTTTTTAAAAGCAATTTTATATTAGTGAACGGCATTATCAATTTTTGCGCAATGAGACTATTGTTCTCAATGTACTCAAGTAATAATGAGTGACCTTTAAGCAGCTCATTTTCTAAACTTAGACGGGTTTCAAATAACTTGCGTACCTTACTGTGGAATTTGTCGTCCATGTTTTTCACAAGTTAACAATGTTTTACGGATGCTAACCAAAGAGAAAACAATTAATAAAATGAGATACTGTTTTGATACGTACTTAGATTTACATTAATATATCAACTTTATTTTACAAGATGGGGGAACTTGACGTCTCAAATCTTCAGCCTGAATCCTTTTTTTTATAGCTTCCCGAGTTTTAAGTGGTAAGCGGTTTCGCTTCTTACGAGTCTTAAGGACGTTAAGATTAGTGCTATAATGCCTTAGAAGGTGGAGATTATTTAACTCAAGTGAAGGTGTCTGGTGAAGCTGTTTGTACTTCTCAGTTGGTACCTGGTCCTTAGCCTTACGCTTAGAGATAAAGTCTCTGACAACATTCAGAACGAGAAAACCTGTTGAAACTAAACTTTCCTCAATATCCTCGGATCCGTTCCGTCTACAGTATACGATCGCACAAACATTTGTCCTATACCTTAATAACAAATTGACAAGTTGCTCACTACTCAGCTTGCGGTTATTGTTACCCGGTGCCTATTGAGTTATTAATGGCGTCGTGCCAAATTACAAGGTCGTTACGGTGAGACAAGTAGAGATGAAGGTAGTAGTGTATTGTTTTCTGAGAGTCCCTAGCGTTAAAACTCAAATTTAAACCTGGATCGTTGACTGTCACGAAACGAAGTCAATAATCGGACGGGAAGCAAACTGGCTTTCAGTTTCACCAAAGGTGGGTGGGGGATCAGGCAAATTGATTAAGTTCCAACAACACACGCGGAAGAAACCTGAGGATGAAAAAAATCAAATTAATTTGCCTGATTTTTCGCTACCAGACCACTTAACATAAGGTTGATGTCATGTTACAGTACAGTTTCGTAGAATTCTGGAGACGTTTTGAGAGTTTTTGGCAATTTTTTTTTACTTTTTTCACAAAATTTTTCAAAAAATTTTGATCAGCGGGTTTGAGTCATAAAACAAACCAAAAAACTAGTCCAGTACCGCCTGTCTATGTTCCCATTTCACGGATTAATTTTCCGTTTACATTTATCCAAAAATTTTGGCATCGAGAAAAATGTCAAGTAAATTGTCTAAGTATTGATTGTAAGGTATCTCAGGGAATATCTAAAGGAACTGTCCAAAAATTTTGGCTATTAAGACAAATTACCGGGTGCTAGCTTGCGGGAAAAGTTTCAACTTGTATGACATCATATATAATTTTAAAGCACGAATGGAGAGTTTTAAAAGTCTCTGACAACATTCAGAACGAGAATATTCAGAACTTTCCTCAATATCCTCGGATCTTTTTCGTCTACAGTATATGATCGCACAAACATTTGTCCTATACCCTAATAACAAATCGACAACTTGCTCACTACTCAACTTGCGGTTATTTTTACCCGGTGCCTAATGAGTTATTAATGGCGTCGTGCCAAATTACAAGGTCGTTACGATGAGACAAGTAGAGATGAAGGTAGTAGTGTATTGTTTTCTGAGAGTCCCTAGCGTTAAAATTCAAATTTAAACCTGGATTTGTAAAGCAAATATCTTTGACGCGCTTCTGGGACGGAGCGGGAAGTTTTTGGAGCGCGTGATCTAAGGAATTAGCTCCTAGACTGAATACCATGCACTTAGGGGACCTATGCGACGGCTTCGTTACACTTAAGTACCAATGGGGTTGGAAAATTAAGTAGGTCGGTTGAACTCCAACAACACACACGGAGTAAACCTGAGGATGAAAGAATTCAAGTTAACTCACTAAATATCACCGTACCTGACCACTTAACAATACTGTCACGCAACGAAGTCAATAATCGGACGGGAAGCGAACTGGCTTTCAGTTTCACCAAAGGTGGGTGGAGGATCAGGCATATTGATTAAGTTCCAACAACACACGCGGAAGAAACCTGAGGATGAAAAAAATCAACTTAATTTGCCTGATATTTTGCTACCAGATCATTTAACATAAGGTTGGTGTCGTGTTACAGTACAGTTTCGCAGAACTCTGGAGACGTTTTGAGGACTTTTTGGCAATTTTTCATTACTTTCTTCACAAAATTTTTCGGAAAATTTTGATTAGCGTGTTTGAGTCATAAAACAATCCAAAAAACTAGTCCAGTACCTCTTGTCTATGTTCCGATTTCACGGATTAATTTTCCATTCACATTTATCCAAAAATTTTGGCTTCGAGAAAAAATGTCAAGTAAATTGTCTAAGTACTGATTGTAAGATATCTCAAGGAATATCTAAAGGAACTGACCAAAAACTTTGGGTATTGAGAAAAATTACCGGGTGCTAGCTTGCGGGAAAAGTTTCAACATGTATGACATCATATATAAATTTAAAGCACGAATGGAGAGTTTTAAAAGTTTTGGAAACGTCTTACAGTTTTTAATTGGAGATTGGCGACACCGGGAAAAAATCCAAAACTTCGGGTGTCGAGAAAAACACAGCTCAAAAGTTCAAAAGTCAACAATCAGGACACCTGAACAGGCCTCTCTTCCACCAGTCTGCTCTTTCACCTGTCTGCTCTTTCACATGTCTGCTCTGTCGTCTATCGGCTTACAGCTCTGCACCTTTAGAGTCCGCCGCGCGATGATTCGGGCCAAATTCACTTGCTATTCCTTCTGAACCAGAAACTTGGCCCTTTCTACCTCTTGTTGAGTTTTCTGTTTGGCCTCAACAGCCTATGTGAACTCTCGGCCAAAGTCGTCCAACACAATTCAGAAAAAAGCTGTCCCCGAACTGTGTCTCACGAACTGTCTATGAGAAGCGTCGTATCACGATCAATTCGGCAATGTCGTAACGAGCAACTGAAATACTGAATCGGTTCTCTTGTGCAGATTATCCTCGTGTCGGGCAAACTGCAATCTGCAGCAGACGTTTCCGTGGAAACTCTCGAACTATCAACAATCGTGTCCCTTGTGTCGACCCACTTCGTGTCGTGGTCGGTCACTTGTCGCGAAAAAGAAAGAAGTCGTGAAGAAAAGACCTCGTATCTTCGTCTGTCTCAGAACAAAGGTCCCTTGTGGTGCGCCAAAATGCGCGCTCATTCTCTGAAAAAACTGTATAAACAAATTTAATTATGGATATTTTTCGGTAAACACGCCACAAATAACAAGCAATAAGCAATTGTAAACGGTTTGCATAATCAAGATTACCAAATCAACTTCCGGTTGTTTCGGTACAACTCGTTTTTAAGAGCATTTGGCGCAAGCTAGCCACAAGAACCGGTCGGTTATGTTCTTGAGACAAATTACTCTTTTTGGCGGTCACCCTTAATCAAGGCTGAACCGAATTAGAACCAGTTAAAAAAGGATATGAACCCCTTTTATGGTTAATTAATACATGGACAAGTGGGGGACTCGAACCTACGTCAGCTGTTATGTTACGTTACTTTGTCTTAGTCCGCTTGGCCATCTGGTCTTATTTTATATGCATTTATACTCTTGTTTTATATGCATCTATACTCTGTTTTATATGCATCTATACTCTACATTTGCGTTGCAACACCCGTCCTTTACTACGATAAACTACTGAAAAATTCAAACCTCTCTAAGTCCCGGATGGGTGGAGCCTCTCCTAAACTAGTATTTATAAACCAATTACCTTATTGGAAAACTATCCCAATAAAATATTACTAACTAACCAATCATATTCCATCACTAACATTGACACTTATTTGTAAACGCTGATACTAATTGTAGTTTCAGCACCAGAACAATTTGAGTAAGTCTTAGAAGACAGTTGTTCTCCTTTGGACAAGTTCCATAAACCTAACCCCCAAATACCAGTATACACTAGATCTATTGACACTAGGAGATCTAAGAGTAAGATTAAGATTGGTATTAGACTAATAAGTTGCACAAAACTCTCCCGCCGAAAATAGGATAGCGTGACGAACAGACGGTGTACCTTATCTGAAATTACTCTATGAGAAAGCTACCTCTGGCTTAAACTCATCTGGTGCGACAGTAATCTAATTTAGAGAAAAAGAAACAAAAAGACAAAAGCTAACTCTGGCTTAAACTCAGTAGGGCCAAACAGGCTTGTCCTAGAGAGATTCATTTGTATTTATTATTAAAAGCGATTATAATATTTTTTTAATACCCAGCATGCTATATCGCATGCTTATTTAAAACATACTATCCATTTTCTTATTTGTCAGGAGTCTCTCGTAAGTCTTTGAAATGCTTCAAGTTGAGCTCGAATGCCTTGTCTAGATCTTTGTACGTAGTCTTGGTGCTACAAATTGCCAGTCGCAGAAAATAAGTTTCATCAATCTCCGATGGCGTCAAATGGATCTCTCTAGTTCCATTCAATCTGGCTAGCAGTTCTTTGTTCTGGTCGTTGCTCCCTTTAGCCCGGAAGCAAACCAGTCCCATAGACTGTGGTCGAAATAGCTCAAAGTTGTCGTTGCTGGTCACTAAATTGGCGAAGTAGTCTGCCATCTGGATCGAAGTCCGGATGTGTTTCTGAAAGGCGTTGACTCCGAATGTTCGAAAAGTGAACCAGAGTTTAATAGAGCGAAATCTTCGGCCTAAATATAAAAACTTCTCTTGTCGAGGAAAGTGTTGAGGAAAAAATTGTCGCGTCCAGGCGGCAGGAAATTGGCGATGATAGTGCGAGTACAAAATTTATTTTTTCCTTTTCTTTGACTCAAACTTAATTAAGAGAAAAATCCTATTGAAAAACGGAAATTTTCAGTAAGTAGAACTTTTAAATAAAAGAATTTTCAATTAAAGTAAGTTTAGCTATTAGTGGTCATGCTTAATTCAAAAAATGATGGGGTCTCACTATAGCTGATTTAGAACTAATAGTAAAGTTTTCCAGATTTTCTCAGATGCAAGTTTGATTTAGAAGTACGATAACTCTGGTTCCTGCGAATCGCAAGAGAAGCTATCAGTAGGCCTAAAACTACTTGTTTTAGAGAGGTCCGTTTGCATATCCCTTAAAAAAACTATTTTTAGGTGTTCAAGTAAAATTAGAGGAACGTTGTTACACTGCTGATCATTTTGATTTTTGTTAAATGATTTTTATATCCTGTTTAATGAGGTAAACTTTTTTGAATAAATGTTTGGTGATTGGTTCTCATGTTGCAGATACAACGGGTCAACTCTGAATGCATTAGACAGTTTGATCTTGTCTTTGATCCAGACAGCTGAACAGTCGAACTGAATCAGTAACCATTTGTGAGGGTTGAAGTTGAAAGAGTCGGCCAGTTCTATGCCAGACTTGTGGTGTCTGGTTTCTTCGCAGATGAAGGCCGAACCTGCGTAGGCGGCGTCCACGTGTAACCAAAGATCGAACTTCTGACACACCTCACCAATTTCCCTATTGAACAAAAAAGTTGATAAAAATGAGCTGCGACGAGATTGTCACGATGCTAATTGCTTCTTGTGTAGGAGCTTTTTCTACTAAACTTTTTCAATAAGTTCAGTGGGGTTACAGCAGGAGCGGATTTAGATAGACGCCCCTCGATGAGGAACTTGACCCCCTCATCAACCAAATGGTCCCCCCCCCCCTCTAGTACTAATTTATGACATCCATTTTCGGCCGAACAACCATTAAATTTTTCTAAGGGCGCCTTTGGCGCCTAATACCCAACTAGTCTTTTGGTCGGCCTAAAAAAAGAAAATCCGCCCCTTCCACCGCCCAGGAGAAAAACTTAGATCCACTGAAACTTAGAAAACTTAGGTTACAGGGTTTCTTCAGTTTTGCTTTTGAGACTTATTTTTAGCCAATTTTCGAAACGATAATTTTAGGCCATTTTTAGAAACAATATACAAAATTTCTAAAGCTTTTTTTTCGCTCAGTTTCAGCTCAATTTCAACCCACTGCTGCAAGCAAAGAAAACGGTAAAAAATTGATTTTTATGCTTCTTTTTTTGATAATGTACTATTGACCGTTGGCCGTACGTTGTGTCAACCGTAACTCATATATTTTGCATATCAAACGGTTACTCTTACTTGAGGTTATCAAATGAGCAGCATGAAGTTGTTCCCAAAGTGGCCACTACACAGAATGGGATCAGTCCCTCCTCTATGTCCTTCTGTATGGCCTCCTCCAAATCTTGGCCCCGCATGGAGTAGTTATGGTCATAAGCAACTGAAGTGTACTGCACTGCACCTAACAGACAGGCCCTCTCTACACTTGAGTGGGCTAGCTTGGACCCATATGCCACCATCTTGCGAACATTCTAGAGCAAAGTTAATTTTAGGTCAACAATATCGAATTGCAAACAGTTAGAGTTCTTCGATTAAAATTTTCTAAGTTCTCGAATTAAAATGCAAAAAATGTCATGAAGTTCAGTCTTAAGACGGTTTTCTTGTTGTTTAGACGGTTTTCTTGTTCTTTAAGTCTTATAGATACTTAATACTGCCTTACCAGCTCCTCGTGGCGTCGTGTTACCAAAGCTAACTCATGCCGTTTCTCACTTGATGACATAGTAAGAACAGTCGAGCTATGACGAGTGGAAGCAGATTTAACAGACTTATGTGACTCACGTTTTGTACTTTCTTTAGGCTTATTAGAGACCTTAGACTTGTTGTCAGATACTCGTGCTTCTGAATCTCTTGTTTTTTGCGAGCGTGAGGATGTCTCAGACCTAGTTTGTTATAAAGATCTTTTGCTCCCTGTTAAGCCGGCTGCTGAAAATTACAAAGGTTCAAGGCTCATCTTGTAACTCTGAGCTTCATGTATTACTTTATCGTTCATTTTGATTTTTTTCTAGCGCCAAAAGTCTTGCTGAGCAATAATTTTTTCAGTGTTTTCCGCGGGAAAAGTTTCAACATGTATGACATCATATATAAATTTAAAGCACGAATGGAGAGTTTTAAAAGTTTTGGAAACGTCTTACAGTTTTTAATTGGGGATTGGCGACACCGGGAAAAAATCCAAAACTTCGGGTGTCGAGAAAAACACAGCTCAAAAGTTCAAAAGTCAACAATCAGGACACCTGAACAGGCCTCTCTTCCACCAGTCTGCTCTTTCACCTGTCTGCTCTGTCGTCTGTCGGCTTACAGCTCTGCACCTTTAGAGTCCGCCGCGCGATGATTCGGGCCAAATTCACTTGCTATTCCTTCTGAACCAGAAACTTGGCTCTTTCTACCTCTTGTTGAATTTTCTGTTTGGCCTCAACAGCCTATGTGAACTCTCGGCCAAAGTCGTCCAACACAACTCAGAAAAAAGCTGTCCCCGAACTGTGTCTCACGAACTGTCTATGAGAAGCGTCGTATCACGAGCAATTCGGAAATGTCGTAACGAGCAACTGAAATACTGAATCGGTTCTCTTGTGCAGATTATCCTCGTGTCGGGCAAACTGCAATCTGCAGCAGACGTTTCCGTGGAAACTCTCGAACTATCAACAATCGTGTCCCTTGTGTCGACCCACTTCGTGTCGTGGTCGGTCACTTGTCGCGAAAAAGAAAGAATTCGTGAAGAAAAGACCTCGTATCTTCGTCTGTCTCAGAACAAAGGTCCCTTGTGGGGCGCCAAAATGCGCGCTCATTCTCTGAAAAAACTGTATAAACAAATTTAATTATGGATATTTTTCGGTAAACACGCCACAAATAACAAGCAATAAGCAATTGTAAACGGTTTGCATAATCAAGATTACCAAATCAACTTCCGGTTGTTTCGGTACAACTCGTTTTTAAGAGCATTTGGCGCAAGCTAGCCACAAGAACCGGTCGGTAATGTTCTTGAGACAAATTCCTCTTTTTGGCGGTCACCCTTAATCAAGGCTGAACCGAATTAGAACCAGTTAAAAAAGGATATAAACCCCTTTTTTGGTTAATTAATACATGGACAAGTGGGGGACTCGAACCTACGTCAGCTGTTATGTTACGTTACTTTGTCTTAGTCCGCTTGGCCATCTGGTCTTATTTTATATGCATTTATACTTTTGTTTTATATGCATCTATACTCTGTTTATATGCATCTATACTCTACATTTGCGTTGCAACACCCGTTTTTTACTACGATAAACTACTGAAAAATTCAAACCTCTCTAAGTCCCGGATGGGTGGAGCCACTTCTAAACTAATATTTATAAACCAATTACCTTATTGGAAAACTATCCCAATAAAATAATACTAACTAACCAATCATATTCCATCACTAACATTGACACTTATTTGTAAACGCTGATACTTATTGTAGTTTCAGCACCAGAACAATTTGAGTAAGTCTTAAAAGACAGTTGTTCTCCTTTGGACAAGTTCCATAAACCTAACCCCCAAATACCAGTATACACTAGATCTATTAACACTAGGAGATCTAAGAGTAAGATTAAGATTGGTATTAGACTAATAAGTTGCACAAAACTATCCCGCCGAAAATAGGATAGCGTGACGAACAGACGGTGTATTTTATTGAGTTAGGACCAATGTGGTTAACTCATAGAGTAATTTCGGATAGGGTACACCGTCTGCTCGTCACGCTATCTTATTTTCGGCCGGATAGATTCGTGCAACTTCTTAGTCTAATACCGATCCTAATCTTACTCTTATACTATCTAGTCTCAGGTTGTTTAACTAGTCTCTGCTAGTGTAATAGATCTAGGGTATACTGGTTTATTGCGGCTGCTGAAGTTCTCTTGGAGAGGCAACTAATTTCTAAGTTAAATTCAAATCTCTCTGGTGCTGAAATTACAAGTAATTTCAGCACTTACAAATAAGTGGGTTGTTAGTTAGATGGATCATGATTGGTTAATATTAAATACTTTACAGTGGTAAAATATCTAATTTATCCAATCATAAAAAATAGTTTAGATCAGGTTCCACCCATCCGGGTTTTACAGAGTTTTTTAGAATTGTCTTTCTGCAATTCAAAGGATGGATGATGAACGTTGGTATTTGGCGAACATCATATTCTTCTGGGTTCTCTTGTTAGAGAAGTTCCAGGACGCTGGAATGATGGATATCAATCGTTGTGTCTTTCTTGAGACAACGACTGTGTTTCACAACGAAATCAATCTGATTTCAGAATGGTTTGCTATGACGGGTTTTTCTGTTTCATGTAGAGAACTTCTTTTGTGTTCGACCTCGTTTGGGAATGGCGTGGAGATTGTGCGTGGAGGGGATGCCTTGTTACTCGGATCTGTACGTATACTTGAACAGCGAGGTGGTCATTGGTCTAGTTCAATGAAGTCCGTTTCTGCGAAGTCAAGTCGTACTCTAAATCCTTTGAGTTGTGATTGTGGACGGCATATTGGTTGTGGTTGGCCATTCTTTTTCTAGTGTAGTGGGGTCATTTTGTCTTTGGATGTTGGTCTTTGGAGTTGTATGCTGATCTATATACTGCAAGGTATAATTTACATTTTATAAAATCTTTATTAGTTCAGTGTTTTAATTATGATTTTGGTTAGTTGTTTTCACAAAAGCATTTTGTTTTAGTTCGGTTATTTTGAAGAGTTACTCACCCTTGAGTACCTCTTATTAAAAATAGAAGTGTGGTCACAAAGCGTGGATGTAGCGCGGTGGGTTAGGCCGGCTATAGAGCATGCTCAGGACGTCCTCTCTGGTGGGTTAGGCCAGGAGTGGGAGTATGATTTCGTGCGGTTTCTGTGAGAGGTCCTGTTATGTGATAACGTTTTATGTCGGGTTTGTGGTGGTTTTTCTTATGTTTCGTTGGTTGTGTCCTTTTTTCAAAAATCAAATTGTTTTTGGTATGGGTTTGTCTTTCGACTTTTTTGCGTTTTATTATTTCTTTCTTAGACTTTATAATAGTCTTCAAAAGAATAAATTATCCAGTTTTAAACTGGGTTAATCCGGTTTGGGTACCGTTGGTTTTCTTTCCTTAGTCATGCTGTTATTTTATGATTTGTGGTGTTTAGTAGGCTGCGTTGGTTAGTTTGGTTTAGTATATGATTCCTTTCCAACCGGGTTAAAGGAAAGTTTGAAACTTGTTATCGTGTGTTAGAGTTGTTGAGTGTGAAAACTTGAAACTAAAATTCATTATTTAGACAATTCTTCGTGGGCGAGCTGTGCGAGTTTGGGTAGAATTCTTGTGCGAATGAATGAAAATATCAACAGGTTAGTACTGCATTTTCGTCTTATCAATTTACTACATAGAATTTTAATTTTACTGCTGGTTTTTGGGAAAAATTAAGTTACAAATTTTCATCATTACTATATTTACTGCTTTTGGGGAAACAATTTATAAATTAATTTACTACATTGGTATGAATTTTATTATATTTATCTTG
Source organism: Symsagittifera roscoffensis (assembly GCF_963678635.1). Lineage (NCBI taxonomy): Eukaryota > Metazoa > Xenacoelomorpha > Acoela > Convolutidae > Symsagittifera > Symsagittifera roscoffensis. The sequence continues at coordinate 44,551,322 of NC_087066.1, read as the reverse complement.
TGCAAAATATTAATAGAGTTGAGAAGAATTTTAACAAGTTTTCTGTTTTTTATTTTTCTTTTCTGTTTTTTGCAGATGATTGTGGGATGAAGACTAAAAATCTAAATGAGACATGAATAAAGAATGGTTAGTTTTAATTTAAATTTATTAGTGAAGAATTTGTATAAATTATACTTACCTATTAGTCGTCGGGGAAAAAACCGTGGGGAAAGATGTCGTGTATTATGTCGGAGTTTGTTAGTAATTTTGCTAGTATGCGAATGATGTTTTTAGTTTGAAGCAGTGGCCAAAGCAATTGAAGTGCTTTAATAGTTTTTAGTTCTTCAGTGCCAACTGCAAACTCATAAGGTGTGTTTTGAATGAGATTATATAATTTGTGATTGTATTTAGTGTTGTGGATGAATTCTAATATTGGGATTTCTATAGGTTGAATAAATTCATGTGGGATAAGGAAGGGTCTGGATTCTTCTGCGTTAAAGGTCTTCGTGATGGGACAAAATATATACATTTGGGTTATGGGATCATAATAGCGGAGGATACCGTGAAGGTTAGCATCTTTGATGCAATATGTGAAGTTAAGAAAAAATGGTGATGTGTATTTAGAGTTAATAAATTGAAAACGATGGTGTGGTTGTCTTGATGGAGTGTGTAGGTCAAAGTGATTTTTTATAAAGCGGTAATATGTATATGTGTGGGTTTGTTTAGTGCGTAACATAATGTCGTGTGAGCATGTGGTGCAAGAAAATGAAAGGTTAGTGAAAATAATTGAAATCTTTCTTTAAAACTTTCGTAAGCTTGCATGTCGGTTAGTGCTTCAGAAATGACGTGGTCGAATTTGCGATCAAATATATTGAGTGTAAATACATATGGTGTTTTGATGAAGAATTTTTCTGTGATTTGTGGGTTAGCGAAACGATCATCATCTAAAAATTGGTCTTGGTTAGTTCGGATGATGTTATGATCGTAATATTCTAGCGTGTATTCGTTAGCTCGGGGTGCAGTGAAAGTTTTTAGTGACTTTTTATATCCTATATAAGTAAATTGTCTATGTGTTAGTGGTGTGGTGAGTCGGTATAGCATATCTTGATTTCTTTCTATATCGATATGAGTATTAGATAATGGTAGGCAAAGGGGATTAGTAAAATGATAGTATGATGTCCATTGAAGTGTAGGCATTAAAACATGTTCATCTACAAATTTACGTGTGTCGTTAGTGTCATGAGGAGTGTTTAAGGTATATTGTGGAAATGAAGGTAAGGTGATTGCTAGAAAATCTTTTGTTTGGGAATTTTCTTTGGTTTGGGAATTTTCTTTTGAAAGTGCGATAAGCTCCATTAGTGCTATTTGATGATTCGGTGGATGTGGATGATTGTGCTAATGATGCGGTATAAGCTGAAGAGGGTGTAGGGGTTGGTGGGTTTGATGATTCTATTGTGGAAGAAATCTGATTTATAGTGGGGGTGTCAAGGTGTAATGGTTGTTGCTGTAGGGTGATAAAATTATCTAGTTCCTGGGAGATTTGGGGAATATCTGGAGAATTGGATGATCGGTCTGAATGAAATGAAGAGTAGGTTGGGGTGACTTGTGAAGCGTAAGAGGGTGTAGAAATAGATGGGAGTTGGTTACTTGGTGGGAATGGTTGAAAAGGGGGTGTTGAAAAAATTGAGGAGTTGGTTTGGAAATTATTGGATGGAGATGGTTCAGAGTCTGAAAATTCATCAGGGGTTTCAATATTAGGGTTATTGAGTTGTGAAATGGAGTATAAAACTGAAATATTTGAATTAGTGTCTGAATTCATGCCTGATGTTATGTTACTGGTTGGGAAATCTGGTGGCGGGAAAGCAAAAAGTGGAATTATTGTAATTGGAGTGTTGAGGTTGGTTGGATGGGAATTTGAGCGGTGTAGGGATCCAAGTTGTCGGCTCATCGTGGGCTAAAAAATTTATTATTTTGAGACTGAAAAACGGTGGTATGGGGTTGTTCGATAATTTGTTCATATGTATTTTCATTTTGTGAATGATGTGTCATTATATGTTGTATGGGACTTTGCGATATGTTTGGTCTAAAATTTGGATTATGTGTTATTGCTAAATTTCGAAAATTTCGTGGGACTAGGGATAATGGATGATTATGTGGTAGGGGTGGCAACTGTGGTGCTGTAGGCGTTACTTCTATATTTTTATGTTCTTCGTTGTAAGTGTTCTGTCTTGTCGCTATTTTTGTATTGTATTCTTTTATTTGTGCGTCTAAAAGAACTTTGTTTATTGATGATGAAAAAATTCCAAAGAAACCTGCAAATAGTATGCGTGCTACACTTGCTTGTCTATTTACTTGTGTGTGTATAGCGCATGTATTATAGATTCCTTTTAAAAGTGAAAAAAGAAATCCTATAAATTAAACATTGCGTATAAAATAGTTAATTTTTCTAAGATGTAATAGGGCCATCCTAGAAAATCCAGAATTTCATTTTTTAGTGTAACAAAGCTAAAAATATTTATAGGTGAGATTTCTTGTGGTCGGTATTTTTCACCGTTTAGATATATATAGTCTTTAATGTCTTTAAAATATCCGCTATAATCTTGTGTATAGATATCTGCAAATCCTGCGGTTTCGGCAAGTTTGCGTAAGTTTTGATCAATTGATTGTCTTTGTATAGTGTCCATTTGTGTTAATAATTCTTGGAATTGTTGTGTTCTAATGTGATGTTGGATATCGGATTTTGAATATATTCCAATTGATTGTAAGTCGATATTTGGGTTTCGAGCAATAGCTCTAATGCTTTCTGGTGAAAATTTTTTGAGTGATTGCATTAATGTGGGGTATGGGGTAAGAAGGTAATATTTATCTTCATCAGGGTTCAGTTGTACTACATTGTGGCTATTTTCTGATCCACATGGGACTGCGGTATCCCAGAAATAGGTTCGTCTTGAAAAGGTGTCAACGAAATGTAATTTTTTCTTATAAAAGATAGGGATTCTTTTATAGCATCGTTTATCTTCAAAAACATATAGTGGTGATACTTTTTTGGTACAGGTATAAAACCATAAAATGTTTCCTTCGTAGTCTAATAAATTTGATCTATTTCCTGATAGTAAATATCCTGCGTAGGGTATTTTTAATACTGCTAGTGCAAGTGATTGTAGGATTTGTGTCCGTTCTAATTCGCATGGCTGGTGAAGTGTTTCTAATTCAGAGAGTGACATTTTCTGAAAAATTCGGCTAATTGTGTAATCTAATTTCATATCTAAGTGAATATCATAGTGGATATTACCAAAATAAGAATTATTCATTAGTGATAGTTCTTGTAAACGTGTGCTTCTAGTGTCATGGGGCTTTAGATGTCCACCTGGTTGACCATTACTTTTTTGAAAATTAACTGGTATATATGATGTTCTTTCGTTTAGAAGATGACCTGTGGCATAAGGGTCAATTTTTATTTTTCCAGTGGTCATGTCGAAACCTTTTTCGTATTCAACTAATATTTCAGAATATTGTGTTTTGTAAAGTGGGTTTCTGTATTTGCATGCAAGTTCTGTTTCTTGATATATTTCAAAACGTGTCAATTTATTTTCTATATTGTGAATGTTTCTAAAATTAGTACTTTGTTTTCGTGATGGATTTACTTGTTCATATGGAATTGATTGTATAAAATATTTTTCGTGAAATTTTATCATTCGGGCGTGTATTTTTGCTACTTGAAATGTTGTACATGTGTCTTCGGGAAACCAGACAAGTGTTGCTTGTGTTCGTGTTGTAGGGTCACAATAGCCTTGATCGTTTTTACAAGGTAATCTAATTCCTTGATAGATCATTGTGTTGTCAGATAAATCTCGTGTGAGTTGTATTTTTTCGAGTTGTATTTTCCAATCGAAAAACATTATTTCTTGATATCCTTTATTTTTTGTGTCTGCTTTGCAGTTTGATGGGTTATATATACCAATGTGTGGTATCCAGTGTTTATCGTGTATGTCATAAGTTAATCTTCCGTGTGCGCCGTTGTATGGGTATTTTTCATCTAGTTTTATATGTCCTTGATATCTTTCAAGTTCTGCTTGATGTACAGAATCTCTCTGCAAAAACTTGGAAATATACTAATTTTCTGTCGGTGTTTTTATTTCTTGTGATATTTAGTCTGAGTAACTTGTTTTTACAACCTTCGGGATTAAGATGTAAAAGTCGTTCGATATTACTCTGGTAGAATGATTCGTGGTCAAGTCGGTTTTTATTTCCATTTGAGACTTGTGAACAATCTACTTTCTTTTCGGAAAATGTTGCTGTGAATTTGTATCCTATAACTGTTGTTGCTCGGGCTTTTGAATAGAGTGTCGCTATTACGTTGGTAGTTTCTATAGCTTGTGGTTCTGTTTCGCATTGTGATACTTGATTTATTGCATATTTGTGTAGTGTTTTTTGTTCATTTTCTTCACAATCGTAATGTGTGACTAATAAGTCTTGGGGTCCTGTGCGGGGAGAAGGATTTATATTCTGATCGGAAATTACTAGAAAAAAGAGTTGGAGAAAAATTAATATTTTTAGAATATACATGTGTATGATAATCCTGAAAATGGGTTATAAAATGTGATGTAACCAATTGTCTTTTTGGTATATCTGTCGTATTTATATATTACTTCAGTTGTTATAAATGGTGGTGGTAGTGATTGAGCTGTTATATTTGGTGGGTTTAATAGGTAAGGATGTTGAGCAATGTTGTTTAGTTTAACTATGATTTCAAATTTTAATTGTATGCTATTTTGTTGGAGTATTTGGATGTTATGGTCACGAATGTCTTCGTGGATATCTTGTCTCTATTGTAATCTATTAATTGCCCAGTTGTCGAGTCGGTTACTTTCGGAGTGTTGTCCAAATAATGGTGGAGGTGCTGTGAATGTATTCCAGTCTAATCTTAGAGGGATATTTGTTGATGATTGTTCTCGATATCTAGCATCGAGATTATTTGGGAAATTTAAAGGAAAACGTGTCGGCGAAATTTGGCTTATTGATGGTGTTGATGGTAGTGATAATGTTTCTGGTAGTGATGATGATGTTGTTGTATCGGTAGAAATATCTATTGGATCATTTATTAAATTGGGTTCAACTTGTGTGAATGATTGTGTTGTCCAATATGGTAGTCGTGATGTTTGGTTTGGAGGGTTAAAGGGATTTTCACGTATTTGTTCAGATGTTGGTGTTGAACCTAAGTAATCTGAGGGTAGACTTGAGGTGCTACGTTGTGAAAGAAGCGTAGGGGTTACTGGTAATATACCAATTGGGTTTTCCGGAGTACTTTGTGATGGGGATTGGGGTATATCAAAATGAACTCGGGGGGTTTGAAAATTTCTGTTTCGTCGTGGATGTATAATTTGTCTATTTATTTCAACTGTATTTTGATTTTGACTAAGATTTCGTATTCTACTTAATTCTTGTGGAAGTGTTGGGTACAAGTTATATGTTGGTTCACTTAGAGGTGCTTGTCGTTGAACTGGTTCTAGTGGTTCAGATAAGCGAGCGTGTCGTTCTTCAAAGGTATATGGGTTATCTTGGAAAGAAATTCGTGTAGATGTTTGGGGGTTTTGGGTAGTTGTAGGTGGTATCGGGTTTTCATGGGATGATGTCGGTGAAGACTGACTGTGTGATTGTTGGTTAGCAATTTTTGAGGGTTTTTTATTGATTTCTTTTAGTGAAAAAATTTATGTTTATTGTAGTATTCTTCTAGAAAAAGGATTAAAAGGATTGTTGCTATGGCGAATGTTATGACTGCCTTCTTTATACATTTGCATATTGTCAAGATGAGGGATGATAAAAATGTTATAGAAATTACAAATAGTACAAAAATATCTGTTCTACTAAAAATGGTTCGTATCATTTAGATAAGTTTTGTGTCTCGTACCTGTGAATATGGTCAATGGCTTTTGAGAGTTGGAAGTATAGTTCAAATATGGAATAGAAAATTAAAAAACTATTGCAAAAAATGATTAAGATTATTACAAAAGCTTCAAAGGTATCAAAAAGAAATATGAATAAAAGTTAAAATATTGTTAAAAAGTTTATGAAAATGTTGAGTATTATGTTGACTGATCGAGAGAAGAGCATTTAAGAAATGGCTTCTTGATCGAATATTTTTTGTTGTTTGGGGCAATTTTCAAGTGCGGTCGAATTATTTATTGGTTTTTTTACAAGTGGGTTGAGTTTTGTGAAAAATTGTTGGGGGCGAATTTTATGGTTTTCGGGAGGTATTCTTTTATTTTATTTCTATTTGTCAAGTGATCTGGGGTATTTTTGAAATTTTTATACTTTAGGCTAATTTAATATAGTCGTTCTTTTACTTTAGGCTAATTTAACAATTTTGTTTGGGGGGTATTTGAGGTCTGAGTTGGGGAAATATTGTTGATCTTTGGGTTATTAGATAAGGGAGGGTTATGATATTATGGTGATATTTATTTTAGTTGTCAAGTTGGAGTGGTTTGCTTATTTTTGACCTGGAGGTCGTAAAGTTATAGTTATAGATATGCCTGGAGTTTAATATCTTTCGTCTAATTGGTTTGTGTTAGAGTTATAGGAGGTGACGGATTGAATGAATCTTATTGGCTAATTTTGAACTAGAATTGATGCGTGTTTGTCAGCATGTTATTTTGAAAAATGAAAGTTTAAAATTTTTCAGAGGTGCAAAGATTATTGATTGTAAAATTAAAGTTGTTTTTGAAATTCAACTTTCTTTAATATTTTAGATTGTGGAATGAATGTTTTGTAGTTTTTGCGTGGTTGATTTCTAAGTCGTGATGACTCTCTAGGTTCTGATTTCTCTAATTGTTCTTGGGGTATAATTTTTTTTGTCATTTTTATATTTTTTCTTTCTTTTTGATGTATATTTTGATCTAGCTTTTTTGCATTGTTTTTCATTGTGGTTGATTTTTTATTTTGGTTTTCGAGGTGAATGTCATGTTGTTCTTTTGTTTCATTTTCCGTATGTGGGTTTTTTTGAATAATTTTTAAACCTGTGAAAGAATATAAATGAGTTAGTCGCGTAGTGCATATTCTTTTGGGTAATAAGGTAATAGATTGTTTCGATGCTGAACAATTTCTTTTTGGTCTGAGTCGGTGATTTTATATGTTACGTCAGTGTGTTTGGCAATTATTTGGTATGGTCCTTTACGAAGGGGTTGTAATTTTTTAGAAATTCCTTTTTGAGTGTTAAAATTAGGTATTAAAACAAATGTTCCAATTTTCAAATCGTGAATTTATTTGTTCATTAATGTTTTGCCTTTGTAACAACTTTTTTGTTACTTTTTGGTAAATTTCATTGTGTTTTTTATCTCTATTTAAAATCCATTCGGTGTGTGTACAGGAGGCTAATTTAAGAAATTGTGGGTGATGAAAATGATCTTCATCATGTGTGTGTAAAGGTAGGTTATAACAAATTGAGTCTTTGTTCGGTTGACAATGACTTTGTGAATTTTTATGAGAGTTTGCTGTAAACATAATTGGTTTGCGTGGCTTTTGATTAAAAACCATTTCATATGGTGACATTCCTAGAGTTGTCGTGATTTGTGAATTATATGCTAAGGGAAATAGTTTTACATCTGCTGACCATTCGGTGTATCTTGTATCATTTCCATTGATGATACATCTAAGATATCCTTGTAGTGAACGGTTCATACCTTCGACTAAGCCGTTTGTCCAAGGTGCATGAGATGTACGTGGTTTGTGTTTAATGTTATATAAATGACATAATGTGATGATTTCATTATTTATAAATTCTGTACCGTTGTCTGTAACTAAAATTTCGGGTAATCCGAACTTGGCTATCCAGTGTTCATAAAGTGTTGTGTAAGCGTAATAAGCGTTACAATGTGGTACTGGGTTAAGTGCTACATAATGTGTAAATGCGTCAACAATTACCAAAATGTAGGAGTTTCCTTCGGATGATGGTGAAATTGGTCCTTTTGTATCGAATGAGATACGATGGTTAAAGTATAAACTTTGTCCTTTAAAATCTTGTTTTTGTGCTATTTGTTTTTGATTTGGATAAGGTTTATTTAGCTGACATACTATACAATCATTGCATAGTACTTTTATCCAAATTGGTGCATTTGGGAAATAGAAATTTTGTATAAAATTTGAATATGTTTTCTCTGATCCAGAGTGTCCTTTTATGTTTTGTGTATGTGAAATGTTAAAAGCTGTGAGAATCATACTTAAAGGGAGACAGGGAACTGTTGATTCATTTAATTGGTATTCTAGAAGGTCTGTGTTTTCATTAATTGTTGTATGATTAAATTTTCGAAAATATCGGAGGAGTGTTTTATTTCCTAAAATTGTGATCTCTGCCTTTACGGGTTTAGTTTTATATTTGTGCCATGATTTTAGTTGTCTAATTACTGGGTCAAGATTTTGTGTTGTTTCAAGGTATTAATTGTATTTTTTCTGTTGGAGGGAGAAAAATGTTTTCAATTTCGAATTTAGATAAAGGAATTGTGTCAAGTGGGTCATGGAGGTCAAAAACTTGATTTATTGTGTATTTTGAATCGTTTGTTTGTGGTCCTGATAAATTTATTTTATCAGTTAGATTTTCTTTTTCAATCAACGGGAAAAGGTCTTTTTTATGCGAGTGTTGTTTTACTCTTTTTTGTTGGGTGTTATTTTTTATCCATTGTGAGTATGGAATTGGTTTGAAAGTTGACGTTCCAAGTAGATCAACTTCGTAGTGGTTATTTTGGCAATCTAAGTAAAGTGGGAAGTGTTGTAGGTTATTTATCTGTGATTGTTCAACGTCGGTTTTTACTGCATATTTGCATTCTAGTCGGGGTGATGTTTCGTTTTCTGCAAGGTAAATTTTTATATTTTTGGGTATTTCAACTGTAGTTTTACGTCTAAGTAATTCAGGTGGTGTATTTCGACTTAATGTATCTGGTAATGCAAGATTTTTTCCTGCTGTCCAAACTATATGCTGAATTAATTGAAATCTATAAACTCGGTGATTTGGGTTTGACTTTTGTGTAAAGAGAAAAATGATTGGTTTGTGATCTGTGAATAGAACTGTTGGATGTTTTGATCCAAGTATCAGAAATTCATATTCTGTAAGTGTATAAATTATAGCTGTACATTATAAATTATAGCTGTACATCTTCTTTTGTCTGTGATTGCATAAAAACATCGTCTAAATAGATGATTGCGTTTTTCTTAAGTATTAGTTGTCTAAAAATTTTACTCATAAAAGCTGAAAATGCTGCTGGTCCTATCGATATTCCATAGAATAGGCGGTTGAATTCATATTGTTGATTTCCAATAACAAATTGTGTTAAGCGTCGCGATTGTTCATCTAGTGGCATTTGATTGTATGCTTTATTCATATTTGCGGTTGTAAAGTATTTTCCGTTTATTTTTGTTAAAATAACTTGTATTGGTTCAATAGGCCAATTGCATTTTGATTCGTATATTAGTGAATTAAGATATCTAGCGTCTAGAACTATTTTTAATGATTCTCCTTTTGCTAGGATGATAACAGGGTTGATAAATGTGTTACCCTTTGGTTGTTCTTCTTTGTTTACCGGTGAGATAATTTTGTATTGCTCTAAAATATCGAGTAATCTGTTCACTTTATCGTGTAAATGAATTGGTACTTTACTTGCTCTTTGTTTTTTGAAAACTGCGTCAGGTTTTACTGGGAGATGTAGTGATGAACTAATTTTGCCAACATCAAATTTGGATGTTGCATAGACTGATGAATATTTTTATACCTGCTTAGCTAACTTGTCAAATTCGTCTTGTGTTATTTGTGAATGTTGGAAGTTAAACATTGTTAAAAATTTCTGTTGATCCTCTGTATAGTTTTTTATGTTGAATGTAGGTTTGAAATATGGGGTTTTTGTGAAATAATCTGTATTTCTTTTTTCATTACTTATTATATTATCTATGGACAGTTCTTCGTTAAGGATTGTGGATTGAAAAATATCTAATAATTGTAGTATATTATTTACGCGGTATGCTTTTTCATGTATTGGTGATATTGTAGCGTTGGTTTCGCAATATCCTAAAAGTCCTAAGGGTAATGTTACTTGATACGGTGTATTGTTGTATACATGTAACGAAACGATATCTGAATTCGTATTTTTCAAATATTTTATGGATGAAATTGTGAATTTGAAAAACTTATGGATAGGTTTGAATTCAAAGTCTGACATATAGAGTTGTTGTTTATTTTGATTTTTATCATATTGGTGAACTTGTTTTATTGAAAAATTATATATGTTTCCTGATAGTGGTTTCAGGTGTTTTCGTTGTTGGTTATAAATTGGATAAAATTTTGAAAAGAATGGTGGTTGTTTAATTAATCTTTGAAAAAATGTTAGGGCTGTATTTTTTGTTTTTGTGTACTTATCTTTGATTAGTATTTTACTATTCAAGATGTTGATTGTTGGTATATATTTAGAGATAAATGGTATTCCAATGATATTGTGTTTAATATCAGTGATATGAAATATTTGTTTAAATGGTTTGTTTAAAATTTTATTTTGCTCCATTGTTCTTGTGGGGAGAAAAAATAATTGAACTTTTCCATAGTTTACCAATGTTGATCATTGTGCTGTTGCTAGTTTACTGGAGGTTGCAAGAGGCGTTAATTTTGGGTGTAATGTTTTGATTTCATTCCATGTGGGAATGTTTATTATGTTTGATTCTGCTCCTGAATCAATTAAAAAATCAATTTCAAGATCTGGTGGTTGAAATTCTTTGTTTCTTGGACTTTCTAAAAGAAATGGTATTGTCCAAATTTTTTCTTTGGGTTGTTTTTTTTTGTATATTTTGATAGATGTGATTTGTATTCAAGCATTTTGTTTTGTCATTTTCATTGGATTTATTTACAGTGTTTATTTCGTTAGTTTCTTGTGCCGTTTGTGTAGTATGGATGGGTTCAATATAATAATTGTGAAGGAGTTCTAATTGATTTTCATATATATGTGATGAAAAATTTTGTTCATATATAATAGGTTCGTAGTCGTTTTCGACTGCTATCATATTTATGGAGAGAGTGTTTTCTGTATCACTTTCTGTGTCTGATGATCCACAGTTTCTTTGATTTAGTTGTAGTTCGTTATTTCCTGTGTCATCAATACCTGGGGGTTCTGATGTTGTTTCTTCATTTGATTGTACTTGATTAATATGTCTTTGACGTTTGGGTGTACTACTTCTGTGGCGATGTTTAGAATTATTATAATGGTTATTATTTCTATGTAGTGATTGGGAATAATTTCTATAACGATTATTATTACTTGAATGTCGATTTTGTGAATTGTTTCGTGATCTGTTTTGATAATTATCGTTTGATCTGTGATAGTTTGATCTGTTATATCAATTATTTCTTGATCGATTGTTCGGGTAATTCTGATTTCGGTTGTTCGAATAACTTCTATTTCGATTATTTGAATAGTTTCTATTTCTATTATATGATGAGTTTCGTGATTGATTGTTTGGATAGTATTTATTTCTTATGTTTGATTGGGAATTAGGTCTAGAAACAAATTGTGTTGTATTTGAATTTGATCTGGAGTAGTTATTTTGACTATTTGGTCAATTGTAATGATTTTGTGAAGAATTTTGTGTATTTCTTCGTTCTGGTGATCTTCCTCTATAACTTGAGTTATATGGTGATTGATTTCTCGTGTAATTGGTATTGTTCGGAAGTGGTTTTAATGAACTGTTGTTGCTGTATACATTTTTGTTTGGTAGATTTTGATCTTTCTTCATGTATTGATAGAATGATTTATTTGGTTCTTTATATTTTTGAGGTTTGTTTTGGTTATCCTGTTGTTTTTGTCTACATTCAGAAATACTATGTCCGTATCGTCGGCAATAATTACACCATTTTTTGAAAGATGGTTTGCCTTTAAAGTTTGGGTGTTTTTCATAAATATTTAGTATTTCAGTGATTTTTTCAACGAGGTCTGTATCTGATTCCTGTATGTTGTTGATATTTGTGGTATTTGTTTCAATTCGATTAACATATTGTAATTTCAGATTTTCTGTTTCTTCAAGTTTCATTGTGATTTCTGCTTGCTCTAGTTTGTCTACTAGTTTTCGAAAATCTAGATCGGGCTCTCGAATTGAGGGAGGATGGGATGCTCTCTTTTTTATTGCTATTTTCCTTAATTGAGGTGTTAAAGTCATCATTAAGATTTCTGTCATTTTTGTGTTTTTATAGTCATGTGTATTTAATGAATATGCTTTTCGAACTAGTGTTTCGATACGTACTGCTAATTGTTTGATGGTTTCATTTGGTAATCTGCGAATTTCATTACATAAAACTCTTTGTTGTTGTTTATTTCTCTCGGAGTCAAACATTTTTGAAAATTCTTGTGTAAATCTTTTCCAATTTGATTTTATTTCTATAGGCAATACTGAAAACCATTTTTAAGCTGCGCCATCTAAGGTTGTTTGTATCAACGCTGTGCGTCGATGTATCCAACTTTGATGTAGTGGTGTATTAATTGGTTCTGGTCCTACATTTAAAATCAAATTTGCTGTTACTGCGTTTAAATAATTTTCTACAGAATATTCAGGGTCTGTTCCTGTGAATACCATTAATGGTTTGTTTGATGTTATTGATGATCCACCCATAAGGTATGGATTCATTGTCATTTGTATTGATTCTGCGGCATTTGGCATTTGTGAAAAATTGGAAAGTTGATTTTTTGTTATTTCGTGTTGTTGAAGGTAATATGGGAGTGGTATTTCATTTTGCATTTGTGTTGGTTGATACGAGTGTGTGATCATTGGGTTTTGTGGCTGAATTGGTTGAAAAGTTTGTGTATTAATTGGGTTTTGCATTTGTATTGGTTGTTGATTTTGTGTATCTGTTGGATGTGGAGAAAAAATTCTATGATATGTATGTGGTTTTTGCACCCCTTGTCCGCGATATTCTTGTGTATATGGTGCAAATATATCTGGTTGTAAATAATCATCATCAGAGGATAAGATATTGTACTTATTGCTTGACATGAGATTGATTGTGGGATATTTATAAATGCATAATGAGACCATTCGGGGTCCCAAACGTAGTCTGACTGTTCTGTGATGGCGGTATCATCGTTTGAATTTTGAGGTCTGAAATTTTTTCTTGCTTGCGAAATTAAATCTATATTATGTGTAAAATAATCTATTATAAACCATACCAAAATTTTTTGTAAGTCATGTTTTGTGTGTTGTGAAACTTCGTCTTTAGTGAAGTTTTCTTTAATTATATGTAGGAAAGTTGAAAATAGTGTGATTTCATGTCGTACCCTTATATGTTTGGTTGTCTCTGTCGGTGAGAAATTTGGGATTGGGATTTCATTTTCTAATATTGAAATATAACTATATATTATTGCAAAAACTTCATTAGTAAATATGGAGTTTGCTCTTTGTGAGTTATGATATTGTATGCTTTTTATATATTCTAAGAATACTTTTGAAAATTCTAAGTCAAGATCGTCTGTTTGAATTACATTTTTGCGGTGATTCGGGTTTGGTGTACTGAATTCTATGGTGTAGATTCCGTATTGTTGTGTTAAATTACATATATCTTTCAGATAATGATCATTAATTTGTCTTTTGATTTTTACATCTGGGAACTCTGCTTTGCATGGGCTAATTCCGGGTTCAAACAAATTTAGGAGTAAATTTTTGCAAAGATCATGTTGTCCTCTATTATCGGGTGCATCTACGAGGAAGGGGTAAATATCGTCGTCATCTGGACTATCTTCACTTGGAGTGTGTGTTTGGTTCATTTTTTTGTTTAATGACTGTTAATAGGTAACTATCGATGTGTCTAATTGGTTGATTCCAATTATACAAGTGTACTGGTTTGTGTTTATATTGCTTTTTTATTCTTCTTTTTCCTCTTTTTGATGAATTTGAAGTTGTTTCTGAGTCGGAAAAATATAATTGATCGTGAATGGGACAATTTTTATCAATAGATTCTTTTAATTTATAAAGTTCGTCTAAATTACTGGCTTCTGATTCTGAAAATGCGTTTCTATTTTTTGAAAATCTTTTTCGTGTGATTTGTCTTTGTTTGGTTATTATTTTCCTTTTTAGTGTTTGTCGTTTTGTTCTAATATATCCAACTGTTTGTGTATGAGGTGTGATTACAAGGTCGTATTTTTTGTTATCTATTTCACAGTTGTGTAAAACGATTGTTTGTTTATTTCCTAGATTTTTGAATGACATAAGGTTTAGGATGAGGGATGCAAAAAGTTGTTAGATGATTTCTACTTTCTTAAACTGTTAGTCCTTACGATTTTTTGATTAGCTTAACCTGGGTCTATTTGTTCAGGGTTGGAGAGAAAAGTATATCGATTCCGAAGAATGATTTTTTACTTTCTCGTGGCTAGTATAAGCTAAGGTGTTAACTTAATTAATCTTACTTAGGGGTAGTGATTGTGTTCAAGGGTTGGAGAATAGTAAATCGATCCACAAGGTTCAGGTATAATTAGAACGCAAGTAGTTCGTTAGATACTATTTTAAACTTACTAAGTCTAAGATTTATCCTGGGTCTGGTAAGAGGAGGGTTCAAGTGAAGGATGAATAACCGAAGTTCTTCACTGTTTATCCTAATTTGAATGGTTAGTTTCGTTGAAAAATTTCTATTAGTCTTGGGTTTTTTGAAAGGGTTGGATAGTGAATCGACGTTTGAGGTCGTTAGACACTAGCTAAGTGGGTGGGGGAGAACAAAACTGTTCTTTTTGATCCAAGGATAGGCCTTGATGATCAAGTTTTAAATTTAATGAAATAGAAAATTAATGTAGATCCAAGGATAAGCCTTGATGATCTGATTTTAAAATTAAGTGAATTTAAGTTTAAAATGGTTTAAATTGCTTAAAAAATTTTTGTTAATGATTTTTAGTGAGCTTATGACTGCTGTTATGTTTAGGTGATGAAGTTGGGGCTACAAATGATTTTATGATTACTAACAATTTATTGTCATGCTACTAATTTTTGTTTTTTATTTTCAATAAACATTTTCCAAACATGTTTTATATAACACTGCAGAATTTAGGAAAACGATCTGAGATCTTCTTATCAATCGTTATTGTATATTAATAATTTTGTTTAGCGCCTGAAATGATCATGAAGATTGACTTCAAGATTTTATGTTTGCAAATGAAAATCTAAATTCATTGCTAATAAAATTCTAAATATAAAAGTTTGTGTTGGCTTTTGCCGTACTATCATATAACTATATGGTAAGTTTCTACTTTGTCGTATGTCGTCTCTGGTTTGAGGTCTTCTTCCAATTCCGGGTAGTTCTGTTATCGTTCGGAATATTGGCTCTGATCTATTGAGTCGTAGAGACATTTCGATTAAATTATTGTCGTATAACATTTTGAAAATGTTTTGTCTAATTTCTAATCTATTTTTGGTTAATTCTAAGCTATTAAGGTCTTGTTCGAGACTTATGGTCGCACCAGATGAGTTAGGACCGATGTGGTTAACTCATAGAGTAATTTCGGATAGGGTACACCGTCTGCTCGTCACGCTATCTTATTTTCGGCCGGATAGGTTCGTGCAACTTCTTAGTCTAATACCGATCCTAATCTTACTCTTATACTATCTAGTCTCAGGTTGTTTAACTAGTCTCTGCTAGGCTCAATAGATCTAGGGTATACTGGTTTATTGCGGCTGCTGAAGTTCTCTTGGAGAGGCAACTAATTTCTAAGTTAAATTCAAATCTCTCTGGTGCTGAAATTACAAGTAATTTCAGCACTTACAAATAAGTGGGTTGTTAGTTAGATGGATCATGATTGGTTAATATTAAATACTTTACAGTGGTAAAATATCTAATTTATCCAATCATAAAATGTAGTTTAGATCAGGTTCCATTATCTGAAATTACTCTATGAGAAAGCTACCTCTGGCTTAAACTCATCTGGTGCGACAGTAATCTAATTTAGAGAAAAAGAAACAAAAAAGACAAAAGCTACCTCTGGCTTAAACTCAGTAGGGCCAAACAGGCTTGTCCTAGAGAGATTCATTTGTATTTATTATTAAAAGCGATTATAATATTTTTTTAATACCCAGCATGCTATATCGCATGCTTATTTAAAACATACTATCCATTTTCTTATTTGTCTGGAGTCTCTCATAAGTCTTTGAAATGCTTCAAGATGAGCTCGAATGCCTTGTCTAGATCTTTGTACGTAGTCTGGGTGCTACAAATTGCCAGTCGCAGAAAATAAGTTTCATCAATCTCCGATGGCGTCAAATGGACCTCTCTAGTTCCATTCAATCTGGCTAGCAGTTCTTTGTTCTGGTCGTTGCTCCCTTTAGCCCGGAAGCAAACCAGTCCCATAGACTGTGGTCGAAATAGCTCAAAGTTGTCGTTGCTGGTCACTAAATTGGCGAAGTAGTCTGCCATCTGGATCGAAGTCCGGATGTGTTTCTGAAAGGCGTTGACTCCGAATGTTCGAAAAGTGAACCAGAGTTTAAGAGAGCGAAATCTTCGGCCTAAATATAAAAACTTCTCTTGTCGAGGAAAGTGTTGAGGAAAAAATTGTCGCGTCCAGGCGGCAGGAAATTGGCGATGATAGTGCGAGTACAAAATTTATTTTTTCCTTTTCTTTGACTCAAACTTAATTAAGAGAAAAATCCTATTGAAAAACGGAAATTTTCAGTAAGTAGAACTTTTAAATAAAAGAATTTTCAATTAAAGTAAGTTTAGCTATTAGTGGTCATGCTTAATTCAAAAAATGATGGAGTCTCACTATAGCTGATTTAGAACTAATAGTAAAGTTTTCCAGATTTTCTCAGATGCAAGTTTGATTTAGAAGTACGATAACTGTGGTTCCTGCGAATCGCAAGAGAAGCTATCAGTAGGCCTAAACATACTTGTTTTAGAGAGGTCCGTTTGCATATCCCTTAAAAAAACTATTTTTAGGTGTTCAAGTAAAATTAGAGGAACGTTGTTACACTGCTGATCATTTTGATTTTTGTTAAATGATTTTTATATCCTGTTTAATGAGGTAAACTTTTTTGAATAAATATAATTCATACCCAGCGGTATTTGCCAGTGTCGGAAATCAACAGCCTGTGATTGGTTCTCATGTTGCAGATACAACGGGTCAACTCTGAATGCATTAGCCAGTTTGATCTTGTCTTTGATCCAGACAGCTGAACAGTCGAACTGAATCAGTAACCATTTGTGAGGGTTGAAGTTGAAAGAGTCGGCCAGTTCTATGCCAGACATGTGGTGTCTGGTTTCTTCGCAGATGAAGGCCGAACCTGCGTAGGCGGCGTCCACGTGTAACCAGAGATCGAACTTCTGACACACCTCACCAATTTCCCTATAGAACAAAAAAGTTGATAAAAATGAGCTGCGACGAGATTGTCCCGATGCTAATTGCTTCTTGTGTAGGAGCTTTTTCTACTAAACTTTTTCAATAAGTTCAGTGGGGTTACAGCAGGAGCGGATTTAGATGGACGCCCCTCGATGAGGAACTCGACCCCCTCATCAACCAAATGGTCCCCCCTCTAGTACTAATTTATGACATCCATTTTCGGCCGAACAACCCTAAAATATTTCTAAGGGCGCCTTTGGCGCCTAATACCCAACTAGTCTTTTGGTCGGCCTAAAAAAAGAAAATCCGCCCCTTCCGCCGCCCAGAAGAAAAACTTAGATCCGCCGAAACTTAGAAAACTTAGGTTACAGGGTTCCTTCAGTTTTGCTTTATTTTTAGCAATTTAGAGATTTATTTTTAGCAAAGAATGGGTGATTTGCCCAAAATGTACGCTCATTTTTCAAAGCGATATACAAAATTTCTAAGGCTTTTTTTCGCTCAGTTTCAGCTCAATTTCAATCCACTGCTGCAAATAAAGAAAACGATAACAAATTGATTTTTTTTGCTTCTTTTTTTGATAATGTATTATTGACCGTTGGCCGTACGTTGTGTCAACCGTAACTCATATATTTTGCATATCAAACGGTTACTCTTACTTGAGGTTATCAAATGAGCAGCATGAAGTTGTTCCCAAAGTGGCCACTACACAGAATGGGATCAGTCCCTTCTCTATGTCCTTCTGTATGGACTCCTCCAAGTCATGGCCCCGCATGGAGTAGTTATGGTCATAAGCAACTGAAGTGTACTGCACTGCACCTAACAGACAGGCCCTCTCTACACTTGAGTGGGCTAGCTTGGACCCATATGCCACCATCTTGCGAACATTCTAGATCAAAGTTAATTTTAGGCCAACAATATCGAATTGCAAACAGTTACAGTTCTTCGATTAAAAAATTTTTCGAATTAAAGTGTAAAAATTGTCATGAAGTTCAGTTATTGCAGAGAATTGAGGAGTTCTTGAACTCTTTAGTCGGATTGTTTTTGTGCAAAAGTTTACTTTTGAATTTTGATGTTAGTTGAGCTCAACGTGTTTTTAGAAAAAGGTTTGAGAATTTTTTTTGGGGTTTTTTCTTTGAACTTTTTTTTTCATTTTTATGCTTCAGTTATGGCAATTTTTATTAGCTTCATGTCAAAATAGTTCATAAAATTGCAACGAAGAGAGTCTTTGAAAAACTGGCGACCAGATTTGAAGTAAATAAACAACCCCCACCCCCCTCCTCCTCCCTCCCTCGTCTTCGGCACGCTGTTCGTTGAGAGACCTATGTCTTTCGAGGGCAAAACAATGACTTTTTTTGTGACCCTGGATCAAAGTTCAATCGCTTCAGAGAAGAGTAACTAACGGTGTCGCTTCCACCTTTGATGTCTCTGGCGACGAACATTGTGAACAAAGTGGCCTCACTGGCGGTCGAGTGGATCACCCCTCCTCCCCCTGAGTCAGATGAAGACAAGAACTAAACAAAGTAAGCACTTTATCTCTTCCTCAGTTTAGACCCCCCTCCCCTATCAGCTGCCATTATAGACCCCTTTTCCGCAGCCAATTTATGATTTCTGTATCCCCAAGTTAACTATGATTTTTTGTATCACCAAGGTCTTATTTGATCAGCACTTATCGTGTTTTAATGAGTTAAATTAGTTATAGAACATAGAGAAGAATGCGAAATGGGCACTTACATGTTCTGGTAGTCCGATCACTTTGGCCAGCCAGTCCATCATCACAATTTCCAGCTCAGTGCAAGCGGGACTGGAAGCCCAGGAGAACCCTATGACACCCAGTGTGTCCGAAAGTATGTCAGCCAGAATGCACGGGTAGGAGTTGCCTGAAAGAGAAGCTTTTATATCCATCTGAAAGTGTACATACAAGTAACTTGAATTAGCTAAATTGCTACAGTTTACCAATTAAATTGCACCAGAAAAAAAAACAGACATAGCGGTTGATTCCATCATTTATAAAAAAAATTTTGATAGAATTCATTTTTGATAGAGAAATTTTAAGAAACAAGTGTTTTGATAAATGCTTCCCTGCGTAAAACTTTTATCGGTTTTCTCTGTTTCCGAAAAAAAAGTTGGTATTTATAATCTTTTCAGTTACGAAAGCCACGTGTTATATGTCAATAAACCACCCTATGTGTCATATTTAAAAATGAAAGTTCACCTGTGGGAAAATAGGCATAGAAGTTTGGATGGTGCCAATGAGTCACTCCCGGCATGATCACTCTCTCCACATCTTCTAGAATATTCTCAAAGGGTTCCGGATCTACGGGCGCACTGTCTGGAATGAGTTCTTTCAGATATCCCGGTTTCACATTGGGATAAACTTCTCTGGATCTTAGGGTATCCAAATAATTGGCCGAGTAATCGATCATCCGTTTACCGAATTCCCGGTATTGCTCGCTGTTCATTTTGACTGCAAGGTTATCTAAGGTCAAAATTGATCAAAATTGATTCTCTTGTTTTGCCCTTTCAGTCATGATTTGAAAAACCGGTATGAATTTTTCGACTAAATTCGAGCTGGTAAAGCACACTTATTTACGCTTAATTTAGGCCGTTTACAATATTCATGCTTAAATTTAGTTTTTCTATAATAAATAAATTGATTTTTGGATATTCTTAATGCCATTTTAGAAATCAAACACTTCAAAATTTCAAGAAAGTTTTCTGCAAAGAAAAACTGAAAAAAAAGTTATGGTTTTTTAGTCGTTTTTCTTCAAAATCTGTTGTCCTGTTTGTCTATATCATTATGACTGTCGAATATGACTAAATGGCAGTTTTACGTCAGATCTTTTTATCACGCCACCTAAAAAAAAGCTACGCTAATTTGAAAAAATTTTCTTGTGGGTTTTTAAAGACTATGGTCGGAACTTTCTGTGCCACTTGCACAAAAACCGGCTATTCTTGTTCTGTGTACAGATTTCGTGCATTAAACAACGGATTTCGGATTTTGCTATATAGAATTTAAAAAAGCGGAGGACCATGTTAACCCAGATGTTTTTTCAAAGGTGGAAGGTGTCGTTTTTGTGGAACAACTTCGGATCCTTTGAAAACTGATTTTACTGCTAGATATCGACATGTCCGAAGTTTTTAGCTTGAATAACTAGCTATTGGACTTAGTTTTATTCTGTTTATAAAGTTTAAGAGCCGAAAAATTAAGGTCGAAGTAAATTAGGATAAAATCACATAACTTAAAATCTCTGCTTTTCTTATACATATATTGAAAACATATTTTTGTCAAATAATTTACAAAATCTTTTCCTAAGTTCTTTCCTTTTGAATTCAAAATCTTTCCTTTTGAATTCACGGCTTGCTGAAATTTTTTACTGCAGGTAAAATTGTGCAGAAAAATTGCTCAATTTTTCAGAAAAAAAACCGATTAAAGGTATAGAAAAAGACACTGCCTTGTGAAAATATCCAAATGAAAACCAAAAGTTATATAAATTAGAATGGTAAAAAATAATTGAAATGATAAATTCAATAAATAGTTAACTGCTAATAAATAATAATCCTCTTTTAATTATCCAAATTGAAACGAGTAACTTGGTGTCACTTGAAAGGTTGCTATTTCTTTTTGAGATCTATAAATATGTAGTGGCTTACTCAGCTTGTTTTCTTCTTTTTTCGTATGGCAAAGATTAAATTTCCTTTGTGTTACCTCTGTTGGTATTTGGGGCAATTTATTCAATTGAATTTTAAGAGCATTAAAGTTATTAATCCCCTTTAAAGTATTTGCTGCTTTGTTACTTTTCCCAACTGCCGTGTTCAACATTGCTCACAAGGCAGGTGGGAGTCGAAAAATTTAATCTGAAATGAACACTATAATTGATAAAACAGAGGAATTACAAAAAAAACAATTTATAATCATCAAACGAGCAATCTATCGACCATTTCAGGCAATTTTTCTTGGCTCGGAACCGGCGCATTTTTCCAACACGGGCATGTTGGGACATCCTGGCATCGATTTCAAAAAAGTCGTAATTGGATTAAATTAATAAAACGGAGCTTATAACTTTCTCGAGAAAAGCCACAGTTAAATCACTTTTTGCCCACAGGGTTTCTCAAAGCAATTGAGTTTGTTCATTTTCTGATTAATAATGTAAGCGACGAAACGCAGCACTATAACTCAAGCCCTGTTTAATGCACCGGAAACGTGTTGTTAAGGAATCATTGATATTGATACGGGGCATAAAATATGGCGCGAATTATGCATGCAATGGCATTACAGGGCCTGTGGGATGATTTTCCAGAAAAAAAAAATGTATAGGTTTTTTAAATTTTCTTCCGCCATAAGTTTCTTCCGCCACCTAGCATTAAATCCACACTTGTAAAGGAGAAAATATAGTTAAAGATTCGGTTTTTTTTCGATTTGGTTTTAGCCTGGTTGTTATTCAAAAAAAATGTTTTGATGAATGTTGATTTGATTTTCAAAAAATTTTGAATGCTGACAAAGATGGCCAGTTTGTTTACAAGAAAGGTTCCAATCATGTCGAAAAAATACGTATAACATGTTTTTTCAAAATGGTGTCGTTTTTTGTGAGTTATGTGACTAAAAAAGTTAGTTGAATGCTTAGAACTTAGACGAATTTGATAGTTACAGTAGTATAGGCAAACTCGGCAACAGTTTCCACAAAAAAAAACGAAAAAAAAAATTATTTTTAAAAAATCAGCAAAATTATGAAAAAAGAATCATTTTCATAGAATTATTTGAAATTTTGAAATTTTTTATTCTCAACAGAGCGGTAAAAAAACTTCTAAAATTAAGTTAATTTTAATAAAACAAAAGTCATAAAAAGTTAGTTTAAAATGTTCGAACAAGAGAAAAAGGGCTCCAATGTGACATATCACTTGACCCGTTTCGATGATTTTTTGTGTTACCTGACTTTGCGTGGAAAAGATAAAAAAAGGAAAACGAGGTGGGCTGTTTACTGTACAAGAAGCTCAGAATGTTCCGACCATATTATTATTAAAAAAAGTCAAATATTTTTAAAATTTCAGTATTGTTTGTTTCCTGGTGTTTACAGAAAGATCTAAATTAAATTTAGAAAACGCAGCTCATAACTTTCTCGAAAAAAAACCACAGTTAAAGCACTTTTTGCCCACGGGTTTTCTCAAAGCAATTAAGTTTGTTCATATTCTGATTATTAATGTAAGCGACGAAACGCAGCACTATGACTCAAGCCCTGTTTAATGCACCAAAAACTTGTTGTTGATGAATCATTGAGATTGATACGGTGCATAAAGTAATGACGCGAATTATGCATGCATATGGCCTGTGGGATGAGTTCTTCAAAAAAAGGAAAGTTTATAGATTTTTTAAATCTTCATCTGTCATATGGTATGACTAGTAAAAGATACTCCACATGAAGATACTCCAGATGAAGTTATCGTTTATAAGCATACGAATACAGTACCTAGCATTGAATTCACACTTGCAAAGGAGGAAAGTTATAAAAAAGTCGTTTTTTTCGATTTGATATCAGCCTGGTTTTGGTTTTTTTAAAAAAATTGTTTACATGAAATTTGATTTGATATTCGAATATTTTGACTACCAAAAAGATGGCCAGTTTATGTGCAAGAAGGCTCTATTCATGTCAAAAAAAACGTAAAACGTATTTTTTCAAAATTGTGTCGTTTTTTGTGAGTTGTGTGACTAAAAAAGTTATGAAAGCCTAGAACTTAGACGAATTTGATAGTCACAGTAGTATAGGCATACTGGGCATCAGTTTCTCTAAGAAACGACAAAAAGTTATAAAACAAAAAAAAATCTGCAAAATAATGAAGAAAAAGTCAATTTTATAGAATTTTTTGATTTTTTGAAAATTTTTATTCCCCAAAGAGCACTAAGAAAACTCTGAAAAAAGTAAGTTTTAAAACAATTATCTTGCGTCTTATCTCACTACAATAAACCTGCTATCGTCGCAGTTCGGTAATCAATCGAATCGAAATTAATCAGTAACTCAAGAGTGGTAGGCCAGTTTATCTCAACACTGCGACATTTTTTTGAAATTTTAAAATTTTCGAACAAGACAAAAAGGGCTCTAATGTGACATATCACTTGACCCGTTCCAATGATTATTGGTGTTACCTTACTTAACTTGGAAAAGAAACTAAAATAAAACAAGGATAGCTACTTACTTTGCAAGAAGCTCAGATTGTTCCGACCATACTATTTAAAAAACAACAGCCAAAAGTTTTCGTCAATTTAGTATCGTTTTTTCCTGGTGTTTATAGAAAGATCGGAACATAAAACTAGAGCTTAGGTCATTTGACAGTCAGAGGAAAAAGTGCAAATTGATTAAAATTTTCTGTAAAGAAAATTTGGATAGAAAAAAAACGAAAATTTTATAAACATTTTTCAATATTTTCTATGCGTTTTTGTTTTTTAAATTTTGAAGTTTTTATTCCAAGAACCCGCAAAAAAAATTTCGAAAAAACTTTACAAAACTAAAACTAAAACTTTTTCGGGATTAATTAACCTTTTGTAAGCTTTTGAGCAAATCAAATAAGATATTGTAGGCCTGCTCGCTCGTTTTATGTCCTTGAAATTAGACCAAACATTCGAAATTTCAAACCTTTTTTCTCAACATTGGAAAAACTATTAAGAAAATAGTTAAAATCGTTCGAATTACGATTTAAAAGACTTAAATTTGATGTATCACTAAACTCACTCCGATGATTAATTGTGGTCGCAGTTTTTACGGTCGCGGTTTTTAAAACAGTTTTTGGCCCGATTTTTGAAGACATACATTTTTTGATATAATTTTTGTTTTACGAATTTGAGAGTAAAAGAGGCCAAGGCCAAGAAAATCTGTTAATGAAATCTATATAGAGTGATTGAAAATGGCACTGTTCAAATTTTCAAAACTAAATTATCTGATAAATATTTTTGAAAAAATCAAGATAAAATAATTAAAGTCTAGTATTTAAGTTTTCCGATTTACTTCAAAAATGGCGTTTAAAACCCATTCATCAATTTTTCTTTCAAACAGTTTCAAGATAACTAAGGGTTTTGAAATTAAGTTCGTGTCGGGAAATTTAGTTTCTTATGGAACAAATAGGGTATAAACTGATTGTACATTGTGGCAAAGAACGGAGCAGCCCAGAAAAAAAGCCACAAAAACTGCATGTATATCTTAACCAGGGATACTTAAAAGAGCTGAACAGCTCGTATGTTGGTCCTTTCACTTGTAGATAATCGTCATAATTAATTTAGGGCGTGGAAGAATGGGGGCACCTTCCTACCCTGCAAGGAATCAACCCCGGACCACTCGTATTTTCATCTTTTTTTGGCATGGTGACCCTCAATTTTTTCTAGAGACGCCTTTTGTGCAAATAGTTTAATTTTGAGAGGGGAGCGCGCGCCAAAAAACGCAAACTTTTGGCTTTTTTTCTCATAAAATTTACCTGCAGTGTAGACAAGTTTAGCAGAAAAGAGTCTGAATAGGCTTTATAGTGTTCTTGGGATCTTAAAAAAATATATTTGGTTTGATGGAAATTGAAGAAATTATCATCTCACACATTTACTGCGTTTCCTCCGCTACCAGACCTGACCTTAAAATGGCTATGTTTGTTTCTAAAATTTGGCAATTGTTCTAAATTACCGCACCAATCTGCTGTTGTGATTTGTACGAGCATTCAGACAGGGACTCCTGAACGTTTTGTTCTCAACAAATTGACCATCAAATTCTAATCTTAGTCTCTTAACTAGATTATTTTTCATGTATTTTCTGACGTTATTTTTTGTATTAAAGCTTTGGTTATAATCTCATAAACAATAACACGTATTCGTGCAGATTATCAGTTTTGTACAATAAGAATGATTGAGCACAGAAATGTTTACGATACCTCGTATAGGTCAAACTTCAGCCAAGGTGAGTTCATGGCGTGAAATATTTTAGAAAGAATTTTAGAAGCGAATTTTAGAACCGATAGTTTCTAAAACTATCGCCAAAATGAGAAACGTTTGATAAAACTAAACTTTTGTTTTTTCAGAAAACTTTTCAGCCAATTTGAAATCATATTTACCTTTCCTACTCAATATCGCTTAATAACTCGTGAAGAACAGTTATTACTTCATATTTTTAACAGTCGCGCTCAAGTCGGGAGAGGCTGTCCTTAAATGGGGTAAAAGTTGTCCCCCCGCTAGTCTTCCTACTGATTATACCACTGTTTTTTAGCGTTTACTCCTCGTGACGAAAAACCATGGCGCAAATTCGAACCCATAAATGCAGATCCGCCTACCAAACAGTACTCACGGAAATCAAACATGTCTCACAGGAGTAACAACTCAGACAGAGGTCACGTAGCCACGCTGGGGGGATCTCTTCCAGGAATATTTCACTCGGAACCCCAGCCGGGTGCCTCGACTTACGCCAGGGCTGGAGTTGCAAGCTCGCAGGGTATGAATGAAGTGGGCTCGAAGCTGGTCATGTCTCAAAATATAGCAGCCAAAGCGGCCGAGATTGAACACAGTATTCAAGCTGAAAGAGCCCAAAAAGAGGTAAATTCTTACATCTTTTATTTTTTTTTTCATTCAGTAAAATATTCCGAACTCCGCTAACTTTGCAGCTTAAGTTAACATAAAGATGCAGTCTTTTAACCATTTGTCTCAGAATTGCGCGCCAGAAAAAGAAGAGAAACAGTCTAGCAGTTGTTTACACGAAATCGCTTTCTTCTGCTGATTCCATTATCAGCCGATTCCGCAGCTCTGGTCACCGCAACAGCTTTTGCCTTGACATGAGTGTACATAGATTGGCAGTCTTTTATGGGCTGGTGTCCGATCGCGTTTGCATTTCTAAATTAAGCTTCGTAAAATTGTTTTCAAGGACGCGTCGGAATCTACAGAAAAAACCATAGAGCAATCGGAAACGTTTTTTTTGGGTTTATGAGATAAAGTTTCGGGGTTTTTAATTTTTCACATCTATTCGTTTTTATTCGAGGAACGCAGCCAACAGTTTATTTTGGACTTGAAAAATATGGATTGTGTAGGTGAGGCGCGTGATCGAGTTCTACCAGAACAGAGGGAGTCCCAACTGTGCAGTGGTGTTGTTAGTGGCCAGGTGGCTCAGACTATCCATCAACTTCGTCGACATCAATCTACAGGTAGATAGAGGGCCAAACTGATGACACCAGTGACGCCCTAAAGGCCAAAGTCGACATTTATATGTGATAATTGAAACTTCAAGAAGCAGTTATTACATACCATAAAGATTTTTTTTTACAAAGTTTCACCTTTTCAAAGTTTTCAACCGCCTCCTTAAGTAGATTCCAAAAAAGCAGATTGACATTTATTATTGATAAGACTCTGGACATTTATTCTTGTCAATTTTTGCATCTCTCAGGAAAAATTTTGGGCAAGATAAAAATTGTTATGCAAGATTAGACAACACGACTAGAGGAACTGAATTGCTTTCTTTTAAAGATGAAACAATATAGTGAAGTACCGTTTCATATGTTCAGAAAGTTCAGAATGTTCCGACCAGTCTTGAAAAAATACACAAAAAAAAAGTTTTTTCAAATTAGTGTCGTTTTTCGGCGTGGCGTGATAAAAAGATCTGAACGAAAAAAATAGAACTTAGGCATATTTGAGAGTCATAGTAAGCTAAGTCAATTGTAAAACCGTTTTTGAAGAACAACGAGTACAAAAACGAAAAAAAAAACTGAAAAAAATTTCAAAAATTTCAAAACTTTTTGCAAAAAGTTTTTGAATTATCAAGTTTTTGATATCCAAAATTGCGCAAAAAACTCCAAAACTACCTTTACCTGAGTAAAACTAAGTTTTCAGGGCTTAAATTAAGCTCAAATAAGCTATTGCAATTGTTAACTATCTTACTAATTGGCTCGAAATTAGACCAAAAAAAAACTCTAAACAAATCGCACTGTCGAGAAAAACCGCTTTAATATCATATATCACTTAACCCTGTTCGATGATTTTTTGTGGTAGCTGATTTTGCATGGAAAACAAAAAAAAAACTAAAACACACCCGAATTCAAAGTTCCTCCCCATTTTCAATGGTCGGAACAACAAAATCATTTTTGAGAAAAAGAGCAGAACCTTTTTCTACTAATAATAATACTCAAAATGAGACAATACCGCTTTTATCAATTTTAACATGCCGTTGTTCAAAGTCTTCATTTTTTGTCTTGGTTATTTAATCTAAACTTTTTAATCTTTTAAATGGTCTTTTCCGTGGTGATTGTTGGTGTTTTGGGGCTTTAGAACCAGAACAGTGTGGAGGAGTTGAAGAAAGTGAACCCTGTGGGACAGGTCCCTGTGATCATAGACGCCGACGGATTCACCCTCTCCGAATCGAGGGCAATCATGAAGTGAGTCCACGAATCAATGAAGGGAAAAAATAAGCAATGAATTTGGTCAAATCAAATCAATCACCGCCCCAAAGTCAGTTTAGTGTCACAACGGGTGCTTAAAGGATTTGGATAAAAATGTGAACCGTGAGCTAGCATCACTGTGAGCTGAATAGTGACAATAATAGACCCCTAATCAAGAAGCCATTTGAAAACAGCCATTTATTTTTTCTTACGTCTTTTTTATTATTAAATCATTATGAGTTAGGACCGAAGTGTAACTCATAGAGTAATTTCGGATAGGGTACACCGTCTGCTCGTCACGCTATCTTATTTTCGGCCGGATAGATTCGTGCAACTTCTTAGTCTAATACCGATCCTAATCTTACTCTTATACTATCTAGTCTCAGGTTGTTTAACTAGTCTCTGCTAGGCTCAATAGATCTAGGGTATACTGGTTTATTGCGGCTGCTGAAGTGCTCGGGAGAGTCCAACTAATTTCTAAGTTAAATTCAAATCTCTCTGGTGCTGAAATTACAAGTAACTTCAGCACTTACAAATAAGTGGGTTGTTAGTTAGATGGATCATGATTGGTTAATATTAAATACTTTACATTGGTAAAACATTTAATTTATCCAATCATAAAATGTAGTTTAGATCAGGTTCCACCCATCCGGGTTTTACAGAGTTTTTTAGAATAGTTCTTCTGCAATTCGAAGGATGGATGATGGACGTTTGTTTTTGGCGAACATCATAATTTTCTTCCGTTTCCTCTTTTGTTAGGGAAGTTCCAGGAAGCTGGAGTTAGAGACATAAGACGTTGTGTCTTCTAGTGACAACGACTACGTCTTTGCAACAAACTCAAATCTGATTTCAGAATGGTTTGCTATGTCAGGTTTTTCTGTTCTGCGTGGAGAACTTCTTTTGTGTATGATCTAGTTTGGGAATGGCGTGGAGATTGTGCGTGGAGGGGATGCCTGGTTACTCGGATCTGTACGTATACTTGAACATCGAGGTGGTCATTGGTCTAGTTCAATGAAGTCCTTTTCTGCGAGGTCAAGTCGTACTCTAAATCCTTTGAGTTGTGATTGTGAGCGGCATATCGATTGTAGTTGGTCATTCTCTCTCGAGTGTAGTGGGGTCGTCTTGTCTTTTGATGTTCGTCCTTGGTGTTGTATTCTGATCTATGTATTGCATCATGTGATTTTACATTTTATAAAACTTTTATTAGTTTAATATTTTTTAATAATGATTTTAGTTAGTTGTTTTCACAAAAGCTTTTTGTTTTAGTTCGGTTATTTTGAAGAGTTACTCACACTTGAGTAGCTCTTATTAAAAATAGTGGTGTGGTCACAAAGCGTGGATGTAGCGCGGTGGGTTAGGCCGGCTATAGAGCATGCTCAGGACGTCCTTCCTGGTGGGTTAGGCCAGGAGTGGGAGTATGATTTCATGCGGTTTTTGTGAGGGGTCCTGTTATGTGACAACGTTTTATGTTGAGTTTGTTGTGGTCTTACTTATGTTTTGTTGGTTGTGTCCTTTTTTCAAAAATCAAATTGTTTGTGGTATGGGTTTGTCTTTCGACTTTTTTGTGTTTTATTATTTCTTTCTTAGACTTTATAATAGTCTTCAAAAGAATAAATTATCCAGTTTTAAACTGGGTTAATCCGGTTTGGGTACCGTTGGTTTCTTTTTCTAAGTCATGCTGTTATTCTATGATTTGTGGTATTTAGTAAGCTGCGTTGGTTAGTTTTGTTTAGTATATGATTCCTTTCCAACCGGGTTAAAGGAAAGTTTGAAACATGTTATTATATGTTAGAGTTGTTGAGTGTGAAAACTTGAAACTGAAATTCATTATTTTAAACAATTCTTCGTGGGCGAGCTGTGCGAGTGTGGATAGAATTTCTGTGCGAATGAATGAAAATATCAAAAGGTTAGTACTGCATTTGCATTTATTTAATGTACTACATAGAATTTAGAAATTTACTGCTAGTCATGGGGGAATATTAAGATACAAATTTTCATCATAATTAGATTTACTGCTTGTGGGGGAAAATTTTAGAAACGAATTTACTGCATTGGTATTAAATTTATAAATTTATAAGTGTAAGAGATTAATAGAATTTTTGAAATCTGTTTGATGAAATTTGCGATTTCTATTTGTCTTTTGTGGTTTTTGTAGGTGATCGTCGGATGAAGGCTAAAAATCTAAAGAAAACATGAATAAAGTATGGTGAGTTTTTTAATATTTTAATTAGTTAGTAATATTCATTTAATTCATACTTACCTGTTAGTCGTCGGGGAAAAAACCGTGGGGGAAGATGTCGTGAATTAGTTCTGAAGTTGTTAGTAGTTTAGCTAAGATGCGGATGATATTTTTAGTTTGAAGCAGTGGCCAAAGCAATTGAAGTGCCTTGATAGTGGTTAGTTCTTCAGTGCCAACTGCAAACTCATAAGGTGTGTTTTGGATTAAGTTATATAATTTGTGATTGAATTTAGTGTTGTGGATGAATTCTAAAATTGGGATTTCTATGGGTTGTACAAACTCGTGCGGGATAAGGAAGGGTCGGGATTCTTCGGCGTTGAAGGTCTTGGTAATGGGACAGAAGATGTACATTTGGGTTATGGGGTCATAATTACGAAGAATACCATGGAGGTTAGTGTCTTTAATACAATATGTGAAATTTAGGAAAAATGGTGAAGTGTATTTGGAATTAATGAATTGAAAACGATGGTGTGGTTGTCTAGAGGGTGTGTGTAGGTCAAAGTGATTTTGGATGAAGCGATAATAACTATATGTGTGGGTTTGTTTAGTGCGCAACATAATATCGTGTGAGCAGTGTAAATCTCTTTCGTGTGGTGCAAGGAAATGAAAGGTTAGTGAAAATATTTGGAAGCGTTCTTTAAAACTTTCGTATGCTTGTGTGTCTGTTAGTGCTTCTGAAATAATGTGATCAAACTTTCGGTCGAAGATGTTTAGTGTGAATGTATATGGTGTCTTGATGAAAAATTTCTCGGTAATTTGTGGATTAGCGAAGCGATCGTCGTCTAAGAATTGATCTTGGTTAGCTCTGATGATGTTGTGATCATAGTATTCGAGTGTATATTCGTTAGCTCTAGGGGCAGTGTGTGTTTTTAGTGATTTTTTATATCCAACGTAAGTAAATTGTCTAGGTGTTAGTGGTGTAGTGAGTCGATATAGCATGTCCGTATTTCGCTCTATATCGATGTGAGTGTTAGATAAAGGTAAGCAAAGAGGGTTCGTGAAATGATAATATGAGGTCCAAGAGAGAGTAGGCATTAAAACGTATTCATCTACGAAGTTGCGTGTTTCGTTAGTGTCGTGGGGGGTGTTTAAGGTGTATTGTGGGAATGAGGGTAAGGTGATGGCTAAAAATTCTTTTGTGTTAGTATGCTTGGGGTGGTTGATGTATTCACGGGCTGTTCCTGGTTTTGCTGGGAAAGGATGGTTGGGGAACTTTCTTTTAAAAGTGCGGTAAGCTCTATTAGTGTTGAGTGAAGATTCAGTTGATGTGGATGATGGTGCTAATAATTCAGTATAAGTTGAAGAGGGTGTAGGGGTAGGGGGGTTGGATGAATTTATTGTGGAGGAGATTTGGTTTATGGTTGGGGTATTAAGGTGGTAGGGTTGTTGTTGAAGGGTAATAAAATTATCTAGCTCTGGGGAGATTCGGGGGGTGTCTGGAGAATGAGATGATTGGTCAGAATGGTATGAGGAATAGGTTGGGGTAACTTGGGAAGCATAAGAGGGTGTGGGAGTAATTGGGTCAGGGTTATTGGATAATATGGGTTGAAAAGGGGGTTGAGAAAAATTAGAAGAGTTATGAAAATTATTGGATGGGGATGGTTCTGAGTCGGCGAATTCATCGGGGGTTTCAATATTCGGGTTATTTAGCTGTGAGATGGAGTATAAAACTGAGATGTGTGAATTAGTGTCGGAATTCATGCCTGATGTTACATTACTAGATGGAAAATCGGGTGGCGGAAAAGCAAAAAGTGGTATTATTGAGATTGGAGAGGTAAGATTGGTTGGGTGGGAATTTGATCGGTGTAGTGATCCAAGTTGGCGGCTCATCGTGGGCTAAAAAAATGATTATTTTGAGACTGAAAAGCGGTGGTATGGGGTTGTTCAATAATTTGTTCATAAGTATTATCATCTTGTGACTGGTGTGTCATTATATGTTGAATGGGACTTTGTGATGTGGTGAGTCGAAAATTTGGATTATGTGTGATGGCTAAGTTTCGAAAATTTCGTGGGACTAGGGATAGTGGATGGTTATTTGGTAGGGCTGGTAATTGTGGTGCCGTTGGCGTTATGTCTACATTGTTATGTTCTTCGTCGTATGTATTTTGTCGTGTTGTTATTTTTGTGTTATATTCTTTTATTTGTGCGTCTAAAAGAATTTTGTTTATAGATGTAGAAAAGATTCCAAAAAATCCTGCAAATAGTATGCGTGCTACACTTGCTTGTCTGTTTACTTGTGTGTGTATAGCACATGTGTTGTAGATTCCTTTTAAAAGTGAGAAAAGAAATCCAATAAAGTTAAACATTGCGTATAAAATAGTCAATTTTTCTAAGATGTAGTAGGGCCATCCTAGAAAATCGAGGATCTCATTTTTGAGTGTAACAAAGCTAAAAATGTTAATTGGTGATATATCTTGGGGACGGTATTTTTCACCGTTTAGATATATGTAATCTTTAATGTCCTTAAAATATCCGCTATAGTCTTGCGTGTAGATATCGGCAAATCCTGCGGTTTCTGCAAGTTTGCGTAAATTTTGGTCTATTGATTGTCTTTGTATAGTGTCCATTTGTGTTAATAATTCTTGGAATTGTTGTGTTCTAATGTGATGTTGAATATCTGATTTTGAATAGATTCCTATTGATTGTAAGTCTATATTTGGGTTTCGAGCAATAGCGCGAATGCTTTCTGGTGAAAATTTTTTGAGTGATTGCATTAATGTGGGATATGGTGTGAGAAGATAATATTTATTTTCATCAGGGTTTAGTTGTACTACATTGTGGCTGTTTTCTGATCCACATGGGACTGCGGTATCCCAGAAATAGGTTCTTCGTGAAAGTGTATCCACGAAATGTACTTTATTCTTATAAAAGATAGGGATTCTTTTATAACATCGTTTATCTTCAAAAACGTATAGTGGTGATACTTTTTTAGTACAAGTATAAAACCATAAGATGTTTCCTTCATAGTCTAAAAAATTTGATCTATTTCCAGATAATAAGTATCCTGCATAGGGTATTTTTAATACTGCTAGTGCAAGTGATTGTAATATTTGTGTTCGTTCTAATTCGCATAATTGGTGTAGTGTTTCTAATTCGGAGAGTGACATTTCTTGAAAAATTCGGCTAATTGTATAATCTAGTTTCATATCTAAATGAATATCATAGTGGATATTACCGAAATATGTAGTATTCATTAGTGATAATTCTTGTAAGCGTGTGCTTCTGGTGTCCTGAGGTTTTAGATGTCCACCAGGTTGTCCGTTGCTTTTTTGAAAATTAACTGGTATATAGGATGTTCCTTCGTTTAAAGGATGACCTGTGGCATATGGGTCGATTTTTATTTTTCCAGTGGTCATGTCGAATCCTTTTTCGTATTCAACTAATATTTCAGAGTATTGTGTTCTGTGAAGTGGATTCCTGTATTTACATGCGAGTTCTGTTTCTTGATATATTTGAAAACGTGTCAATTTATTTTCTATATTGTCTATGTTTCTAAAATTAGAACTTAGTTTTCGTGATGGATGGACTTGTTCATATGGAATTGATTGTATAAAATATTTTTTGTGAAATTTTATCATGCGAGCGTGTATTTTTGCTACTTGAAATGTTGTACATGTATCTTCGGGGAACCAAACAATTGTTGCTTGTGTTCTCGTTGTAGGGTCGCAATAACCTTGATCATTTTTACAAGGTAATCGGATTCCTTGATAGATCATTGTATTATCTGATAAATCTCGTGTTAGTTGTATTTTTTCGAGTTGTATTTTCCAATCGAAAAACATTATTTCTTGGTATCCTTTATTTTTTGTGTCTGCTTTGCAGTTTGATGGGTCATTTATACCAATGTGTGGTATCCAATGTTTATCGTGTAGGTCATAGGTTAATCGTCCGTGTACGCCGTTATACGGGTATTTTTCGTCTAGTTTTATATGTCCTTGGTGTCTTTCAAGTTGTGATTGATGTACAGAGTCTGAAAAAACTTGAAAATTAACTAATTTTCTTTGGGAGTTTTTATTTTGTGTGATGTTTAGTCTTAGTAATTCATTTTTACAATCGTCGGGATTGAGATGTAAAAGACGTTCTATATTACTTTGATAGAATGATTCATGGTCAAGTCGGTTTTTGTTTCCATTCGAGACTTGTGAACAATGTACTTTCTTTTCGGAAAATGTTGCTGTGAATTTATAACCTGTAACTGTTGTTGCTCGGGCTTTTGAATAGAGTGTTGCTATTACATCTGTGGTTTCTATAGCTTGTGGTTCTGTTTCACATTGTGATACTTGATTTATTGCATATTTATGTAGTGTTTTTTGTTCAGTTTCTTCACAATCGTAATGTGTTACTAATAAATCTTGTGGTCCTGTACGAGGGGAAGGGTTAATGTTTTGATTTGAGATTACTAGAAAAAGGAGTTGGAGAAAAATTAATAATTTTAGAATATACATGTGTATGATAATCCTGAGTATGGATTATAAAATGTAATGTAGCCAATTGTGTTTTTGGTATATCTGTCGTATTTGTATATTACTTCAGTAGTTATAAACGGTGGTGGTAGTGATTGAGCTGTTATGTTAGGTGGATTTAATGGGTAGGGATGTTGGGTAATATTATTTAACTTAACTGTGATTTCAAACTTTAATTGTAAACTGTTTTGTTGGAGTATTTGAATATTGTGATCACGGATATCGTTGTGAATATCTTGGCGATATTGTAATCTATTAAGTGCCCAGTTATGAAGGCGGTTACTTTCTTGATGTTGTCCAAATAGTGGTGGAGGTGCTGTGAATGTATTCCAATCTAGTCTTAAAGGAATATTTATTGATGATTGTTCTCGATATCTGGCGTCGAGATTATTTGGAAAATTTAAGTTAAAGGGTGGTGGTGAAAACTGGCTTATTGATGGTGTTGATGGTAGTGATAATGTTTCTGGTAGTGATGAGGATGTTGTTGTATCCGTAGAAATATCTATGGGGTCATTGACTAAATTTGGTTCACCTTGTGTAAATGAATGTGTAGTCCAATATGGTAGTCGCGATGCCTGGTTTGGGGGGTTAAAGGGATTTTCACGTATTTGCTCAGATGTTGGTGTTGAACCTAAGTAATCTGATGGTAGGCTTGAGGTGCTACGTTGTGAAAGAAGCGTAGGGGTTTCTGGTAATATACCAATGGGGTTTTCTGGAGTGTTTTGTGATGGGGATTGAGGTATATCAAAATGAACTCGGGGAGTTTGAAGATTTCTGTTTCGTCGAGGATGTATAATTTGTCTATTTATTTCGACTGTATTTTGGTTTTGACTAGAATTTCTTATTCTACTTAGTTCTTGTGGTAGTGTTGGGTATAGGTTATATGTTGGTTCGCTTAAAGGTGCTTGTCGTTGGACTGGTTCTAGTGGTTCTGATAAACGAGTATGTCGTTCTTCAAAAGTGTATGGATTGTCTTGAAAAGAAATTCGTGTAGACGTTTGAGGATTTTGAGTAGTTGAAGGTGGTGTTTGGTTATCTTGGGATGATGTCGGTGAAGACTGATGCTGTGACTGTTGGGTAGCAATTTTTGATGGTTTTTTGAATTATTACTTTAGTGAGAAATTTTGTGTTTATTATAATATTCTTCCAAAAAAAGAATTAGAAGGACTGTTGCTAGGGCAAATGTGAGGATTGCTTTCTTTATACATTTACAGATGGTCAAAATGAGGGATGAAAAAAATGTTATGAAAATTACAAACAATAAAAAAATATCGGTTCTACTGAAAATTGTTCGTATCATTTAGACAAGTTGTTAAAATCGTACCTGTGGATATATTCAAGGGTTTTGGAAAGTTGGAGGAATAGTTCGAGTAGAGTGTAGAAAATTCAAAAAAATGTTACAAAAAATGATTAGGATTATTAGAAAAGATTCAAGTATATCAAAAAGAAATATTATAAAGGTTTCAAGTATTGTAAAAAAATGTTTAAGATTTATGAGTATTTGAGTAACTGATTGAGAGAAGAGCATTTAAGAAATGATCTCTTGGTCGAATATTTTTTGCTGTTTGAGGCGATTTTCTAGTGTGGTCGGATTATTTATTAGTTTTTGACAAGTGGGTTGAGTTTTGTAAAAAATTGTTGGGGGCAATTTTCATGGTGACTGGGAGGTCGTCTTTTTCTTTATTTTTGTTTGTCAAATGATCCGGGGTATGGTGAGATTTTTATACTTTAGGCTAATTAAAATCTTCATTTTGTTACTTTAGGCTAAGTTATCAAATTTGTTTTGGGGGTATTCGTGGTCTGAGTTGGGGAAATATTGTTGATCTTTGGGTTATTAGATAAGGGAGGGGTACGGTATTATGGTGATATTTATTTTAGTTGTCAAGTTGGAGTGATTTGCTTATTTTTGACCTGGAGGTTGTAAAGTTATAGTTAGAGATGTGCCTGGAGTTCTAGATTATTCGTCTAATTGATCTTAGTTTGAGTTAGAGAAAGTGGCGGATTGGATGAATCCTATTGGTCTATTTTGAACTAGAATTATTGCGTACTTGTGAGCATGTTATTTTGAAAAATTGAAATGAAAAATGTTACGGAGGTTTCAAGATTGTGAAGTATGAAATCTTAAAATTACTTTTTAAATTCTACTTTCTTTAATATTTTAGATTGGGGGATGAACATTTTGTAGTTTTTACGTGGTTGATTTCGGAGTCTTGTTGTTTTTCTATGTTCAGATTTGTCTATTTCTTCTTGGGGTATTATTTGTTCTGTCATTTTTCTATTTTTTCTTTGTTTTGGAGATTCTTTATGGTTTTGTGTATTGTTTTTGGTGGCGGTTGGTTTTGTGTTTTGATTTTCGGTGGGGTTATCATTTTGTTCTGTGTTTTTCAGATGTGGTTCATTTTGAATGATTTTTAATCCTGTGAAAGAATATAATTGAGTTAATTCGCGGAGTGCGTATTCTTTTGGGTAATAAGGTAATAGGTTGTTTCGATGTTGAACGATTTCTTTTGTGTTTGAGTCGGTAATTTTATATGTGACATCAGTGGGTTTTGCAATTATTTGGTATGGTCCTTTTCGAAGGGGTTGTAATTTTTTAGAAATTCCTTTTTGAGTATTAAAATTAGGTATTAAAACAAATGTTCCAATTTTTAAATCGGAGGCTGGTGTAAAACGTGAATTGATTTGTTCATTGATGTTTTGTTTTTGTAATAACTTTTTTGTTATTTTTTGATAAATTTCATTGTGTTTTTTATCTCTATTTAGAATCCATTCGGTGTGTGTACCGGAGGCTAGTTTAAGAATTTGTGGGTGATGAAAATGATCTTCATCGTGTGTATGTAAAGGTAGGTTATAACAAATTGATTCTTTATTTGGTTGACAATAACCTTGTGCGTTTTTATGAGAATTTGCTGTAAACATTATTGGTTTGCGTGGCTTTTGGTTAAAAACCATTTCGTATGGTGACATTCCTAAAGTTGTCGTTATTTGTGAATTATATGCTAAGGGAAATAATTTTACATTTGCTGACCATTCGGTATATTTTGTATCATTTCCGTTGATGATACATCTAAGATATTCTTGTAATGAACGGTTCATACCTTCGACTAAGCCGTTTGTCCAAGGTGCATGAGATGTACGTGGTTTGTGTTTAATGTTATATAAATGACATAGTGTGATAATTTCATTATTTATGAATTCTGTACCGTTGTCTGTAACTAAAATTTCTGGTAGTCCGAATTTTGCTATCCAGTGTTCATAGAGTGTTGTGTAAGCGTAATAAGCGTTACAATGTGGTACTGGGTTAAGTGCTACATAATGTGTAAATGCGTCAACAATTACCATAATGTAGGAGTTTCCTTCTGATGAGGGTGAAATTGGTCCCTTAGTATCAAATGAGATACGATGGTTAAAGTACAAACTTTGTCCTTTAAAATCTTGTTTTTGTGCTATTTGTTTTTGATTTGGGTAAGGTTTATTTAGTTGACATACTATACAATCATTGCATAGTACTTTTATCCAAATTGGTGCATTTGGGAAGTAAAAATTTTGTATAAAATTTGAATATGTTTTTTCTGATCCAGAGTGTCCTTTAATATTTTGTGTATGTGAAATATTAAAAGCTATAAGAATCATACTTAAAGGGAGACATGGAACTGTAGATTCATTCAGGTTATACTCTAAAAGGTCTGTATTTTCGTTAATTGTTGTGTTGTTAAATTTGCGAAAGTATCGGAGGAGTGTTTTGTTTCCTAGAATGGTTGAATCTGCTTTGATAGGTTTAGTTTTATATTTGTGCCATGATTTCAGTTGTCGAATTACTGGGTCAAGGTTTTGATATTGTTTCAGTGTTGAAGTTGTAATTGTTTCTGTTGGGGGGAGAAAAATGTTTTCGATTTCTAATTTAGATAAGGGTATTGTGTCAAGTGGGTCGTGAAGGTCAAAAACTTGATTTATTGTGTATTTTGAATCATTTGTTTGTGGTCCTGATAAATTTATTTTATCAGTTAAATCTTCTTTTTCAATTAGTGGAAAATGGTCTTTTTTAGGCGGGTGTTGTTTTGTTCGTTTTTGTTGGGTGTTATTTTTTATCCATTGAGAATATGAGATTGGTTTGAAAGTTGATGTTCCAAGTAAATCAACTTCATAATGATTATTTTGACAATCTAAATAAAGTGGGAAATGTTGTAAATTATTTATTTGTGATTGTTCAATATCAGTTTTTACTGCATATTTGCATTCCTATCGGGGTGATGTTTCGTTTTCTGCAAGGTAGAATTTTATGTTTTTGGGTATTTCAACTGTTGTTTTTCGTGTAAGTAATTCAGGTGGTGTATTTCGACTTAAGGTGTCTGGTAATGCAAGATTTTTTCCTGCAGTCCAAACTATATGTAAGTTTGGAAATTTCATTAGAATTAGTTGAAATCTGTAAACTCGGTGGTTTGGGTTAGATTTTTGTGTAAAGAGAAAGATTATTGGTTTATGGTCTGTGAATAGAACTGTTGGATGTTTTGATCCAAGTATCAGAAATTCATATTCTGTCAGTGTATATATTATGGCTGTACATTCTCTCATTAGAGTTGAGAGTCGTAGCTCTGCTTGAGTGAATAATCGAGAATTTGCTGATATGAGGTTCATTTTATTTGTACCATTATGTGATTGTAATAGTGCTGCACCGATGCCAAAGTTCGAAGCATCGCACATTGCATAAAATGGTTGATTTGAGTCTGGAATTGTGTTTGAAATTTGTTCAGTTAAAAGTTTCTTTATTTCTTCAAATCGTGTTTGATGTTCTGTGTTCCATTCAAAATTATTTTGTTGTCTAAGGATGTTATAAAATGGTCGTAGATATAATTGCATTTTATAAACATATTTACTTAAAAAGTTTAACATTCCAAGAAATTCTTGGATTTTCTTTTTATTTGTTGGTGGTTGAAGTTTTTGAATAGCGTCAATGCGTGATTTCAATGGAGTGATTGTTTTTCTTTCTATATTATGTCCTAAGAATTTAACTCTTGTCAAAAAGAAGTGTGATTTATCGGGGGCGGCCTTCAGATTTTCGTTCTGAAGTATTTGGTGATATTTTTCTAAAACATTGAACATCTCGTCTTTTGTTTGTGATTGCATAAAAACATCGTCTAAATAGGTGATTGCGTTTTTCTTGAGTATTAGTGGTCTAAAAATTTTGCTCATAAAAGCTGAAAATGCTGCTGGTCCTATGGATATTCCATAGAATAAGCGGTTGAATTCATATTGTTGGTTTCCGATAACAAATTGTGTTAAACGTCGTGATTGTTCATCTAGTGGCATTTGATTGTATGCACTATTCATATCGGCGGTTGTAAAGTATTTGCCGTTTATTTTTGTTAAAATAACTTGTATTGGTTCAATGGGCCAATTACATTTTGATTCATCTATGAGTGAATTGAGGTATCTAGCGTCGAGAACGATTTTTAATGATTCTCCTTTAGCTAGAATGATAACAGGGTTGATGAATGTGTTGCCTTTTGGTTGTTCTTCTTTGTTTACTGGTGATATAATGTTGTATTGTTCTAAAATATCGAGTAATCTGTTCACTTTATCATGTAAGTGAATTGGTACTTTACTTGCTCTCTGTTTTTTGAAAACTGCGTCTGGTTTTAACGGGAGATGTAGTGATGAACTGATTTTGCCAACATCGAATTTTGATGTTGCATAGACTGATGAATATTTAATTAGCTGTTTGGCTAATTTTTCGAATTCGTCTTGTGTTATTTGTGAATGTTGGAAATTAAACATTGTTAAAAATTTCTGTTGGTCCTCTGTGTAGTTACTTATGTTGAATGTAGGTTTGAAATATGGAGTTTTTGTGAAATAATCCGTATTTCTGTTTTCGTTACTTATTATATTATTTATAGATAATTCTTCATTAAGAATTGTAGATTGGCAAATATCTAGTAATTGGAGTATATTATTTACGCGATAGGCTTTTTCGTGTATTGGTGATATTGTAGCGTTGGTTTCACAATATCCTAAAAGTCCTAAAGGTAATGTTACTTGGTAAGGTGTGTTGTTATAGACATGTAAGGAAATGATATCGGAATTCGAATTTTTCAAATATTTTATGGATGAGATTGTGATTTTGAAAAATTTGTGAATAGGTTTGAATTCAAATTCTGACATATAAAATTTTTGTTTGTTTTGTTCTTTATCATATTGGTGAACTTGTTTGATTGAAAAATTATAGATATTTCCTGATAGTGGTTTTAGGTGTTTTCTTTGTTTGTTAAATATCGGGTAGAATTTTGAAAAGAATGGTGGTTGTTTATTTAATCTTTGAAAAAATGTTAAGGATGTTTCTTTTGTTTTTGTATATTTATCTTTGATTAATATTTTACTATTTAGTATGTTAATTGTTGGTATATACTTCGA
Source organism: Symsagittifera roscoffensis (assembly GCF_963678635.1). Classification (NCBI taxonomy): domain Eukaryota; kingdom Metazoa; phylum Xenacoelomorpha; order Acoela; family Convolutidae; genus Symsagittifera; species Symsagittifera roscoffensis. The sequence goes on along the minus strand of NC_087066.1, from coordinate 44,510,526 downwards.
AATAAATGGTATTCCAATGATATTATATTTAATGTCAGTGATATGGAATATTTGTTTAAATGGCTTATTTAAAATTTTGCTTTGTTCCATTGTTCTGGTGGGGAGGAGAAATAATTGGATTTTTCCGTAGTTTATCAATGTTGATCCTTGTGCTGTTGCTAACTTACTGGAGGTTTCAAGAGGTATTAACTTTGGGTGTAAAGTTTTTATTTCATTCCATGTGGGGATGTTTATTATGTTTGATTCTGCTCCTGAATCAATTAAAAAATCTATTTCAAGGTCTGGTGGTTGAAATTCTTTATTTCTTGGGCTTTCTAAGAGAAATGGTATTGTCCAAATTTTTTCTTTGGGTTGTTCTTTTTGTATATTTTGATAAATGTGGTTTGTATTCAAGCATTTTGTTTTGGTATTTTTATTGGTTTGATCTGTAGTGTTAATCTCGTTTGTTTCTTGCGTCGTTGGTGTGGAATTTATGGGTGTAGTGTAATAATTTTGAAGAAATTCTGATTGATTTTCATATATGTGTGATGAAAAGGGTTGTTCATATATGACAGATTCATAGTCATTTTCGACTTTTATCATATTGATAGAAAGAGTGTTTTCAGTATCACTTTCTGAATCTGATGATGTACAGTTTATTTGATTGAGTTGTAACGTATCAGTTACTGTGTCATCAATACCTGGAGGGTCTGATGTTGTTTCTGGGTTAGATTGTACTTGATTGATTTGTCTTTGATGTTTAGGTGTACTACTTCTGTGGCGATTATTAGAATTATTATAGTTATTATTATTCCGGTGTGGTGATTGGGAATAATTTCTATAACGATTATTATAACTTGGTTGTCGATTTTGTGAATTATTTCGCGATCTGTTTTGGTAATTATTGTTTGGTCTGTTATAGTTCGATCTATTATATGAGTTATTCCTTGATCGATTGTTCGGGTAATTCTGGTTTCGGTTGTTTGAATAACTTCTATTTCGATTATAGGAGTAGTTTCTATTCCTATTGTATGATGAATTTCGTGATTGGTTGTTTGGATAGTAGTTATTTCTTGATTGGGAATTAGATCTAGAAACAAATCGTTGTGTGTTTGAATTTGATCTGGAGTAGTTATTTCGACTATTTGGTCTATTGTAGTGATTTTGTGATGAATTATACGTGTTTCTTCGTTCTGGTGATCTTCCTCTATAACTTGAGTTATATGGTGATTGATTTCTGGTATAATTTGTATTGTTCGGGAGTGGTTTTCCTGAACTGTTGTTGCTGTGGACTGTTTTGTTCGGTAGATTTTGATCTTTTTTCATGTATTGATAGAATGATTTATTTGGTTCTTTATATTTTTGAGGTTTATTTTGATTGTCTTGCTGTTTTTGTCTACATTCGGAAATACTATGTCCGTATCGTCGGCAATAATTACACCATTTTTTGAAAGATGGTTTGCCTTTAAAGTTTGGGTTCTTTTCGTAGATATTGAGTATTTCAGTGATTTTTTCAACGAGGTCTGTCTCTGATTCCTGTATATTATTAATATTAGTGGGAGTCGTTTCAATTCTGTTAACGTATTGTAATTTCAGATTTTCCGTTTCTTCTAGTTTCATCGTGATTTCTGCTTGTTCTAATTTGTCTACTAGTTTTCGAAAATCTAAATCGGGTTCTCGAATTGAAGAAGGATGTGATGCTCTCTTTTTTATTGCTATTTTCCTTAATTGTGGTGTTAAGGTCATCATTAAGATTTCTGTCATCTTTGTGTTTTTATAGTCATGTGTATTTAATGAATATGCTTTTCGAACTAGTGTTTCGATTCGTACTGCTATTTGCTTGATGGTTTCGTTTGGTAATCTGCGAATTTCATTACATAAAACTCTTTGTTGTTGTTTGTTTCTTTCGGAGTCAAACATTTTTGAAAATTCTTGTGTAAATCTTTTCCAGTTTGATTTTATTTCTAGAGGTAGTACTGAAAACCATTTTTGGGCTGCGCCATCTAAGGTTGTTTGTATTAACGCTGTGCGTCGATGTATCCAATTTTGATGTAGTGGCGTATTTATTGGTTCAGGTCCAATATTTAAAATCAGGTTTGCTGTTACTGCATTTAAATAATCTTCTACAGAGTATTCAGGGTCTGTTCCTGTGAAAACCATTAAAGGTTTGTTTGATGTTATTGATGATCCACCCATAAGGTATGGATTCATTGTCATTTGTAATGATTCTGCTGCATTTGGCATTTGAGAAAAATTTGAAAGTTGGTTTCTTGTTATCTCATGTTGTTGGAGATAATATGGGAGTGGTATTTCATTTTGCATTTGTGATGGTTGATACGAGTGTGCAGTCATTGGATTTTGTTGTTGAATTGGTTGAAAAGATTGTGTATTAATTGGATTTTGTTGTTGAATTGGTTGTTGATTTTGTGCATCTATTGGTTGTGGAGAAAAATTTCTATGATTTGTACGTGTTCTCTGTATTCCTTGTCTACGATATTCTTGAGTATTTTGTGCAAATATATCTGGTTGTAAGAAATCATCATCTGAGGATAAATAATCCATTTGATAAGATGTCTGTTTTTTATTTTTATTTTGTTGAAAAAATGGGTAATTTTCACTGTGATCCCGTGGAGGATTTGTTTGGAAATTTGTTGAATTAGGTTGGGCCATTGGGTTATCCCAATTTCGAGATCTTGTATATTGGTTAAAATTTCTTTGTGGTTGATTATATGTTTTTGATGGATGTGTATAATTATAATTATGGTCTGCAAAGTTGTTTCTAGTGAATGTTTTGCGTGTTTTTGGTGGTATTGTCATGGGTCTGTATGTTTGGTAATCCATATGTGAATATTTAGGGGCAACCGAAGGTTTAACGGTTGATTATAAGGTTACCTGTGTTTGTGAAGGATTTGTATTTCTTGGTGTTGTTAAATTTGGGCGTATTGGTGAAATACTTTGTTGTGTAGTTGTTGTGTGTACAATTTCTTCATTTATGAAGTGTGATGGTGTCTGGATATCTTGTTGAGTAAGATTCCTAGTTCCATTGAGGTTTTCATTGTGTATAACTGTAGAGTTTAAACTATTATTTTGTGTATCGGGTAAAAATGTATTATAGTTTAATGGTGTTGCATCAATTGTTAATGGTATTACTCTTACATAATCTCTTATGTAAGATATTGTACCTATTGCTTGACTTGAGATTGATTGTGGAAAGCTTATAAATGCGGGATGAGACCATTCGGGGTCCCAAACATAATCTGATTGTTCTGTGATAGCGGTATCATCGTTCGAATTTTGGGGTCTAAAATTTTTTCTTGCTTGTGCAATTAAATCAATATTGTGTGTGAAATAATCTATTATGAACCATGCCAAAATTTTTTGTAGATCGTGTTTTGTATGTTGTGAAACGTCGTCTTTCGTGAAATTTTCTTTAATGATGTTTAAATAACTAGAGAGTAGTGTGATTTCATGTCGTACTTTCAAATGTTTAGATGTTTCTTTTGGTGAGACATTTGTTATTGGGATTTCGTTTTCTAATATCGAAATATAACTATATATTATTGCGAAAACTTCATTGGTGAATATGGAGTTTGCTCTTTGTGAGTTATGATATTGGATGCTTTTTATATATTCTGAAAAAACTTTTGAAAATTCTAAATCAAGATCGTCTGTTTGAATTGTATATTTTCTATTATTATGGTTTGGTGAGGTGAATTCTATGGAGTAGATTCCATACTGTTGTGTTATGTTGCATATATCTTTTAGATAGTGATCTATGATTTGTCTTTTGATTTTTACATCGGGGAACTCTGTTTTACATGGACTGATTCCGGGTTCAAATAAATTTACGAGTAAATTTTGACAAAATATGTGTTGTCCTCTATCAGTATCTGCGTCTACTATAAAAGGAAAGATTTCATCATCATCTGGAGTTTCTTCACCTGGAGTGTGCGTTGAGCTCATTTTTTCGTTCGATGACTGTTAATATGTAATTATTAATGTGTCGAATTGGTTGATTCCAATTGTATAAATGTACTGGTTTGTGTTTGTACTGCTTTTTTATTCTTCTTTTTCCTCTTTGTGATGAATTTGAAGTTGTTTCTGAGTCAGAGAAATATAATTGATCGTGAATTGGGTAATTTTTATCTATTGATTCTTTTAGTTTGTAAAGTTCGTCTAAACTGTTGGTTTCTGATTCTGAAAATGCGTTTCGATTTTTTGAAAATCTTTTTCGTGTTATTTGTCTTTGTTTCGTTATTATTTTTCTTTTCAGTGTTTGTCGTTTTGTTCGAATGTATCCAACTGTTTGTGTATGAGGTGTGATTACAAGGTCGTATTTTTTGTTATCTATTTCACAATTGTGTAAAACGATTGTTTGTTTATTTCCTAGGTTTTTAAATGACATAAGGTTTAGAATGACGGATGCAAAGGGTTGTTAAATGATTTCTATTTTCCTAAACTGTTAGTTCTTACGATTTTTTGCTTAGCTTAACCTGGGTCTGTTTGTTCAGGGTTGGAGAGAAAAGTATATCGATTCCGAAGAATGATTTTTTACTTTCTCGTGGCTAGTATAAGTTAAGGTGTTAACTTACTTAATCTTACTTAGGGGTAGTGATTGTGTTCAAGGGTTGGAGAATAGTAAATCGATCCACAAGGTTCAGGTATAATTAGAACGCGAGTAGTTCGTTAGATACTATTTTAAACTTACTAAGTCTAAGATTTATCCTGGGTCTGGTAAGAGGGGGGGTCAAGTGAAGGATGAATAACCGAAGTTCTTCACTGTTTATCCTAATTTGAATGATTAGTTTTGTTTAAAAATTTCTATTAGTCTTAGGTCTTTAGAAAGGGTTGGGTAGTGAATCGACGTTTGAGGTCGTTAGACACTAATTAAGTGGGTGGGGGAGAACAAAGTTGTTCTGTTTGATCCAAGGATAAGCCTTGATGATCAAATTTGAAATTTAATTAAGTAGAAAATGATTTAAGATCCAAGGATAAGCCTTGATGATCTGGTTTTAAAATTAAGTGAATTTAAGTTTTAATAAAATTTTAAATGTGTGTAAAGGAAAGATTTAGTGTTTTGATGATATTAGTGGGTTTATGATTGCTGTTATGTTTTAGATGATGAAGCTGGAACAACAGGATGATTTATGATTACTAACCATTTATTGTCATGCTACTAATTTTTATTTTTATTTTCCAATAAATATTTTTCAAACATTTTTTGTATAATACTGCAGAGTTTTAGGAAAACGATCTTAGATCTTTTTATCAATCGTTATTGTATATTAATAATTTTGTTTAGCGCCTGAAATGATTTTGAAGAGTAACTTCAAGGTTTTATGTTTGCAAATGGAAATCTAAATTCATTGCAAGTAGTATTCGAAATATAAAAGTTTGTTCTGGCTTTTGCCGAACTATCATATAACTATACGGCAAGTTTCTACTTTGTCGTATGTCGTCTTTGGTTCGAGGTCTTCTTCCAATTCCGGGTAGTTCTGTTATGGTTCGGAATATTGGCTCTGATCTATTGAGTCGGAGAGACATTTCAATTAAATTATTGTCGTATAACATTTTTGTAAATGTTTTTGTCTAATTTCTAATCTATTTTGGTTAATTCTAATCTATTAAGGTCTTGTTCGAGACTTATGGTCGCACCAGATGAGTTAGGACCGAAGTGTAACTCATAGAGTAATTTCGGATAGGGTACACCGTCTGCTCGTCACGCTATCTTATTTTCGGCCGGATAGATTCGTGCAACTTCTTAGTCTAATACCGATCCTAATCTTACTCTTATACTATCTAGTCTCAGGTTGTTTAACTAGTCTCTGCTAGGCTCAATAGATCTAGGGTATACTGGTTTATTGCGGCTGCTGAAGTGCTCGGGAGAGTCCAACTAATTTCTAAGTTAAATTCAAATCTCTCTGGTGCTGAAATTACAAGTAACTTCAGCACTTACAAATAAGTGGGTTGTTAGTTAGATGGATCATGATTGGTTAATATTAAATACTTTACATTGGTAAAACATTTAATTTATCCAATCATAAAATGTAGTTTAGATCAGGTTCCAATTAAAATTTCTCTTGACTCATGAATTCGCGAAGCTTTCGTTTTCCTCAAAATCACCTTTTAATTTTAATCAGGATTTTTAAAAGTTCATATACATCCAACTCTCTAAGCTGGCAGAACTTAATGTTTGTAACGTATACTCCTAAAAGTGTTCACCTTTTTTCACAGGTGCTTTGATCATGTGTATCCAAATTTCAAGTGAAAACACATGAAAAACACGAGGTTAATTTCTGACTTGTGACTTTTTTTCTTCTCCCAGGTACCTGACCCTGAAGTATGCCTCCAGACACCAACTGGAGAGTCTATACCCGAGTGACCCTGCGAGGAGAGCCCAGATAGACGCCATGATGGACTACGAGCACTCCTCTCTCGCCCCCCTCGTTAGGAATTACATCAGTCTCTTCCTGTTCGACAGATCCCCCGACAGAAACCACAACATGGCTCAGCTTCAGATACAAATCAATGTAAGGAATTGTATCATTGTTACTTTGGTAACGGCAAAATTGGTTGCCTTGGATATAGTTTGGATTTAATTTTAATTTTTGGTCTAGTTCGATTTGCAACACATTTTTTGGTAAGCAAACAATGAAAGGAATCAGAAATTGAAGTAAGTTACGTCTTTTTTTTCATGATCTGTTTTTGGTCAATTTTTTGTTCCAGAAGTACCAAAGGCAGTTTAACAATTAAGCAAGGAAAAATTAAGCGGGAATTCTAAATCCAAAAATTACGCCTTTCTTTTTTCATAAGATTTCCTTGGATAATATTGAAAAATTCCAGAAGAAAAACCAAGTTTAAAGAACAATAACTACATGCAAACTTGAGTCATCAGAGATCGAAATGAATCGAGTCGGTAAAATGATATAATTGTTGCATTAAAAATAGACTCAAACCAAAAAAAAACTCAAACCAGGACTTTTGTTTCAAAGGATGTTCTGACTTCTCTCAGCCAGTTCCTCACAGTGCGTCGCTTCTTCGGCAATGATGACGTCAGTCTAGCCGATGTCCTGCTAGGCCGAAACTTGGCCATGTTACAGACTGCGGGATTCTTCAGGTGGGTTCATCATGAATATTGTACGCCGCATAATGAACTAACCACTTCATGATTCTGTTCAAAGTTTTGTTTAAAAGAACCGCAAAATGTTAATAAATAATTGAATTTCAGTACCCAAAAAGTACCCAAATAAATCAAGATGGAATCTCAAAGTCAAATTATCGCATTCATAAATTAGAATAATCAATTATGAACTGAGACTTTTCAAGATTATTTTTATGTGATCGCCCCACACCCGTACAAAGTACAAATATGACTCCTTATTGTAGCAATCATTCAATAACAGCCTCTCAGCGTATCTATTGAATTATTTTTAAAAAATTAACAAAATAAGGGCATGATATGACATACTAAATTGGAGATTGTTTGTGGTTACTTAGACAAGAGCAGAACTGTATCTCCAACCTGATGAACTGGCTGGAGAGGATGACCAGTCTCCCCAACTGGCATGAGTGCATGGAGGCTGTCAACGGACTCATTCTGTCCAACTCCAACCAGTGACAAAAAGACTCATTTGTTAAAACTACTATTACAGTTTAAATAACCTCAAACGAAAACAAAACCCGACGAAATCTTAATTAATAATTGAAACAGCAGATAGATGTTTGCAACCTAACTCTTGGGCTGCTAAGGACTTTATTGAGACATTTTACCATCAATGCAAACCGATATGGAAATCAGGGGTGGATCTAAGATTTTCTTGATAAGGGGGCGGCTTCTCAAAAAAACGTCGAAAATTTTGTCGACCTTTTTTTATGTCGACCAAATTGATTTTCAGAGCTCTTCCAGTTTAAAAAAAGACCCTGTTTTTGTCGAAGTTTCTGCGCCGCAGGCAAAGTTTTGCAAAAAATGGGCAAAAAATTGCGTTT